>NC_051183.1:143005891-143328308 GCF_013339695.2 Rhipicephalus sanguineus
TTCGTCTTCTTAAACTGCGGCGCGTAGAGTGACCATCTGCATCTCCTACCACAGGGGGCGTCTGATGCAAGGTGTGCCCGGTGTTCTTTGTCTTTTTTTTAGCGGCGAAGCTCCTTAAAGCGGCACCCGTTCTTCCCCGTCGTAGTGCGTAACCAGTCTTAACGCTAGTACCAGATCTTGACCTCCAAGGTGGTGCCGGTGGGAGATTTCTCCTGTGCATTGTTGAACAATAAAAAATTCGCAACGTGCGCGTTAACTAAAAGCCGAATTCTTCTGTCTCTCATTCCCCATTAGCAGCCATTGGCATGTTCCAGTAGGAACCGTTAGTAGAAGTAGAACTGTAAGTGTTAGCTAAAAGACGACTTCTTCTGTCTCTCATTCCCATTAGCAGCCATTGTTTACCTCCAAGGTAGTGCCTGGTGAGATTTCTCCTGTGTGGGGTTAAACAATAAAAATTTTGTTCAAAACGCCGTTGATTGATGAAATAAACCAACAAAAGACGCCAGATGTTTTCTAAAAGCAAGACGAAAAGAAGCCAGATGTTTCTACAGCAAAACGAAAAGACGCCAGTTGCTTAACGAAAGACGCCAGATGTTTTCTAAAGCAATGGTTTTCTAAACAATGAAAATTCACAGCGTACATGTAAAATTAAAGTGAGCTGCAAGTCGTCATAACTCTCATCGAACCTTTAGTATAAACGCGCCCGATCTCACGTCGGTGATGATGTACTGGGCAGAATTCACGGAAGATTCACGGTTTACCGATGAACCTCCGCAGCTTCGCCCACTCATCATCATTCACTCCGTGGATATGCTGTGATTTTTTTTCCTTCCACACCCCGAGTGGGTACAGAAAATGGCCAATTTGTCGTGCGCGTCTCAAGGGAAGTTTTCAAACTGAAAGAAAATTAGAAGCGTTGCGTGATAGAAAACACGCTCACGCTCCTCCAAGATTTGCTTACCACCAGCGGTACACGGTCTATATAATTAGCTTGTCGTTATTTCGCCAGCGCATACATGGCGTGTGGCTAAGTTGTTGAATCCGCGGGCGGGTACTCCAGAATTTCTTTGGTCAGCTTTATTTTTCTTTTGTGCCTTATATATATCTATATTGTTACGGGGAAGAGTGGTACGGTTTCGAGAGCGTTACGGGGGCGAGAGTGGTACGGTTTAAGTCGCGAGACATTAACTATATCGCTCGTGGTTGAAGCTGTCGCTGACATAGGATTGAGTGGAGGTCGCGCTAGTGACCTTTCGTATGACCCGGTAAGGGCGAACATAACGGGACATCAGTTTTTCGCATAGACCAACACGTCGTGATGGTAACCACAGCAAGACCAGCGACCCCGCAGAGTAATGCACGTCGCACACGACGTCGGCGATCGTAACCAGACTTTTGGTTAACCTGCGAGGCGCATAAACGTTCCCGGGCGACCTGGAGAGCGATATCAGCACGGGCCAGTGCATCACGAGCATAGGCAGTCGATGAGTTGGCGTCAGAATGCAACGTGGTGTCCATGGGTAAAGGCGGGTCGTAGCCAAACAACAGGTAAAAAGGTGAAATTCTAGCATTTTCGGGACGCGAACAGTTGTATGCGACGGTTACAAAAGGTAGGTTGATGTCCCAATCGCAGTAGTCCTTAGAGACATACATTGCAAGCATGTCTGTCAGGGTAGGGTTCAAGGCGTTCGGTGAGGCCGTTCGTTTGTGGGTGGTACGCTGTGGTGAACTTGTGGTGGGTCCAGGAGGATCGCAGGAGGTCGTCGACTACTTTAGGTAGGAAACAGTGACCGCGGTCCGTGATCGACTGATGAGGAGCACCATGACGCAGAATGATGTCATGAAGAATGAAATCGGCTACATCAGTAGCGCAGCTGGTGGGAAGCGCTCGTGTGACGGCATTCCGCGTTGCGTTGTCGGTAGCGACGGCAATACACCTGTTACCGGTGGCAGAACAGGAAAATGTCCTTGAAGGTCGAGGACGACTCGGAAAAATGGCTCATCTGGGACTTCAATGGGCTGATGACTGCCAGCGGGCAATAGCGCAGGTGTCTTGCGCCTCTGAAAGAGGTCGCACGCCGCAACGTACTGTCGCACAGAACGGTAGAGGCCAGGCCAAAAGAATCGCCAGCGAATGCGGTCATACGTGCGTGACAACCCTAGATGGCCGGCGGTGGGTGCCTCATGAAGCTGGGCCAAAAGATCCAAGCAGAGATGCGCAGGAACAACGAGCAAAAGCTCAGCACCGTCAGGGCGGGCGTTGTAACGGTGCAAGATGTTGTGAAGGACGAACATCTGTAGGAAGCGGTCAGGCTGTGGAGATTGCAGACCATCTCTAATAGGCCGCAAAGACGAGACGCGGCGTTGCTCAGCAGCCATGTTGACGAAGCCTGTAATGGAGAGGACGAGTGCTTCATGGTCATCTTCCGTCGTTCCAGGGGGATCGACTGGGTGCCGAGACGAGCAGGCGGCATCCTTGTGAAATTGTCCAGATTTATAGGATGCAGAAAATGTGTACACTTGTAAGCGCAGCGCCCAGCGACCGAGGCGTCCCGTGGGGTCCTTGAGCGAGGATAGCCAGCAAAGCGCATGATGGTCTGTAATAACCGTGAAGTGTCTGCCATACAGGTACGGTCGGAATTTCGTGATCGCCCAGACGAGAGCTAAGCACTCTGGTTCGGCGATCGAATAATTTCGTTTCGATGGCGACAAAAGGCGGATTGCGTACGCGACGATGCGGTGCATGCCCTATTGCTGTTGTGCAACCACTGCGCCTATACCGTGGCCACTGGCATCGGTACGAAGCTCCATAATGGCGGAAGGGTCGAAGTGTGCGAGAACTGGTGGGTTAGGCAACGAGTGATGAGAAAGCGTGCGCTTGTTGTTGGCCCCAACTGAATGCGATGTCCTTCTTCAGTAGGCAGGTCAGAGGTTGGGCTTCGTCGGCGAGGTTCTGGACAAAATGACGGAAGTAGGAGCACAGTCCAAGAAAGCTGCGGACGTCCTTGGCCGAGTGGGCAGTGGGGAAATCTCGAACTGCTCGAAATTTCCCACGGTCTGGTTGCACGCCCGCAGCGTCAACAAGATGGCCGACTACGCAGATTTGGCCTTGCCCAAAGTGACATTTCGACGAGTTAAGTTGAAGGTTAGCGCGTCGGAAAACATCAAGCACTGTGGACAGGCGAGTAAGATGGTTTTCGAAGGTGGTGGAAAAAACAATAACATCGTCCAGATAGCAAAGACAGATGAACCACTTCATGCCTCGAAGGAGAGAGTCCATCGTATACGCTCGAAAGTCGCGGGAGCATTACACAAGCCAAAAGACATCACCTTAAACTGATAAAGTCCATCAGGGGTCACGAAGGCAGTCTTCTTTCTGTCTTGGTCGTCCACAGCGATCGGCCAGTACCATGAGCGCAGGTCGATCGACGAAAAATATCTGCGCCGTGCAAGCAATCGATCGAGTACGTCGTCGATACGTGGGAGAGGATGCACATCTTTCTTGGTAATATGGTTGAGATGGCGGTAGTCAACACAGAATCTCCAGATATTGTCTTTCTTTTTAACAAGAAAAACAGGGGAGGACCAGGGGCTGGAAGACGGTTCTATTATGCCCTTATGAAGCATTTTATCTACCCCCCGTTGTATAATAACACGCTCCGGTGCTGACACACGGTATGGCCGTCCGTGATTAGGTCGAGCATCACCGGTATCAGTGCGATGGGTGACCACGGATGTCTGGACCAAATTACGGTCGCCGAAGTCAAAGATGCCCTGGTAGGAAACTAGGAGGCGGCAGAGAGCAGAGACTTGCTCTGAAGTGAGCTCTTCGGATATCATTGGCGTGTAGCGGTCGCAAGAGGAACGCGAAGCGAATGACGGCATTGAAAAATCTGGTGGCGCATCTGTGGTCAAAGCGGAAACTGTATGGTCGGCCAGTGGTGTCATATGAGCAAGTGACATGCCGCGAGGAAGCACTTGCGTCGAGAAGCCAAAATTGAGGACGGGAAAAGAAGTTAGATTGGCTGCAACTGTCACCACCGTGTTGGGGAGCGTGACATTGCGCGTCATGGCGACCTCAGGAATCGGGACAGCAACATAATCACCATCGGGTACTGGTGGGAACGACGAAAGCTGGACTTGAAGTGCGGCTTGCGGCGGAAGTCGAAGGAACTCGAGGGATCGTAGACGAGGTGGGCTGGCAGGAGCGGTATCTGAGAACGAAGGGAGTTCTAGCCGAAGAAGTCCTGCAGAGCAGTCGATAAGCGCAGCGTGTGTGGTCAGAAAGTCAATACCAAAGATGAGGTCATGAGGGCAATTTTCTAGTACAGCAAACAGAACTGACTTGTGATGATCAGAAATTGTGATTCGCGCACTTCACATTCCTAGCACAGCAGGAGCACTCCCATCGGCTATAAGAACGGTAGGAGCAATCGCGGGCGTCAGAACTTTTTGGAGGCGGCGGCGGAGGTTTGAGCTCATGACAGATATTCGTACACCGGTATCAATAACAGCAGGCACAGGTAAACCATCAACGAGAATTTCAAGAAGGTTACGTCGCTTGTCAGGGGTATTGAGAGGTTTTGCAGTCCAAGTCGTGTATGCAGCGTCACCTCCGGGGGCTGCACCAGCTAGTTTCCCGAGTGGCGGTCAAAGGGAGACCGAGAGCGGCGAGGTTGGGGCGAGCGGGTCTGGCGACGCTGGGGCGATGGTGATCGGCTGGTTCGATGTTCTGAAAAACGCTCCGCGCTTGCTCAGCGCGAAAGGACGGAGCATATGGCGCACGTTCGGAACGGGATCCCCAATTGTAGAAGCTTGGTCAAGGTGATGAGGGCCAGCGGCTATCCGGTGGCACGTGAAATATATGGGCGGATCATCAGATGTACGCCATTTGGCTGGGTTTCGTCGCGGCGCGGAGGGGAGGGTCGGAGTAGCAGCAGCAAAGATTGTAGAAGCTGAGTTGGGAGTAGCATTAGCACATCTAAGTGTTGTTGAAATGCCCATATTTGCAATGTCTTGGCGTACCACGGCCTGTATTAATGAAACAGTAGCGAGGCTGTTTCCGGTAGTGCTGTCGTTGGACATAGCGGGAGCCATAGCCTCCAGTTCGCGACGGACAATCCTGGTGAGGTTTTCCGGAGCTGGCGGTTGATGTAGCGTGGGTAAATCTTCGCAGGAGGACGTAGCAGTCGTGTTGGGAAGACGGTCAAACCGGTGAATGATGCACCTACTTTTTGCCTGCTCGAAGCGACGACATTGTGCAATGACCGACTCCGCAGTCGAGCAATCCTTGCAGAGCAGGAAATTAAAGGCGTCATCGGCAATTCTCTTTAGTATGTGTCCGACCTTGTCCGCTTCAGGCATGTCCTTGTCTATCTTGCGGCACAAAGCCAACACGTCCTGGATGTACAAGATGTACGGCTCTGTGGAAGTCTGGGCACGAGTTGCGAGCTCTTTCTTTGCGGCTGCTTGTCGTCTGATAGGCTTCCCAAATAAACTGCGTAATTTTTGCTTGCAGACATCCCAATTTGTCAACTCTTCTTCATGCGTCTCGTACCAGAGTATTGCAGTGCCACGCAAGTAAAAGAGGATGTTTGCCAGCATCAGCGTTGGGTCCCAGCGGTTGCTGCTGGTGATGCGCTCATACAGAGCCAGCCAGTCGTCGACGTCCACGCCACTTGTGCCGTTGAATGTGGCAGGATCACGGAGGTGCACCACAATGATCGGCTGTGGGTCTGGGGGATCTTGTTCACACTGGGTCGCTTGGTCAGTCATCGTGGTGGCAGCAACGCGCCGTCCGTTGCGAAGATCCAGTTACTAGTGCTTTAGAGCGAGTCGTACCCCGCGCCTCCACCAAAGATGTTACAGGGAAGAAACTATATACGCAGGGTATATTTGACAGGAAAAGCGTACAACGCTGCCGTAGTCCAAGCGCGTTCCGCCCAGCACTTTGTCGTCGTCATTCGCTGCCCTCTCCGCCCGTGACAATATATACATACATATAGATATCCGGGACATGACGGCGTCGACAGACGGCGACGGCAAAAATAAGCCGAGAGTGTGTGTCCATAAATTGCTATAGAAATAAAACAAAAGAAGCACATGGAGGTATGAATATTTTTTTATTGCTGTCATTAAGACTTCCCGCTCTTTGAGCAGGATCTTTTCTTCGATCGTTCTATAGTTCAATTAAGATTCTCCGTTCCTCTCAACTTAACCCTTGCCAATTGGCAAGGGCGTAGTACCTTTGATGCAGTAGATCTATTCACGATCACTACCGCGTCGTTGCTGGCTAAGGGTCTTTGAAGAATTTTTTCAGTGTTTGTTACATTAAAAGCACGAATGCCTTCAAATAATCGTTTATTATCGCTGTTTATTTTGACATAGATGGTGAATAACCTGTGGCGCATCCGCGAATGTCATGGACCGCGGTATTGTTGTATGCGGGACTCGCGAAAAGGGTTTCATGACGTACGTTATTGACATGTCATCTTATCTTGCCATGAACTACCAGTCATGTTCATCATGCACTCATACCCTGCTATTCCAGGCTATGCCAGGGTGTTCTGCGCAAGGGGCAAGCTTGCTGGTCTGTGCCGCAGGGTCAACTGGGAAGGACCTAAAAAACAAGCATGTGTTAAAAACATGCTAGTTGCTATGATGAATATAAAGCAGCGATTGTTTACAAGATATCATTTACTTGTGGGCGCTGTTACATCGGCCAAACAGACCGATGCATAAATGATCGGCTGAGGGAGCACGCTAACTCCCTTAAAGGCTCTGTTTCCAGCCATTGGCTGACCATTGTAAAAATTACGGATGCCAGCCAATTCTTGATAAGTGCGTCGTCATCGGGCGTTATAACGAGCAGCGAGAACGCGAGATTTGCGAAGCCTTCCGCATTCAACAGCATGGTGACTCTTGTGTAAGCGTGCCCTGAATTTCCTTTAACTGCAGTGCAATCAGATAACTAGAGGCCACTAGTGTGACAGCTTCTTGATAACGTGTTTGGGCTCGAGCTGATTAGGTTTGCTGCTATGGCCTTTATCACATGGATGTGCACTTCTGAATATGTTTGTTGTTCTGCGCACATACCTGCTTCCTATATATTGCACTTGTTTTGCAATAAACCTCGGTCATTAGTTCAACGCCGTGTCTGTGTCTTCTTCTCGTCCCGTCCTAAGCGCTGTTTTATTGCGATAGCAGTTATATGGACAGTCTCGGCTGGTTTTTGTCTGTCCCCGTCGCCGCCGCCGTCATGCAGCGTATATGTATAAGTATGTATATATATATTGTCAAGACGTTTATTAACGGGGACTCAGCGACGGCGCACGGCAGCGACAGTCAAAGCGGGGCCGACTCTCTGCACGAGGAGCGTGCTCTCAGAGAAGGGAACGACCCACTGGAAGGCGCTCGAGAGCACGACCCATTACTCAGTAGGAACGCTTCGCTACAATTACCCCGGCTACGAAAAGGGAGCCGCCTGGCGACCTAGCAACTTGTCACTATGAGTGGGTCATGGTAGGGCTTCAAGCGCGCCACGTTGACAATGTCGCGCCCTCGACGGCGCATGTCCGAGGATGGGTCGATGGGTTCGATGAGGTAGTTCACCGGGGATGGGCGTTCGACGACACGGTAGGGGCCTTCGTATTTGGGCAGTAGTTTGGAAGAGAGGCCAGGTGCAGTGGTAGGGACTGAGAGCCAGACGAGCGCTCCAGGAAGGAACGTGGACGCAGAACTGGTGGTGTGACCGCGAATGCTTTTCTGCCGCTCTTGGCTATGCGTAGTAAAGGTCTTGGAGAGCTCGCGACACTCCTCAGCAAGTCTGGCTGTGGCAGAAATAGGCGCACATTCAGATCGATCCGGCTTGTAGGGAAGGATTGTGTCAATGGTGTGCGACGGGTGCCTGCCATACAATAAGAAAAATGGTGAGAAACCAGTAGTGCTCTGAGGAGCGGTATTGTAGGCGTACGTGACGAAGGGCAGAATGAGATCCCAATTCGTGTGGTCGGCGGCGACGTACATCGAGAGCATGTCGCCTAGCGTGCGGTTGAAGCGTTCGGTGAGGCCATTCGTCTGCGGGTGGTAAGCAGTAGTTTTGCGGTGAACAACGTTGCACTCTTTGAGAATGGCTTCGACGACTTCCGACAAGAAGACACGGCCTCGAACACTGAGCAGCTCCTGGGGTGGACCGTGACGCAGCATGAATCGGTGGAGCAGGAAGGAGGCCACATCGCTCGCTGTAGCCGCAGGGAGGGCAGCAGTTTCAGCGTATCGCGTGAGGTGGTCTACAGCGACGATGGCCCAGCGGTTACCAGCGGACGTCAAGGGAAGCGGCCCATATAAATCGATGCCAACGCGCCCAAACAGTCGGTCAGGGCAAGGTAGAGGTTGCAGACCTGCTGGCGACAGGCGTGTTGAAGTTTTGCGGCGCTGACAATCGATGCAGGAGCGAACGAACTTCTCCACGAAGCGGTACATCTCTCGCCAAAAGTAACGTTGGCGAATGCGGTGGTAGGTTTTCGATACCCCAGGGTGTGCACACTGCTGATCAGAGTGGAACGACTCGCATATGTCATAACGCAGACTGCGGAGTATTACTAGTAGCCACTAGCGGCCGTCGCCGTTGTAATTGCGTCGGTGGAGCAGGTCGTCGCGAACGGCGAAGTGGTGGGCTTGACGACGCAACAAGCGAGTGGATGGTGTGGCCGATGGATCATTCAGCAAGTCTATCAGTGAGGCAATCCATTGATCCTTGCGCTGCTCGGTAGCGATGGTGTGAATATCGATGGAAGAAACGACGAAGTGAGACGCTGAGTTGTGGGCATTGTCGTCAGGCAAGGGAGAGCGCGACAGGGCGTTGGCGTCAGCATGCTGACGTCCGTTGCGGTACAGCACGCGGATGTCGTAGTCTTGCAGGCAAAGTGCCCAACGGGCAAGACGCCCTGAGGGATCCTTCAATGACGACAACCAGCGCAGTGCATGATGGTCGGTGACGACATCAAATGGGCGACCATACAAATAAGGTCGGAACTTTGTAAGGGCCCAAATGATTTCCAGGCATTCTTTCTCCGTGACGGTGTAGTTGGTCTCAGCTTCAGTAAGCGTACGACTTGCATATGCGACAACATATTCCGGGAACCCAGGTTTGCGCTGCGCAAGGACAGCACCGAGGCCAACACCGCTGGCGTCCGTGTGTACCTCTGTAGGGGCCGTAGGGTCGTAGTGGCGTAGAATGGGAGGAGACGTCAACAAACGACGATGCTTTGCGAAAGCATCGTCGCATTCTGACGACCACGAATTGAGGGGCCCGTTACTTCCAAGGAGCTTCGTCAGCGGTGATATGATAGTCGCGAAGTTTCGGATGAAGCGGCGAAAGTAGGAGCATAGTCCTACGAAACTGCGCAGTTCTTTCACGGACGTAGGTTTGGGGAACTCTGTCACGGCCCGAAGCTTGGCTGGATCTGGGAGGATGCCGTCCTTGGACACCACGTATCCTAGTATCGTCAGCTGCCGTGCTGTAAATCGGCACTTCTTGAGATTCAGTTGTAGCCCGGCGTCGCTCAAGCGCGTCAATACCTGCCGCAGGCGTTGAAGGTGTGTTGAGAAGTCCGGGGCGAAAACGACGACGTCGTCGAGGTAGCATAGGCACGTGTGCCATTTCAAGTTGCGCAGAACGGTATCCATCATGCGCTCAAAGGTCGCGGGCGCATTGCACAGCCCAAACGGCATGACGTTGAATTCGTACAAGCCTTCGGGTGTGACAAACGCTGTCTTCGGTCGAGCGTCATCAGCCATGGGGACTTGCCAGTACCCTGAGCGCAAATCGAGCGATGAAAAGAACTCTGCTCCTTGCAGGCTGTCAATGGCATCGTCTATTCGAGGTAGGGGATAGACGTCCTTACGGGTGATCTTATTGAGTCGTCGGTAGTCCACACAGAACCGCACAGAGCCGTCCTTCTTCGCAACGAGAACGACAGGAGACGCCCACGGACTGTTTGAGGGTCGAATAACATCGCGGCGAAGCATGTCTTCGACTTGCTCGGTAATTACACGACGCTCTGTTGGCGACACGCGATCTGGACGTTGCCGCAGTGGTGGTTGGGCGCCAGTGTCGATGCGATGCGTGACAGCAGACGTGCGGCCGAAAGAAGTTTGCGCTACATCGAACGAAGAACGAAATTCTTCCAACAGGCATAGAAGCTGGGAACGCTCGACCGACGTAAGGTGTTCAGCAATCCAGGAACCAAATAAATCAGCGGGTGACGAATCAGATGTGGAAACAGCACTGAGCGAATGGGAGTTGGCGCAGTGCGTGTCACCCGGTGCGTGCATAACTTGTGCGTCTTCGAGGGCTTCAGCTCTGCCGAGACATTCCCCTTGCACCAGCCTAACAATGTACGGGGATGGGTTCGTAACAAAAATGTCGGTGTCGCCTTGAATGACTTTCACGGTCGCAAATGGCACCAACAAGCCTTTTCTAGTGAAGACGCGGTCAGATGGAGAGAGGAGTGCAACGGCGTCGGCGAGACCGGTGCAGCAGACTGACACAGCCGTTGACGAGTTTGCAGGAAGTGTGGTGTCGTCTTTGACGAGTACCTTGGTCGCAGCCGGTGGACTGTCCGCCGGCGTCAAATCTGAGAATGGTGAGAGCTCTATTTTGGCTGGTGCGCAACGAAAACGGCGGCGTGACGGGCGAGAAAATCCCATCCCAGGATGACGTCATGAGAGCATGAGGAAATTATGATGAATTCGACGGCGTACAGAGAGTCCTGAATCATGACACGGGCTGTGCACACCGCTGTCGGGTGAATACTGTGTGCGCTGGCTGTACGGAGGGAGAGCCCGGAAAGTGGCGTCGTCACTTTTCGTAGTAGTCGGCTAAATTTAGCGTCCATAACGGAAACGGCAGCTCCAGTGTCTACAAGGGCCGATGTGCGCACACCATCTAGAAACACGTCTACTATGTTTGATGGGCTTTGCTGAGGGCTTTGGCTGTTCGATAGCGTCGCAGCCCTTGCCTCTTGGACTGCGACGACTAGTTTTCCTGGTCTTGTGCGACCGGACGAGGCCGCATCGGTGACAGTGAGCGGCGTCGTGGGGACGGTGACCGACGGGTAGATGGACCTGGGCGTGACGTCGGTGACATAGGCGGCAGCGGGTCATAATACGGGCGGCTGGACTGGTTGGTGACGGCTGATCCGACTCGAGGCGGCTGCACGCGGTTGCAATAGCGGGCTACGTGACCGGCGCAACCGCACGCAAAGCAGATCGGGTGGTTGTCGGAAGTGCGCCATCGGTTTGCCGAGCTAGGTCCCATCCATGTGGCAGGACGCGAGGGACGGGGCGGCTGCTGATAGCCGGCACACTCGCTTCGAAGGCCTGAGGCCTGGTGACGGCTCCAGCGCCTGTGAGCGGGGGCACCACAGGGAGCGCTGGGGGCGGCCTGGCTGCAGCTTGTGCGTAACTGAGCGGCGCAGACGCCGGAGGGGGCTGGTGGTATTCCGGCATAACCTCCGCGATTTCCTGCTCGATAGCCCGGCGTAGGGGAGGCAGCAGTGTGGTCGACGACTGTACAACATCCTGCGGGTGAGAGAAGGCCAGTAAGGAGAACTGGTGGGCAATTTCCTCCCGCACGAATGACTTGATTTCGGCGAGTAAGACGGAGTGGTCCGACACGGCCGACAAGCCAGCGAGATCGGCGTCGCGTGATGGAGGTCGACGCGTCATCAGCCGCTGCCGGCGTAGGTCCTCGTAGCTTTGGCACAGCGTGATGACCTCTGCCACAGTGCGAGGGTTTTTGGCGAGTAGCATGGTGAAGGCATCGTCGTCGATGCCTTTCATGACGTTCCGGATCTTGTCGGCCTCAGACATGGTTGCGTTGGCTTTCTTGCACAAGTCGAGCACGTCTTCAATGTAGCTCGTGGAAGACTCGCCGGACTGCTGGGCTCGTTCACGTAACCGCTGTTCGGCTTGCAGCTTGCGAACGGCAGGGCGGCCAAACACGTCGATGATGGCGGTCTTGAAAGCGGACCACGTAGCGAAATCGGATGCGTGGTTGTTGTACCATAGACTTGCCACACCCGCGAGGTAGAAAACGAGGTTGCTCAGTTTGCCTGCCTCGTCCCATTTATTGGGGACGCTCACAGGCTCGTAGATCGCGAGCCAGTCCTCGACGTCGGTGCCATCCGCGCCGGTGAAGATAGGAGGGTCGCGGATGCGGGGGACACCCGGACATGGCGTCGGTGTAAGAGGAGGCGTTTGCTGGGCGGCGTCTTGAGTCATGGTAGCAGGCACGGTACGGGATCGAAGCTCCAAGGGCATCGAATGCGAACCGTAGTTGTTTAAAGGGCACAGCACTCTCCACCAAATTGTCAAGACGTTTATTAACGGGGACTCAGCGACGGCGCACGGCAGCGACAGTCAAAGCGGGGCCGACTCTCTGCACGAGGAGCGTGCTCTCAGAGAAGAGAACCACCCACTGGAAGGCGCTCGAGAGGACGACCCATTACTCAGTAGGAACGCTTCGCTACAATACATATATATTGTAAAAGAACGACACAGAGACAGCACCCTTGCTGCGGGCAGGCTGTTCTATGCTGACTTCTTCTGTCTCGTCTTCCAGTAGCCGAGCGCGCGCTCGCGCCCCTGCTGCGCTGTCGTCCTTACACTCGGCCACGGCTGCGACGTGACAGGACGAACTGCCGAATTGTCTCTGGTGGGCGAAACTGACTGCACCTTAGCGGTCTTTGTAGATATCCATTCAGCTGCGACTTGGTCCGATCAGGTGCCAACGATGCCTCTGGCGGTCGGCATTGGCTGTGTCGTAAGGGTTGCTGGTCTTGGCCACGGTGGCATGTGGCATGGAGAGCTGCAGATGGCGACTCAGAAGGGCGCCATGGGCTTTGCTGTCGTGGTCGTAACGGCGTAGGCGGTTTGCTCTGAGGAGGCTGCCGGAACAGCATCCGAGGAACCATAGGGGCTGGCACGGCTTGTCGGTGTGTCATTCCCACGTGTTTCTGGAAGCCGGTTGAATATAAGTCGTGGTCACCACTGGGAGGGCAGTGAGGACCATCGTCAGAGAAAATCTTCCATGACTGTGGGGAGACCGAGAAATCATTTTCTTCAGCCGCATTCTCCACGTTAATGACGGGGATTCCAACTTCCTCGCTTTCGGTGTTGTCCAACAGCTCCGGAGGCGGTCCTTCTGGTACACCGGGTGCCTTGAGTGGGAGGTCCAGCGAAGACGTCTTCGAAACAGATGGCACGTCACCAGGCGGATGGAGTAGCGACGCCGCAACATTTTTGCGCTTGTCCGGAAGAACCTTCTCGCTCGGTGGAAGGCGATCGCGCGCCGAAGACTGCTGTGGAATCTGGGGAAGCTGCTCCGGTGCGTCTACGAGCACGTTTATGGGTGCCATGGGCTCTTCCGATGCCCGTTGCGTGTCAGGCACGGCAGGAGCTGGCATCACCACGTGCACCTGTAGCAAAGGTGAAACTTGGGGCCTAGTCTTTAACTGGGTCGGATGAGGTGTGCCTACGGAGGGTGTCCGGCCAAAAGCAGCAATGAGCTTGAAGCTCCACTCCACCCAGGACTGCTGCCGCACGCCTTCGAATCTATGCCACGCCGCGGCAGCATGCCGAAGGCGGTCAATGGCCATGCACCATTTCCGTTGGTCCGTCCACGCTTGGCGAGCTCCAAGAGCGTTGACGGTGGCCACCCAATGGTCGGCGTCGTCCTGGCAGCCGCGGAACTCCGGCAGTTCGCAGGCAGCCGGTGATGGTGATACGGCAGCCGAAACGCCGGAGGATGACGACGCCAAGCAGCCTAGTTGGTATGAGAGCTCCGTGAGGGCATTCAGCAGCTTTCTGCGGCTCTCGGGTGAGGTCTCTTCCTGGTCTTGTGAGGCAGCTTCAGCTAAAAGGGCATCCATTGCGCACAATGAAGGTATAGCGGCTGGACACATCTCGGAGCACCGCGCTATCCAGCCGTTAATCTCGTCGCGGAGGTGTACGATGGCACAGAACAGCTCCGCGGCGCTGTCGGATGAGGCGCAGAAAGCGCGAGGACTCACGTCCGCGGAGTATGCGGCGGTAGCAATACGCCCGACGGCAACTTCCACATCCAAAGAAGCCTGAACGGCGTCCCTTGGATGCTCCCGCGTTGGGAAAGTCCTGGGCACGGGGTGCATGTCACGGGAAGCGTATGCGACGTTCCCAGACGACAGGAGCCCGTGCGGATTCACAGACGATGGTGGTAGCATGGTTCCTGGCAGGTCGTACGCTGGAAACACTGCAGAGGCATGGACGCCGTCCGCGGATGATTCGATGCGTAGCGGCAGCAGAGGTCGACTCATGGAGTCCATGATCGAGGAATCGTGGACGGCGTTCCTTGGATGGAGCGACCCGTGCTGCCGACGACCCTCGAGGGCAGGTGGCTTCATCTCCAAGGTTCGATTCGCGTCGTAGGCTGCGCCATTGTGAAGGAAGAGAACAGAGATGATGATGATGATGATGTCCTCGACTTGATGGCGCTCACCCACAAAGGGGGATGGGCCAAGAACCGGGCGGCAGGATGCTTAAGGTAATCACCAATTATACTAAACAAATCTTTAATTTAGGTTAAAAAATGTAATTGTTGAAGGATCAAGCGGACAGACTATCGTTTCGGTAGTTCCTAAGGATAACAGATTTCGAATCAAGATTATGTACAGAGATAAATAGACTAACACGGTAATCTTTTTGTTTCAGTGATGTAATCGAACACAGCAGAGCAGACATCCGTGTGGCTATACCCTAACAAAGTGCCGCCAAATGATAAAATTTCTGGAACATTCATTGCTAATCCTAACTTCTTAAATGGCGCTGCAAGGTATCTTTTTCTCTGATTAGAGTAGCGGCGACAAAATAAAAAGAAATGATCTATTGTTTCAATTTCATTGCAAAACATGCATAACGAGGACGCCTTGAGGCCAGCTTTATGTAGGTAATAATTCAACTGCGAATCCTACAACGCAATATGGTGTATGAAACTTCTGATTGTCGAGATAAACACCATTGTTTATTCCAGCCATATCTTAGATGTTCGAAGTCTTTAAATTTATCCAATGAGAATTTGCCTATTTCGCTTTGCAAAGAAGCATTTCTGAATCTCAATGCTGTCGCGTAAGCCGTATCTGGTAAAATTGGGATGAGGGTCTACTCAGGGCGATTGTGGCTAATGAGTCAGCCATTTCGTTCAAGATAATCTGCGGTGTCCTGGTACCCATAGCAACTGAACTTTTTGTAAGTTTGCCGGTATTAGGTGCCTAAACAAACGAATGATTGTTAAATTTGTTGTCGCAGAAAGTGCAGTACATATGAGAGAGAGTCTGTAATTATCACTGCTGTTGATTCACTTGAGGGAAGTTTGCGTAATGTAGAACAATTGCCAATAATTCAGCAATGAATATAGGAGTATAATCTGGAAGAACAGAGACAACGCCCGTACGCTAGGCCGGCTGTTCTATTCTGTCTCGTCTTCCAGTAGCCGAGCGCTCGCTCGCGCCCCTGCTGCGCTGTCGTCCTTACAATATAGATATATATATATAGATATATATATATATATATATATATATATATATATATATATATATATTATATATATATATATATATATATATATATATATATAGATATTATGTATAGATATATATATATATATATATATATATATATATATATATATATATATATATACATATATATAACCCCCAAAGAAAAATAGTTCAGAACAATGCTTCCGAGGCGCGGAATCGAACAAGGGACCTCTCGCTCCTCAGCGCGTGACGGTACCCAACGCCACGAAACGGAGATCCTCCAGGTAGCTAACGGCGAGCGTTATTACGCAGCACCCTTTACCGCTGGTGGGACTCAAAGACGGCAGGCGAATATAAGCGTTTCTTCATTAACAGTGGGATGGCGCGATGTGCGCGCTGGGCGTTGGGCGCGCTTTGAAGGTCGTCGCCCCGCTCCTGCGAACGCCGATGCTCTGCGCCCTACAGGGCGTGGTCGCCTTCGTACGCTTATCTCTAGGAAAGAACTGGGCGGGCGGGGGTTGTATGTCTTGCGCTTTCCCCTCGATGTCCGCGCTGAAGTCACAGAGCGCACGAAGGTCACTTCGCTAGCTACAGCGGCCGCGTTTGCTAAAGGAGCGCTCTGTTCAAACGGAAATAAGTTACAACTGCGACATTTAGTTCGCGCTCGTCCTGTCTGTACCTGTTCGTTCGTTTCGTGCGTCCTGCGTTATGTTTGAGCAGTGCGCTTCAAGCGTTGAGCTATGTCGCATGATAGTTCGCACTCGTCCTGTGTGCGTTCTTTTTCGTGCGTCCTTTGGGCTCGAGCGACGCGCTGGCAATTTCTAGCTGCTTTCCGTTCTTCGCGATACATTCCAATTTGTTGCTATCGCATCCATTGCTTCGCCGTTGCGGCGAAACTGTGACTTTTTATTCTTCGTCCACTATGCACCAACCAGCCCAATGAAACACACAATTCCTGCCATGCCAATTTTGATACGTACCAAGGTAATGAGTAGACCACGAGCGCCTAGCTGTAGGCGGCTTGCTTAGATAGATAGATAGATAGATAGATAGATAGATAGATAGATAGATAGATAGATAGATAGATAGATTAGATAGATAGATAGATAGATAGATAGATAGATAGATAGATAGATAGAGGCCCTGATGCATTCCTTAAGACGACTCAAATGTGAAAGCCATCTTATTTTTCTCAGCCGATGTGTTGATTCTTCACCCCCCCCTCCTAAAGCTTTCTGCACCTAACGTGGTTTTCCATTGCCTCCAGGATTGGAGGCATTGTAAGCTTTGTGCACGTCACTTGGTTTTGTACTGCCTCCGTGATTGGCGCACTCTTGACCAAGCGACGACGTCATGTCACATCATCATGTGCAGTGACGTTGTGGCGTTCATGTTGGGACCACAAATATTGAAGATATGTGATGTCATGATGACGTCATGTGGTGACGTCATTACGTGATGACATTCTGCATCACTAGTGTTGACACCGCCGACCGTAAGCTTCCGCGTTTGAAGAGGCATATAGGCTTTCGCCTAAATAAAAATTACACCATCTCCGCTAAAAGGGGACCATGAGGCGATGCGAAGCCGGAGCACTTGCACGATCGCGTTCCGTTGGCGTTCGTTGGGCATGCTACCGACCTCGCGTCGTGGAAAGCGAAGAGGGACGCTACGCGCGTCGTATCCTCCATCTAGCCTGGCCGTTAATTCTCACAGGGCGAGCGGGGAACGCGGTCGGGGGGGGGGGGGTGATTCTTAAAAGGAAGAAGGAAATGAACATGAAAATTGGGTGCACGATAACTGTCTCTCAAGTGAGGACACCTCAACCGATACACTCACGGGGGACTGGGGACTGAAGGGACAGTGAGAGTGAAAAGAGCATGGTAAAAGAAAAAGAAAGGTATGAGTGGAAAAAAAAAGAAAAAAAGGTGAGGGGGGGAGCAGGAGAACGGGCGTCCGAGTCACCGTGGTGAGCGGCTAGAAATTCGTTCGACAAGGCCGGCATCCTCGAAAGGCGAGTAGGGCCGCAAGGGCTGATCGGCGACGGTGCACGTGGCCGGTGGGATGGAGCAAGTCCTGTAGGGTCGCACACGCAGTCCGACGAGTCGGTACTTCATGACGAGCCGCTTCCGCGCAGTGTTGAGAGAAGGGCAGTCAAACAATAGGTAGCACAGGGTTTTGATCGCGCCGCAATCGGTGCAGTTCGGTGCAGCGGCGCCGCGAAGACGATGCCTGCGTTCCGCGGGCCACACAGAACCGGTCCTCAGGGCAAGAAGCGCGCGCTCGCGGCGAGTGAAACAGTGGCTGGGATGGAGGAGAGGGGTGTCCAGCGGCGACCCGTGCGCCGCCGGACACCCCCCTCGCGGTCGACAGGCGGGCGAGAGGGGGGCAGCGTAGGAGAGGAGAGAGAAGGGGAGGGGACGCGCATGCGCTCGAGCTCATCGCGGCGTTGCGCAGGAGGGAATTTCGGCATGTCTAGCCCGCGTTTCAGAGGAAGAGTGGAAAGGGGTATGGGAGAGGGGAGGTGAGAGGGAAAGTGGAAAGAGGGAAAGTGGAGAGGGAAGTGGAGAGGGGAGGGGAGAGGGTGAGTGGAGAGGAGGTGTATGGAGAGGGTATGCGCATGCGCAGTAAGGGTGGTCACGCCGCACACCACCGGATTGAGCTCGGCCTTAAGATACTTCGCATCTAAAAATGTTATGCGCCTCAGTACTGTAATTCAGGCATGTATCGTTTTGAGGTGGCTTGTGCAGCTTATTAAAGTACGCCTTCGCATTTGTTGGAACTTCAGGCCCTGCGCCTGTGTTATGGACTCCCTAGGTTTGCGGCCAATCTCATGTATCAGGAAGCACACCCGCTGATATTGAACTGACGATTTCATGGCGTAACGCCAAACACATCTTTACAATGCGGCAGGATAATGGTGGTGATGTTTCTTCACATATGGCTCATACCCACGCCGGGAAATTTGCTTGTTTATATGGAATTTTAAATATTTGGAGTATTAGCTATTGATCAAACACAAAAGAAAAGCAAGCTGCGAGGTGCCAGTCATCACACACTGGCCGTCTCCTGCGTCTCTGGACAGGTGGCAGCACCCGAAGCCGCTCCTTGTAGCATTTCGTCCTCAACTTACTAGAGGGCGCCTGGTGTCAGAGCATAGGAGAGACTGCCGAGAATTGGCGCGTTGCCTGTGTGATGTGAGCGTGCTTTGTGCGTGTGCGAGTGTCGCCTTGTTGCGCCGGAGTGCTTTCCGCAACTGGTTGTTATTCAACATGACATTACCAAGAGACGGTGCCCATGTGCCTTGAGTCATTTGCCTCCGAGCCTCACAAAGCTGATGATGCAAAGAGTGCAATAATTATTTACTCGTTCATTCAGGACCAGACAGCTAAATGGTTATCCTGAAGAGGATTTTATAAATTTTTAAATTTTTATATTTTTTTTAATTCGAGAGTTTGCCCAACGGCATACATAGGTAAATATACAGGTAGAGGCCGCTTCCGCTATATACATCAACATGCTCTATCGTGGGGCCCATAGAACCACAAATCATAATCTGGTGGTCTTGTCGGATGAAGGCCTACTGTTCTCAGGTAGCGCCGCCGATCTGATTCAGGCCAGGGCGTGTCCACAGCAGGTGCTTGATGTAACCGCGGACGCTTCGGTGGTACAGAATGGGCAAGTATCCCCAAATGGTCCATGCAGATGTGGCCAGGCATATGTGACCGACGGAGTAGTGCCGCCCCCACACGAAGTCTAAAACACGGAATTAAAGGATAGTAGTAGTAGTAGTACCCTCTACTGCATGGCTCATACCCACTCTGGGATTGCCAAGAACTAATCTTATGAAAAAAATAATTAAAAAAAGTATTTTGAGTATCGAATGTTTGATGCAATACAAAGAATAAATAAATAAATAATAGTAAAAATATACAAAGAAACGTACGAATCAATGAAAGATTCTGTCGCTACTTCTTTTTCTTCACATCACAACAGAGAATCCTGATTGCCAATTCACCATACTGATGCCTTTTCACCAACGCCACCCTCGAGACCAGCATCTGCATTCTCCGCTACAACGAACAACGGGCCTTTCTCCTTGTCCAGATCTTCAGACCACGCTTCTCTTGGCCTGAGTGACTGAGCTGCTCGACTCAGCAGCTATCCCAACAATCATGGGTAAGTGCGTTGCCATTGTCTGTCTCAGAATGCGAAATCCCTTCCTTTTTTTCGAGACCTTTTGTTGGGAAATATCAAATCAATAACCGCAACTGTTAAATGTGCCCCTTTTGTAGATGTGTTACGGCTCAGCAAACGGATGTTTGTGGCGACTTAGTTCAGCCGAATGGGAAGTGTCACGCAGCAAAAAGCGGGACAGCGGCTTCTTGCCATTTTTGTTTCTGCGTGTCTTACGTCGTTGCTCCTCGATGGCGATTATTCCGCATTAGAAGTTCTGTAGGTGATAATAATATAATAATGTCTGGGGTTTAAACGTCCCAAAACCACGATATGATTATATAGAACGCCGTAGTGGAGGGCTCCGGAAATTTCGACCACCTGGGGTTCTTAACGTGCACCTAAATCTAAGTACACGGGCCTCAATCATTTTCGCCTCCATCGAAAATGCAGCCGCCGCGGCCGGGATTCGATCCCGCGACCTTCGGGTCAGCTGTCGAGTGCCATAACCACTAGACCACGTGGCGGGGCCAAGTTCTGTAGGTGACTTAATGTGCGGTGTAACTACTCCATTGTTAGATGAAATGGCATCATTGTATTGCTTTGGCTTGCAAGCCTACAAACGTTTAACTCTATCGCATAGTTATGCGTGCTCAGGTGCCGTGTTACGCGAAACCCTACACGCACTCAACTATTTGACATAGTTTATGTCAAATGTAATGTGATGTCATAGCATACATGCTTCAACAGGTATTGAGCGGTGTTGTCGTTTGCGAGGATGATAGCAAGTCCAAGTATATATTTAACAGATCATTGCAACTAGCCTTATTTTTCTATCTGGAGTGAATGAACCCTTTTTAGAATACATATTAAACGCTATACAGCGTGTTTCAACAAATGTGTCCGAAAATCCGTAAAGTAAGGGAGATGCGGCATTTGCTTGCCGCCTTTACATTTACTCTTTATGTATCGGCGCACATCTTGAGGTGGCTAGAGGACGGCAGTGGACACAGTAAAATTCCTCTTCCTTATCATTATGACAAGCTTAAAATTAATGGGCCCAATGGTTTCAAGCTATCGCCAAACCCACGCATCAGACACAGACATAGTACGTACTGCGCCCACGTGTCGCGGAATGACGTGTTCAAGTACAGCTATTTCCTAGAGTAATTGATGAATGGAACACGCTGCCCGACTCACTGGTTTCCTCTTCTTCCATTACTGCATTTTTAAACGACCTCCATGCTCTTGCCTATACGGCTCACGCGACATTTCTAACCACTAATTCCTAACGCCGCGCAGTGGTCGCGACAAGTTTTTAAGTGCGGAGCACTTCAGGGGCCCGGCTTCTAGTATGCTGTGGTATACCACGGCCGGTCGATGAAAAAAAAAACACGGTGCGGCCTGCCGCGTCGCGGCGCAGGCAATGGGCGAGAGCGGGGAAGCGAGTTTACAGTTGTCGCCGCATTTCGCTAGGAGGGCGCCAGTAGTAGGGAGGGCTCCACGCGACGCGCGGGCGGGAAGGAGCGCGCTATCAGCGGGTAGGTCGAGGTTGTGGTTGTTTTTCTCCACATGAATCGCTAGCACTGAGTGTCGCTCAAGGGAGTTTGTGCATGTGTGGTATTTCATACGTTAGGCAAAATGCCGCGTAACTGTTGTGTGCCGCTGTGTTCCACGAATGCATCGAAAGACCCGCAAATACGCTAGCACGAGTTTCCCAGTAACGCAGAACGCAGGGCAGCATGGCTGCGAAACCTTTCCCGTAAAGAACCCGGCGGGATGGGAACAGTATGGCAGCCTAATGACAGGTCCCTGGTGTGCGCCTTGCATTTCACGGAGCAGGACTACAAGAAGACCGATAAGTTGAGGATACTTTTGCAAACGGCTGTGCCGACAGTGTTCCCCGGTTATCCAAGCTACATGAGCACGAGGAGCACGCCTGCTCCGAGGAAGAAGCGGCCACGCTCCGAAATAGAAGCCGATAATGCGCAGTCGCGTGCCGAGTGCTCGCGCAATGCTGCTTCAAAATAGTCGTTTTGTCATTAGCCAGAACGGCTTGTCAAGTTACAGCACTGAAGCCACGACGCCCATCAACTTTGAACGAGGGAATGAAACGTGTGTGGAAATGGCATCATTTTCAGATGCATCATGTCAAACTACATTCGACTTTGTTAAACTGACAGAACAGCTAAAAAAAAACGCGCTGCTTCCAAGCGAAGATCGCTCGTGTGAAAGAAGCACTGCGGGCCCTTCAACAAAAAGTGGATGAAGCTGAGTAGCGCGCGCAGTTTTATGAAAATAACACGGACATTGCCTGTTTTATGAAGGTGCTCAATGGTGCTGCGGAAGGTGACAAGACTGCCGAGTTCGTTAGAAAGCAAGTCTGCAGTTTCTCGACGAAGAAGCCCCACTACAGTGACGTCATTGTAAGGGAATGTGTAATTTGAAAGGCATGCTTCAACAAAAGTTATGAGCATGCAAGATCCAGAAATATCTTTCAGCTCCCTTGTCGCTCAGCGCTCCAGAAATATGTAGCCCATTTAACAGGTGGAATCGGCGTCACTTCGTTGATAAAGGAGCGGCTGTGCATCGAATTCAAGTGAGTCACTGTAGAGCAAGAAGCGTTCTGCTCCCTGATTGTTCACGAGATGGCCATACAGCAGAGGGTCATATACGACCGACAAGTCGACAAACTTTTTGGTTTTGTTGACCGTGGTGAAGAAGAGCACTCAACAGCGGTACCCCAAGTGGCAAACCGATTACTATGTTTTGTAATAAGAGGCTTGTCAACGTCATATATTGTTCCTGTCGCATATTTCTTCACGAGATGTCTGAAAGGTGACCAGCTGTTCTCTATGACCATGGAAGTGCTGAACGTGGACTTGCGGGGCGGACGACCACGCCATGGAAGTCTGCAAAGTTTTCATAAGAAAGCCCTTACGAACGCTTCTTGCCAACTGGGCAGGAAATGTTAATATGTCTGGTGAGCGTCTCGTACGCTTGGCGCAAAAAAACCCCTGGCCAGGAAAGTGCTGCGCCTGTGATTCCAATAACACAGTGATTCTTTTTTGCACGCACGTGCAATAAAGCAATTATGACTCCCCTGATGTTCACAATGCTTTTGTTTCTAAGGTGTGAGCAACAGTCATTCCGGAAATACAACCGCACCTGTCAATGAGCGACTCTCCTGTTGATAAAATAACTGTAGCACAAACATGCATTATCGAGGATGAACAGCGCAAAGGCAACAAAAGAGAGTAAACATGACGCGAGAAATCGAAACTCGCACGAGCAACTACTTCAGATAAAGCTAACATTTGCTATTTAGGTTGAAGCATCGCCGGCGCACATTCGGTAGGACGATTACCAATAAATAAGCGAATAAATAAGCGAGACCAGGTCTGCTGGTCGTACGAGCCTAGGGCCAATAAGCCGCTTCTGCCGTTTTCTTCGGGCCACTCCAAGCTAGTTAAAAGGGGTATTGCAAAATTAACCCTAATGAATGCGCTTCGCCGCTCATGTCCTCACAAGTGTTCGTGTAGTTTCCAGGCGCAAGCTGACCGCCTGAAAAAGGCGGGGTTTCCTCAGTATGTCGTCACATCTGTGGCGGAGGGTCTTCTCAAGACTGTCAAGCAGAAATGCGCCGACATACCGTGCCTTCACGATGTCTCACATAGGCTGAAAAAGAGGAAACAACGCCAACGTAAGAGTCGTCCTTTCAGCACCAAACAAGCTTTATAATCTGTGCAAGGCCTCCTACAGTGGTTCTGAAAAACCCAGGTGCCAAAAAAAAGCACAAAGAAAGCTTTGTGAAATGTGAGAACAACATCGTTTATGAGTTACCGCTGTCCTGTGGAAGAAATACATAAGGCAGACGGGACGGTGTGCCAATGACAGGCTGCATGAGCACGCAAATAACGTTCAAACTGGAAGTGTGGGACATTTGGCTTTCCACTGCAGGAAGTGTGGGTGCAATCCCATGTACTCGCAGTGCACTGCGACAGGAAGGAGCCAGGCACAACAACACGTGAGATAATTGAAGCGGCGAAGATTGCAAGTTTGGGAGACATGTGCATTAGTGCACCTTCAATTGACCTATCCAAAAAAGAACTAGACTTTCTAAGCAAGGCCCACAGGGTGACTCGACGATAGTGGTAGTCAGGAATGACCGCTTGATCTCTTAAAGAAAAAAATCCGGTATCAGGTTGTTTGATTGCTTATCATGCATACTTATTAGTGGTTTTACATGAAGCCTTCCTGTACAATGCGCCTGCGTGCGTTGCTTTTTGTTGTCTATATATATATATATGTAGCACTGTAGAAAATAAAGCATATGTTGGAAGTCAGCGCTGTGTCCGCGTCGTTTTTCGTCCCTGTTCTTTTGCGCCCTCGAAAATGTCACACCACACACAACACACACACACACACACACACACACACACACACCCACACACACACAACACACACACACACACACACACACATATATATATATATATATATATATATATATATATATATATATAATATATATATATATAAGGCTTCACAATGGTGGTGACGTGGCTAAGGACTACGCATTATTCGCAGGATGTTGTGCCTATAGTGTAGGTGCTTACTGATAAAACAGTAGGTTGTCATTACAATGTGAACATGTATGAAATGGCATGAAGTGTTTTAAAACCGATTCAGAAAATAATTTTACGAATCGCAGAAATTTCAGTTTGTTTATAGGAATTCATTGTAGGATGAAGGCATGCAGACGTGAAGAGAAAAGACACAGACAAACCAAACGCTAGCGTTTGAGCTGTCCGCATCCTTCTGTTTCCGTGTTGCATGGCTTACTTTCTTCTAGAATCAACATTTTTTGTTGTTTTATGTGAGCGGAAATTGTTCTGAGACTCATCTATATAAACTTCGAGTAGTATTTTATTTCCCCCAGAGGAATCGAGTGCAGCACTGTAAAGTTGCTACAAAAACTTGTTGCGGCTTGTCATGCAACCACCACAGTGTTCCTGTTGAGTAAACCCGGTGGAAGTGCCTTGTTGAATAACGAGAGGTAGCGGCACCAACTTTCGTCGATTGTCAGATAAAAACCCTAATGGTGTTCACTCTGATTGAAGTTCTTTTGAAATTCTTGATCAATCTCTATAAAACTTGTTTAGTTTATGTGTATTTGTCGCTGATTTTGAAAATGCAAATATTTTTTACTATTATGTCATGTTAATTAAGTATATCAAACATTTCATGTGCCATGTTAGGCCTGCACGAGTTACAAAGTAAGCATATCACAATAATAAGAAATGGGAACTGTATGCAACATAACCAGAATGCATGTCCTAAACCCCACTTAACAATAGTCATAGTATGCTAAACATTGACCAGTAAGTGTATGTCTAGCTGGTGATTCGCTCACGAGAGTTCAATATTACGTAACTTTAACTCAAATGGGTTTAAAACGCGAGTCGTTATGTGGGCTAGTAGGTTCATGAACATTATGCCAGAACAGCGCAGTAAACTCCTTTAAAACTATTGCATACAGTTTTTTATCCCCTAACCTATAGCGATATGTCTTTTTACTTGTAACTCCAAGATTGGAAAGGCTTGCCTCATCAAGACACATGAAATTTTTGTGTCAAAACTTGCGTTTTCTTCCAGATAATTGCATATTTGAAATCGCCACATCAGCAAACCTAAACTCAGCAAGTTTCATCAATATCGACCAAGAAGAAAAATAAAGCATTATTTGTTGCAGAGTGTCTCATTGAGTACCACGAAGTGGTCACACTGACTCTTGCCAGGGGAGTCATGTACACCACTGTCCTTAAGGACAACGGAGTCAAAGGAACGCTCCAGTGGGGGTCAGCGTTACCATGGCAAAGGGGTCACCCTGACTACCTATAGGTACTTAGGGAAATAAAGCTAGTCGCGTAGACTCCTGCGTTGGGAGTAATACATACTCTCTGCTTGCGAAGAAGGGAGTCGTTGGTCTGAAGAACGAAGGGAGTCGTTTGACACCCCAAATTGTGAAGAAGGGAGTCGTTGGTCTGAAGAACGAAGGGAGTCGTTTGACACCCCAAAAGGTCATCATATGTGTAGCGAGGCGATTACCACCCAAAGGTAGTCAGTACAGACACCCTTTTTTTAAGAGTGTAGGGAAATGTGCAATGGTATACGCACACACAGACATATTTGAGGAGTCGCACATGCATTATACAACAAGTTGTTTACAGTTGCTTAACGATGCTAACAGCAACATAAGTGTTACCTACACCAAACGTAACACCAAGTAAGCTGATATGTAGTGCTTATATTCTTCAATACTGGATAGCGCGAATTCCAATAGAACAATGAAGGAACACAGATGCACAGGACAGGCCCTACTCGACACTAAGCTTTATTCAGAAAAGTTTCCCCAGATATATACACACAGCCGAGTCGCACGCGCAGGCGCATTGTACGTACGTTACAGTCACAGTTGCAGTTGTTAGTTGCATTACAGTGTTATGCTTATACTTATCCGTTATGGCGGAGAACGCACGCACGTTTCACGAACCCGTGTGCTATGTGGGAGGGGTTCTTGGTAGTTCTTGAATAAGGTCGTCATCACCGTGAACAGTGAGCACCAGCAGCTGGACAGGACTTGTTATCGGATCCGTTCGTGATCGCGGCTACGAACGGTCTAAGTGTAGTGAAGTGTGACGTATAGTAGAGCTGGTAGAAACCGCAGATGGCTTCTTCGAAGTAATGATCTATGATGCGTTCTGTCCCGGACGTGGTACCGAGGTCTTGTGATGCCCTGTCTACATCCAAGCCGTCTAAGAACCAGGCGTTGTTGGGTTTTGATAAATCAATGCTGAAGTCACCGGTAATCATGAGGGACATGGTCCTCTCGGCAGAGTTATTGTAGAAAGCATTGACCCCGGTTTTTGCGTAATCCATGTGATCGACGTTGTGGACCACGTGGACGAGTCGATGATAGCCCAGCGTGTTCCAGGGGTGCTCTGTCTACAGATCCCTAACTTTCCTTGCGTCGGCCGCGTGGTGTAGGGTTACGGTGCTCGGCTGCTGACCCGAAGGCCGCGGGTTCGATCCCGGCCGCGGCGGTCGCATTTCGATGGCGGCGAAATGCTAGAGGCCCGTGTACTGTGCGATGTCAGTGCAGGTTAAGGAATATCCGATGGTTCAAATTTCCGGTGCCCTTCACTAAGGCGTCTCTCAACCATATCGTGGTTTTGGGACTTAAAGCCCCAACAATTCTTATCACTTCCCTTCCCTGTCAATGTGTGTTCGCGGTTACTGTGTAAATTGAGACTGTATCACCAATGGCACATACCCGCATAACATGGGACTCTGGTACGCGGGTATGTTGCACACGTGATTGAGGGAAAGGGTTTCATGACGTACGCAACAGTTATTTTGCGTTACACATGTCATCACCAAGTCAATCGTCTTCGTCATACGCTGATCCTCGGCTGTGCCATTTTTGGTATATTACAAGTTATTGAGACGACCAGGAGAGCGTCCAGACATAGATAGACAGACAGATAGATAGATACGTAGATAGAAAAGCCCAAAGTGCCTGAGGTTCGCAAAGAAAATGCTTCGCATTTAATATAGTAGCAAGTAACAGAAATACGACTTCATTGTCTTTTAATTAGTGGAGATAGGCGGTCGGGCCCGGTGGGAGAGTTGGAGCATTTCCTACAAAAATCCCATTCGCTTTGAGATGAGCAAAAGGCGATGGCTAGTAATATTTACTGAGTGATGAAATCCGAGGGATTTTGGCGGCAACGCTGAAACGCAGCGCAGAAGAGCGCAACTGCCGCTTTGTGAACAGACAGCCCGAACGAGCGAGCGTCGTAATATCAACCATGGGTCTACTTCGGTTCGCGCTGGTGATTATATGCAGGGTAACGTACCTAGGTTAACGAATCAAGAACTAACACCCCTACAATCTTTTTAGGAAAGACTGACGTCATTCTGGTTGCTTGGTACTACGCTCATCGGCGTTTCGGTTTCGGTTTCACCTGTGCATATGCTTGAGCGTGAGAAATGCCATTCTCATTATCAGAGGTCTCTTTTTGGAATTTCATCATCAGCCTGTCTACGCCCACTGCAGGGCAAGGCCCTCTCCTATGTTCCGCCAATCAACCCGGTCCTGTGTTTTCTCCTGCCACATTATACCGGCAAATTCTTAATCTCATCTACCCACCTAATTTTCTGTTTCCCCCTCACGCGTTTGCCATCTCTTGGAATCCAGTCAGTTACCTTAATGACGCCGGTTATCCTGCCGACGTGCTACGTGCCCGGCCCATAGCCATTTCTTCTCTTGATTTCAACTATGATGTCCTTAACCCCCGTTTGTTTCCTGACCCACTCTGCTCTCTTCCTGTCTCTTAAGGTTACACCTATCATTTTCCTTCCATCGCTCGCTGCGTCGTCCTCAATTTAAGTGAGCCCTCTTTGTAAGTCTCCAGGTTTCTGCTCCGTGGTAAGTACCGGTAAGATGCAGCTGTTATATACCTTCCTCTTGAGGGATAGTGGTAGATTACCATTCATGATTCATACTTAGGGCTGTGCAGCGCTCACAAAAAGGACAAGGAACAGAAGAAGTACACAGGACAAGCGCTGACAAAAAGGACAAGGAACAGAAGAAGTACACAGGACAAGCGCTGTGTTGTGTACTTCTTCTGTTCCTTGTCCTTTTTGTGAGCGCTGCACAGCCCTAAGTATGAATCAATACCAACTCGCTCAATTTTCTCTTCTACCATTCATGAATTGACAATGCTTGCCGAATGAGCCCCAACCCATCCTTATTCTTCTAGTTATTTCACTCTCATGGTTCGGCTCCGCGGTTACTACCTGTCCTAAGTAGACGTACTCCTTTACAACTTCCAGTGTCTCGCCACCTATCGCAAAGCGCTGTTCTCTGCCAAGATTGTTCCACATTACATTTGGAAATTTCAGTGGCAATGAAACTCTTGCTAGGAATTACTTCAGTACTCCCATTTGACCCAAGACGTGCCGTATCTCGTCTAATTAAAGAGGTAATTATTTAATTCCCGTAATAATGCTGTAATGGAAGCAGTTATCAGGGCAGCGAGGAAAATCTCATTTCCCTTACTTTGAGGATTTTCGGACATATTTTTTGAAACGTCCTGTACAGCATTAGGAGATTCAATGCTCACTTGAATATAAACTAGCACAGCCCAACAGACTCACGAACTCTCAGCATTAAATGCTTAGAGTAATGTTTATATGTAACAAATATGCATTGTACGACCAAACAACAAGTTGTCGGTTGTGCTCTCACTCTCATTTGTATTGGTAACGTGTTAGAATACGTAAAAATATTTTTTCATGGTGGTCCCACTGGCCTTCACGGCAACAACATTCAGATCCTGAGGTATCCACTGAGGCCGCGGCGTATATCTAGGGTGTCCGTGCTTGCTCCACCACTCCACCATTCTAGTGTAACTTACTACTGTGGTTACCCGAGCATCATCTCTCTAACCAAGCTCTCGCCCTCACATAAGCGTTCAGAAGTGCTGTAGATAAAGCGGGCAGAAACCACATGGTCGCAAATAATTTGTGTTCGAACAGCTTTAAGGGACCTTGCAACACTTTTAGAGCATGTCAGAAAACGTTGCCGATCGGTAGTCGAGGCTCCCGGAGAGAATACGCGAGCCAAACATTATAGCGCAGCACGCGGCCTAGATTTCACAATTAATTATCTAAGTCAGTTAAAAGTCGCTCCCTGTTCTCTCTACAAATGATGCCACACATCTAAATTACTGCGCCATGTACCCAAAGTCACCGCCATTGGCTGATTTGAGAATTTAGAGCTGAATAGTTAAAGGGTACTGACACAAAAATTTTGGCCTCGCGTTTTTTTTTGCGGCAATGTGTTGCTGGGGGCCCTGTTAGTCATAACACGACACATCATTTGCTGCCGCGCGCGACAGATAATTAATTGCAGGCTCCTTATTACCGACCAGTGTCAGTTTTGGTTTGAAGACGACAAGCCTCCGGGTGTGACTATCACCACGTAGCGGGTGCAGCGCTCGATCACGTCAGCACACAGGATCTGTGACGCACTTCCGCACGGTTCCGCGAGCAGCCGCCGAGAAGTAGGCTGCTGGAGCAAACGCGGCAAAAACAAAACATGGCGACTATGACGTCATCATAACTTGTTGCAGCGTGGCCACGGGAGGGAAGCAGGGGGTCCCCAAGGGTCCTGTTGGGACGCGTGTACGCGCGGGAGAAGCAGACACAACCGCGCGGCGGGATCCCAAACATGAACTCTGGTTTTTATTCGGGTTCTCTGGAGGTTCCGGAGAGCAGCGGAGGGTGGCGCTGCCTGACGGCTTGGCTTGGCTTGGCTGCCGCCACAGTCCCCTTTGAGGTTGTCAGTAGCGTGAGGATGTCGATCGCTCAGGGAAACTTCAAAATTCATTTAAAATAACTTCCAAGCTATATTCGCTGTTGGTATTTTGCAGATGATATACGCATGTTCACTTCAATCGATCCCGCAGGCTTTCTCGGCCGCGAAATATTGTGTCAGTATCCCTTTAACGTGGTCGCGCGGAATGCCGCCACTTGCCCGAGCGCGCGCTCGCGATCACACTTAAAGTCAGCCGCGCATTCGAAGAAAAAAAAAAGCGCTCAAGATCATGACGCGCGCATAGAAGCGACGCATCTTCTTGCCCCTTGTCACCCGCCTCCTGCGTAGCTTTCATTGCGCGCGCTGGTACGAGAGGAGAGAGAAAGAGCTTGAAGCGTCCGAGAAATCCCCGCAACTCACCTCGTACTTGACGGATTCTAAAAATTTTTCGGCGTATGATTCGTGAGGCGTCATGCACTAATAGTGACACTATCCCATTATAACTAAAAAAATTGTTGCAGGGCCTCTTTTAAGCAATTTACACAGCGGATTTAAGCACTCTATACTTGTGACCTGTTGCTCTCTCCTAAACTACTATTTTCTTTGTTGTTAACTCCAGTCTGTTCACAACTGGTCTATTGTGAATACATTTACTGCAGATGACGCAATTATATATTTCAGGTAATGACATAAACCAAGTGATTCACCTGTTTTAATAACGTCGTGATGAATGTAGGCAATCGGACCGTTTCTACAGATATTTTGAAACACAGGGGAAAAAACAAAAGCACTAACATTTAAACCACAAAGCAGGATAACTAAACCACAGACAGCATTATAGTAAAATCTCGAAATATAAATTTTATTGAACAGTTTAAATATCCTGGCATTATTTCACATGTAATGTGCCCTCGGACAATTGCTGCAGCTATTTAAAAACCAAAACCAAGCATAGATAGCTTGTAGAACAGGCTACCTCCACTTGTGATTTCTAAAAATGTCAAGCTGCTCCTTTGTAATGCCAACTTTTCTTCACACGTCGACTATTGTATGGGACACTGCAGCCTACTTTGGTCGAAAACGTATTCACTAACTATTCATATTCACTAAACATACTCACTAAACATATTCACTAACACACAGTGTTGGCGGTAACGCGTTACAAGTAACGGCGTTACCGGTAACGCGTTACTTTTTTCGGTAACTTAGTAACGTACTCGTTACTATTTAGGAACTGTAACGGGTAACGTACTTACGTTAACATTTTCGGTAACGTGAGGTGTCACGTTACTCGTTACTTTGTTTTTCAATTATCCCGGAAGTTTTACACAAAATTCCCTCGTCTCATAGGCGCCACTATTGTAGAGCTCGCCCCGACGTTCTTTTGTCGCAGCGGCGTACTGATGCCGGCCCGCCAGGCGTTAAGAATAGACTGCTGGGCGAGTTGGTACTTCATGATGAATGAAAATGGCGCAAAAAAAACGTATGACAAGACGAAGAAGGCCACAGCACATGCGCTTGTGATGTAGCCTTCTTCGTCTCGTCCTACGTTTTTTTCGTGCTATTTTCATTCATCAAGCGTTCGAGTTCCTTCGAGTGCCTATTTAGTGTAGGTGCGGACGTATTCACTAGGAAGAGAGGCACTCTGTCCGATGACAGCTTTGAAATGCAGCTGTTGCTTTATTTGTACAAGAAGCTGTAGTTATTAGAAAATTCTCTTTGCAATAATCTAGCCATGGTTTTTAACATTGCTTACAAAATGAAACTTGCTTCTTTCTATCGGCAACTGCGGGTAGATGTTTCTATAGTTACCCAATTTTTCAGCGAACGAGGCTGACCTTGAACACCTTCACATAAACGCTCGCAATTTTTGAGGCAAGTACAAATATTTTAAAGTTTCGTAAAGTATACATATTTTAAAGTATACATATTTTAAAATCGTTTTCCCCCCAAACTAAGCCGTTAAGCATTTCTTTATTGCTATTTCATCATCTGTCTTGTTAGTAGAAGCGCACTGTCAGAATTGCTGTAAATTTGTTGAGAGTTGTGATGTTTTCTTTAAGGAGAGCGTTGACGATAAATCTCATTTTGTGTGTAACGTCACACTGTGAAAATGTGTTTACCATGTGCCACAGAGTTAGCAGCCTTCACATGTAACTGCGCAGGCGACTTTAGGTCGCTCCACTATTGCCAAGCACTGGCGTTGCCGGGGGGGGGGGGTAGGGTTCAACCCTCCTCGCCCCCTCCCCCCGAAATCTTTCAATTTGCCATATGTATATATGTACAGGCACACATACAAACGCACACACAACCATACATAAAGTATGGCTTAACGCCCCCAGCCCCATCCCCGAAAAAAATTCTGGCTTCGCTACTGTTTCCATGGTACGTATTTGTGCAACCTATTCTCGTTAAAATCGGTACTTCGCACAAAAATTGTAATTTGTGATAGAAATTCTTTTGTGAATTGCAAATGTCAGCTTTGTAAAACTGTTATTTGGGGTTTCAACAGTAAAAAATGCGGTGAATAAAATTTCTGACCATAGAGTAACGGCAGAAGTAACGTCCGTTACTTTTTTAGGGTAACTGTACGGTAACGCGTTCCCTTTTTTAAGAGGTAACGTAGGGCGGTAACGCGTTCCTTTTTTGTTAGCGTAACGAGTAACGTATTTAGTTACTTTTTTTCGGTAATGCCTACAACACTGCTAACACACACACACACACACACACACACCACACACACACACACACACACACACACACACACACACACACACACCCACACACACCACACACACACCACACACACACACACACACACACACACACACACACACACACACGCACGCACACACACACACACACACACACACACACACACACACCACACACACACACACACACACACACACACACACACGCGCGCGCGCGCGCGCGCAGGCACGCACACACAAAGAGCTGCTTCTTTTTCGATGCTTCAACGCCTTTTGTACTTTTCCGTCAGTTGCACCGCTTCGCGGTGCTGAAGAGGTTACATTGTGTATAAACCACGACGTCAGCATCAAATTTAGAAACGATACTAAGCTAACCTAAAAGACTCGCATACAGTAGCCTTTATAAACAAAACAGATTTAGAAGCTTATAAACAAAACAGATTTAGGCAAAAGCAGGGTTGTACCTACTGTTCGACGTTGGTAAACAGCAACTTTCAATGTGCCTTCTTCTTTAAATACCTACGAGCGTCCCGACATTTCCTTATTTGCCTGTATTCTTCGAGAACTGCGCAACACGTATCTATAACAAGTGAAATAAGCGCTGTTAGGCACAACTGTAGTGTGTGTTGCCCTGTATAACTAGTGTGTTTATTTGCTTATTTTGTTCCCTAGTGACTGCTTCTAGTTAAGGGATTGTAGTTATATTTCTACACTGATCTCCCACGCATGAGTGTCGGGTAGTGTTTAGATTATGGCATATTATATTGTACAAGGATTTCTTTTGCGAATACCTTTCTTTTTTTGTTTACTACACCGTTCCGATGTGCTAATAGGTCTGCGATTTTGTCAAGTTGTCTGGGTAGCTTTGCTCGCTCAGGCTCTCATTGTCTGTATATTGTATATAAAGGTTTGATTTAAGAATTATGACTTGATTTGTGAAAATTTGCAAAAAAAATGATTTTGTGTAATAACCATATCCTACGACAATTGACTATCTTTTATTGCGTTAATTAGAACATCTGCGGGTCTAGTTGGTACATTTTTGTAAACGATTGTTAACTGCGATAATTAGGAAAAAGGACAACACAACAGAGGAGACACAAAAGAGATCGATCTGTCTTTTGCGTATTCTTTTGTGTTGTCCTTTTTCCTAATATTGCGCAGTTAAGTATTCAACAAAAGTAATGCGTATACGTGGCTTCCTAAAAAGTACCTCGGTGTTTTTTCGAAATGCAGACTCAACCATCGTGTCTGCCATTGAAACCTCTATGGGTAAGACATTTGTTTCCACATATGTTCCACGCAATAGCTCTATTTGTTTCTTGTAGCTTATGATTTTAGTGCCACTCATAGGGGGCTATGACAGAACATGTAGCTGTCGGTCGTGGATTCCTTTGCCCGACCCTGTGTATAATAATGGAATAATATAAGAAAAAATATTTAATTTAATCTAGTTTTCTGCGATAACGAACGTAATTGTATCATTTCCCAAATATCGCCTAAACGAATAGGAGGCGGTGACGTTGATTGCAAATTTACGTGGTTGATTGGCTTAACTTCGTGGTTGTTCATTGCGCCTGTTTGAACTCATTTTTCTATCCTACCAAACCATGAACTGCAGTGTATTCCAAGCAAATGAAGAGTGTAAGAATTGCTACTTCCGTGAACATTGACTAAGCGAAAAAATTGGGGGAACCTTAAGCTTCGCCCTTAAGAGCTAAACGTGATAGCGAAATCCGGCCCCTAGTGCGCACTTCAAACCACTACGTGCATATTTATGAATCTGTGTTGTTACACACACACGCACACGCACACAGACACACACACGCGCGCGATGTATTTATAGCAATGGTACAGGTTTTCGATCTAAAGCACTTCCCTGTGCTAACGGCGGAACCATATAGGCTCTGCTGTGGTCGGGACATGTTCCTCACAATGCCTCACAGATGGCAGCACATTATCTAATGTTTGCTGTTTGCTTGATATGTTTTCCGCTAGTTGTCCATTTTTGGAGCAGTTTTGCAAATTTGCGTGTGTTTGTTTTCAGCGGCGATAGGCGCACTATCCCGGCTTTTTTGAAGCATGGCGTCGCGCAAGAAACGTAGTTTGATGGCCTCGCCAATGCGCCTACAAATCGCCGAATGGGCTCATTTTCGTCGTGACACCTGCCGAACAAAATGCGTTAAGGAGACTCCTTCCACTACATGGCATTTATGTAGAGTTTTTTTTCCGAAGAAGTTGCAAGTAACATCGTGGCTTTGTGAGGACACCTTCTTGCCACACAAACGGCCCGGGTTCGATCCTCAATAGGACCGAAGATTTTTATTGTGTATTTTATTTGCATCTTTCTCAATTTTTCGCTCACGGACGATTTTTTCGCTCACAAGTGACGCCGTCACCAATGCTGTCACCGACGCCGACGGCGGAATTTCTGCGAAACGAGCTCTCTAACGCTATCGCGTTAAAACGGTTGCAAACACAGTTTTCATATATATGCAGCTTATACATACGCTGAGATCACGGCAATAACGAAATACAGGCAACACAAAACACAGGAAAAAAAACAAAAATAAAACCTGCACCTTTGCTTTCTTTAATAGCCGACCGATAAGAGCACAATAAATAAAACTGTTTTGAAAGCTGTATTTGTCCATATGACTTCAACTGACGTTTTGCTTTATTGTATCTGTGATAAGGTTTGGTAAAGAAGCGAAAACTTCACACAGGGAACCCCACACGCTGATAGAAAGACGCCTTTCTTAGTGCGACTGTGATTTGTCTAGACGACAATGTACGGTACGGGCTTCAGTACTCACACTTATTGAATATCAACGAGCGCAAACTGCTGTCTTCGTGAATTTGAATGGGCGCGTAAAGCGCCGGAAAACAGAGTACTTTTTATTGAGCGCCATCGATGTGTGGCAAACGTGGCGTCGAATAAACCCCGTTTTTTATCGCCTCGGCTATCACACACATTAGATGCCTCTGCTATCTAATTTGTTTGAATGCTAGTGGCGACAGTTCTCTACACATTACCAAACGATGCGACAAAACTAAATACGAGAAAAAATAAGCAGCTTGATTCAGAAATGAATGCTTCGCACTACGAAATGGGCGTGTGCTATGAAGAGTGTTCTAATTAGTGCTTATACTTGCATATACCAGACTATAGTTTCGCATCTTGGATGTGAAAATTTGATAAGCGGGATACGCCATTTTTTCAGTGAAATCGGATATCTCCGCATTAAGTAAGCAATTTTATTAAGTTTTTAGGCCAGCTCCTCTGCACGTATCCGGCATAATCAACAGAGTCATCACAGAGGTTTATTTTCTTTGGCAGCTGATTCTGTGTAAGTACGGTTCTTTAAATCCTAAAATAGTCAATTTTTGTAACTAGGCTTGTGCTATACCTAACATTTCATTTTGTTGTCAGCTGATTCCGTGATATAATCCTGTGCAGCGAGACGACCAGCCCGCACATAAAGCATGAACTGGCGCAGTTCGCAAAGAGAAACACGCACGATTACAGTTCTAAAATGGAGGAATCAAATTTCATTTGCCGAAAATATAGAAAAAAAGTATAAATACAGGAGAGCTTCTGGAATCTTAGTATCAAGATAGTCTGCATTTATACATAGCAAAATAACAGATATGTACAAAGAGCAATTAAAGCAATTTTATGTATTCGTGCTGAAAAAGTATTGAAATTACGTTTAAACGTTAATGCAAGTCTTTGTAATAGCGTTTCAGGTTAAGGGAGAAATATTGCTTTGTTTTATTTGAACAGTTTTGAACAGGAAGCCTGTTGCTAATATGCAAAAAATGCTAACCTGCGTACAATTTTGCAAGTGGCTATAAGATGTTGCTGGTTTCGTATCCTCGTGTTCAAACCGGGAAGATGTAAATGATGAGCCGTGAAGTAGACTATTCTGGTTAGGCAATTATGTGGCTTAGACGTAGTTTCGTAGTTTATGAGCAGTTACCAGGCATAACTAGACGCTTGTTAATAGTGGCTTAGTATAGGAGCTTGGTATAGGAGCTCGCGCGCTTTTTACCCGCGGTAAAACATATGATGCGCGGGGGGATCTTATCAATTTGGACTTCATACGGGAGAGACATGACGGCGACGGCGACGGCAAAAACCCGTCGATACTGTCCATATAATTGCTGTCGCAATAAAAACTACTTCGATTAAACTTTCTGTGGACAAAGTCGTGATTTTTAAGCGTATGCGCCTTTCTGCTTATTTTTTCTAGGACCATCTTACTGTGCGACAACCCAGGCCAAAGTAGCTTTTTACCACGTTAAGGATATTGTTTTAGAGCGTATGACCGCACACAGGGAGAACAAAAACTTTAGAAGATTGTACGTTTCACGGAGAGTTTTATAAAAATAATTTACGCATTTGATTTATATTCATAATTTGTGAAAACATTCCCGAAAGCGCTATTTTTACTCAAATTCACCTACGCACTAAGCAGTGAAAAATATAACGGTGCTATAAGGAACGGTTCTATAACAGAAACACGATGCTTGAAAGCGTAAACACTCAAGTGTTGAAAGAATGCGTGAAACGGTCCATTTATTGCTAATTTTATTTTCGTATTTGGACTTGAACCATTTCGGGAAGTTCATATAGCGCTCAAGTGCCCAAAAAACATTTGCCGCTGAAACTTTTCGGAAAATACTGTAGAGCTAATGTCCCCTATGTATGCAATTTTCTCAGATTGTTTTGGAAAAACTGATTTTTGTCGAGCACCACGGTTGGGAAAGAATTGGCACAGAATGACCCAATACTATTCACACCGTTCAATGGGAACTCTCATTATCTTAAGTAGATATGTGTCGAGGATTGTTACTTCGGATGAAATAAGGACCAGGAAACTTGGAGGAGTGTAGATAGCTGGGCTAGTTGGTATGGATCCATAGAAGTAAGCAGCGCGAAAAGCAAGACGACGCACACAGGGAGAATAACATTAACAAGCGCTGACTTTCAACTAAGCTTTTTTAATCAGAAGTGAAACATATATACATCACCCCGCTCAAGGGTGCCTGCGTAAAGAACGGTGCATGCGTATCTTGGGACAACATGAAGCATGTGCCATAGGTTTGCTTTGGTTTTGAGTGAAAAAAAAAGGGTCGGAAATTTTTCTTTGCACATGCACCGTACGGCCGGGGGCTGTATGTATATACGTTTTACTTTGATTAAAAAAGCTAAGTTGAAAGTCAGAGCTTGTTCTTGACATTCGTTGCTGTGTTCGTCGTCTTGCGTTTTCGCGCTGCTTACTTCCATGGAAACTTGAAGGAGACGTAACCAACTGTTGTGGCGTTACAGAACAGTCCAATCAGTAATAGCTATTCAGATATTCCCCGAAACGTAAAGTAGGAGTGTGTGCAACATGTGAGTTGACTTTTGTCAGTTTTCACGTTATGGCGAAACCTAAATATTGATCAAAACTGTCGTCGTCGAGCCTTTTTGCGAAAAAATATTTTCAAAGTGTTGTCTCGAGAAATGCTGAAAAAAATTACACAATCTCCCACCAAAAGGAACCATGTGGGGGTCGAAGCACTGCATGGGTCGACTTAAAGTTCCGTTCACCACGGGCACCTTGCCCGACGTTAACGCGTCCTTGAAAGTGGAGCACACCACGAATTCACTGTAGTTGCTGTTGCTGTTACTCGTCCCGAACTCTTGTTGCAGCACGCCACGCGGGTTCATCGCGCGTCTGCAGAATCACGTGATTGCTGAGAGAGTGTAAGGGGGAGAGGACACAGCGTCTTACCCAGCCCCTTAGACAGGCTCGAACGCGCGAGCGCGTGCCAACATACATGGTTTTGTCTGCGTTACGCCAAGCTAGGACTGCATACGGCAGCCCGGGCCCCTAATGTGCTCTGCACGTATCATCATCTAGGCAGTCGAAGAACAAGAGGAAGAAGACTTCTCCTTAGCGCGAGCGCGCTCTCAGATAGCTATGCTAGTGGGACGGTCACCAATGGAACTACGGACACAGCCCAGCGCAAAAGCTGCTTCGCATCTAAAAACGAAAACAGGATAGGTCGTTAATTTTTGTTGCTTTAACTTTAGCAGACATTAGACATAAGATTATTGCTAAAAGGACCGAATCTTAGCTAGCAGAAACTATACGAAGATAGTAGTACTCGATAAAAATGGTTTCATGCACTTCTGTGGTTGGGGTCCCTTTTTAATTATCATGTATGTTCCCGACCAGACGGGTGCCCGTCCAGCTCCTGACTTCGTAGCGTCGTTCAGCTAGTTGGTAGACAGCTGAAGTTGAGTTGATTGGCGCAAATAATACGACAAAGAGCAAAGCAGCTTGTCTGAGGGTTGTGAAGCAGAGCTCGTGGAAGAATAACATTTAGTTGCGAGAGTTGCGCTTGCGCTCGTCTTGTGTTTCTTATCCTTAATTGTCTCAGAATTCGCGCCAGTCAGTTCAACTTATCCCGACTTCAGTGTACTCTAAACGACATACTGGTGACATCGACAACGAAATCAAGCTTCGTCATAACTGCTGGGTTTTTCGCTGAGAAAAAAAGAACCCCACAAAAACATGTCCACAACCTGCCGTATAAAATACCTATTAATTATCGATTAAAATAATTTTCACGTATTTTATTTTCTTTTTTAAAAGCTCAGTTTAACCAAGGGGCAGAAGTCGCCTGTTCGATAAAGAGAACCCAACTTCTGTTCCTTGCGTAGTAACGACATCTAAAATGTCACAAGAGCAATATAACTCCCCCCACGGAGTTTAATTCCAATCTGCGCAATGATTGAAAGGAGTACGGTTAAGCCCAGCATCCTCCCAGTGTTAAAATTAATTTCGTTACAGGGCCGAAAGTTCTTCGCGGTGGATGTTCGCGGCCTCGATCGCGATGTTCTGTCTTGTCAGCTGCTTTTGTTTCGGGATTTTCATCTTCGTTATGGCAATATCAGGTAAGGGTCTGTAGTAGGACTTGCGTTCATCAACGAACGAGTAGTGTTGAGCTGCCTTGATGTTGGAATGTGTTAGGGCTCAATGTAGAAAAGGTAGAAACCACACTGTCGCAAATACAAAATAAGGTGACGCTATGTAGGCTTTGTGTGCATGAATACCTAAACTTCACAGCCACTCAAAAAGAAAATGAAATGGGAGATGTTTGGGTTAAACCGGGGATGAAGTAATAAAATTTTACAAATGCGCATGACGATGTGAACAATAAGAAGCTGTGTATCTTACAAAAAAGTCACAGTTTCGCCGCAAGGGCGAAGCAACGAATGCGATAGCAAGAAACTAATGCTATACGAAGTGAGGCTCGCCAATGGATACTCTCAGTTTGAACAGCGCTCCTGTTGCAAAGGCGGCCGAAGCAGCGAAGGAAACTAGCGTGCTTCAAGTGTCGAGCTGTGACACTTGATAGTTCGCGCTCATCTTCTGTTTGCTCGTTTAGCGGCGTCCCTTGAGCTCGAGTGACTTTCGTACGCTCCGCAAAACCAGCGCGGACATCACGGTGAAAGCTCAAAACACCCCTCCTCCCCTCACCACGAGATAACCGCGCGAGCAGACAGCGGAAGAGCAAGGTTCTCCCTCCGCAAATATTAGGAGTAGTGAGCGAGCTGTCCGACGACTTTTAAATGCGCCCGTTGCGCTCCTCGCGCCATCTCGCTGGCAATGAAGAAATGCTTATAAGCGCCTGCCGTCTCGGAGCGGTAAAGGGTGCGTATGTAACGCCGTCTCGGCCAGCGGTAAAAGTTGTGTATATAACGTTCGCCATTAGCCACCTGAAGGATCTGCGTTTTTGTGGCGTAGTGGTTAGCGACACGCGCTGCGGAGCGAGAGATCGCTGGTTCGATTCCGCGCTTCGGAAGCATTTTTCTGAATTATTTTTCTTTGGGATTTTTATATATACAATACTGTACATTTACGGTGCATGACGGCGGCGACGGCAAAAACCAGCCGAGACTGTCCATATAAATGCTATCGCAATAAAACATTGTTGTTGTCTGGATAAGAAGAGAATCGAAACGGCTTGCTGCGTTTTAGGGGCGGAGCACCTTAGGGTAGAGGCTTCTCCGTTGTGCGTTGTTGTCCGTGCTCACGGCACAGCCCCATGTAAAATCGAAACATCAGGTTCAACAGTAGACCAATATTAATCATAATTGCGACGAAATAATATAAAACAGCTACAAACACAAGCCCTTTATACTTGTCGGCGACTTCAACGTACACATTATGGATAGCTTACACATTATGGAAAGCTTTGTACAGGTCATATTTTTCGTTTCTACGCTTATAGAAAGGTGTGCAAGTGCAGTCAAGTGCAGTCAAGTGCACCCACAGTAATAACTAACAGTCTCTAGCCACGTCAGTTTGTGTTTCTGTTAACTGCAATAAGCGTTGTTCTCCATTACAGTCGAGCGGGAACGAATTTTCCAGAACGAACCTCAATAGAAGCCACACAGGGATTACTGATGGATCCGTATTCGCACTCTGAAATACAGTTCACGCCCTTATCCATTCGAAATACCAATACAAGAATAACTGCATCGCCAATGCGTTTCAATCAATCAATCAATCAATCAATCAATCAATCAATCAATCAATCAATCAATCAATCAATCAATCAATCAATCAATCAATCAATCAATCAATCAATCAATCAATCAATTATTTTTCCCTTCATGAAGTAGAGGGCATGGGAAGAAAAAACTTATGAGCTTGACTAGGCTTCCCAGCCGATTACAGTTCAGCATGCAGTGACGGTATGCAAAAAACTGGCGTACATAAGTATAAACACACAGAGATTATACATTATTCTTGCACGTAGTTACAAAAAAGAACACAACAGGTACACGCAATAAAAAAACGCCAGGCCTGCGCTAAAACCGCAGCACAGTCACAGCGAAAGCTGGAAGAACGGCGTTTCTAGAGCCCGTTGTAAGCTCTCTTGGGGCTACAATACAAGTACAATAGAAAGGTACACACTACACCATAAATCGCAATTTTTGTGAGGTTGGGAAGCACCTACTAAGCCACATTATTCGTCATTCTGCGGAGAAGCGAGGCACCAGCTACACGTCTGTAATGCATTATGTGCACTTTGTTGACGCGACGACTGATGACGATGAAGAATTATGGCTCAGCCCTATGTAATGGGTTGGAATCTTTAAACGGCCCCACCAGTTATGTAATTTGCATTGGGTGACGCCCGGTCGCTATTTCCCTGTCCCGCAATGCTGTATAACATACGTTGACGTGGGAGAGAGACGGGGGGGGGGGTGCGAAGAACTTTACTGAGACCCCGAGGAAATGGAGCATGCGCTTATGGGCTTCCTTGGCAACCAATACAAGTGCACTTGCGAGGAACCCACTACGCTATAAATCACTGTATTTTTTGAGAAGTAGGGCAGCAGGCACTGTGCCATTTTTCGTCATTCTACGGAGAGCGTTGGTACCTGCTAAACGCATGTAAGGCATTATGCGCACTTTGTTGATGCTGTGCCTGATGACGATGAAGAATTATGGCAGAGCCCTTTGTAATGGGTTGGAAGCATTCAACACCCTATTCGTTGCGCAATTCCCATTGTGTGACGCCTGGTTACAGAATTCGCGTTGCGCGACGCTTGGTGCTTATTTTACTCTTCTACCACGCTATATTGCATATGCTAATGTGGTTCCCTCCCGACATGAAGCCTGTATAGGACCGTTTTGCAAAGCAGTTTCAAGCACCGGCGTGGCTCAGAGGTTGAATGCTGGGCTCCCACGCAGAGAGCCCAGGTTCGAACCTGGTTCCATCCTGGAATATTTTTCTTATTACCTTTTTTTTCCTATTTCGAGCGATACTGGTTACGGACACCGGCGGCGGCGACGGACAACTACGGCGCCAAAAACGGCCGGTGAAATGACCTCATAACAGCTTTCGCTGTAAAAACATCATTAGAATATAGCGAAACGGACAGCATTGTGATGTCTAGAATTCACTAGAACTTAATATGTCTTCCGAAACTTCGTGCAGGCACACATAATTCGTAATATGAACGCTGGATTGAAGAGGTGACAAGGTATTTAGTTACGCATTTCTGAGGAATATTATTTTTGTGGTTATTTTTGTTTGGAAACAATCTCCACCCCGGAGTAAACTGGCTCGAGTAACCTAGCTAAAAATTATATCCCAGGAGTTTCTGTGAAGTGACGTGATGACAATACAAAATGTGTCCTATACGCGGCATATTGGTTATTTGCTATTACGACATGTGAAGCACTAACATTTTAATAGGAGCTACTGAGTAAGGTAACAACACATTATACGCCGGCGTTCGTTGTAGTAGAAATATACTGTACTAGTTTCCAGCTGTATTCAGTTTGCGCCAATTTACGAACGAAGCACCAGCGGCCTCTTGCTTTAAAAATGTAAAAAGCTGTGCCTTCAGCATCCTCCGATTTTACAGTGAACTGGAGAATACTAACTATTTTGCAAAGACCCAGATAGGAATCGGAGTAAATGTAATGCCTGTGACTTTCGGCTGCGAGTGCTAATGTCTACTGTCTGCGGAGTTTCTGTTGAGTTTATGATTGAACCCTTCCCGATGATGCATGTCAGCGGTTGATCGAGAGTATGCTCGATATCCTTCCTTTTATCCTGTTACATCACCAAGAAAAAAAGTCTCAAATTTGGCACTAATTACGTGTAACAAATCAGGGATACAACCAGCAATCTCCGCAACCGGCAGAAGCGTTTTTAGTTCTCAGATTATAGTTGTAACCTTTTTGGAGCACAACAGACCTTTTTGGAGCACAACAGACGGTTTTCAGGTAGGCTTCGCTTTTAATCCCGTGGTTAGCACGAACTAATATTCAGTGTAATTCGGGGCAGCACAAATAACATTTAACGCCAGGTTTTGAAGGCACCGCATACAAAATTTATTTGCAGCACTGTTGGCACGCGGAAGCTGTAGCACGTCACTTTATTTTCACAAAAAAGGAATAACATATTGTCACGCGGTCGTGACGTCGACGAAGACAGCAGTCGGCACGTCCGAGATGAAACTGTTTATTTGGCCGAACTTGTGGCCGGAAAATGAGAACTAGAACTACAGCAATACACGCTGTACAAAGATAGCGGCGAACAGGGCGTCGTCCGTCGATCAACTGACAAGCAGTTAAGCGCGTCGGCTTTTATACAGGCGCCATCGAACTTTCCAGCGATATCGCTGTTGGCGGCGTTATCTCTCGACAAAGCTGGAACATTCTCGTGCGGCGCGCAATCTTAACAGATTGTTCCAAAACAATCGCGAAGCTTCCTACACATCACGGCGAGGCCTGCGCAGCGCGTTGCCCACAGTCTTTGTGGGTGAAGCTTCAACTCATCAAATATAAGACTCGCGGCAATGCCCCCCTCTGAAAAAGCATCGTCCCGATGCTTAAAAACAGAACATGAACACAATGCAATACTAAAGAAAACTAATAAAGAAAACAAACATTAGAGTCCTCAGGTGCGCTAACGAGCATAGTACGGTTTAAGGCGCACCACATGCACGACCTCGGGTCGAGCTCGGCGCCTCTGAGGGTTCGTGATGCCGTCGGGGACAACCTCGTAGTCGAGTGCGCCGAGACGTCGAAGTACCCTATGCGGTCCGAAGTATCGTCGAAGAAGCTTCTCGCTCAGTCCGCGTCGTCGTACTGGCGTCCAGACCCAGACACGGTCGCCGGGCTGGTACTCGACGAAGCGTCGTCGAAGATTGTAGCGACGGCTGTCGGTGTGCTGCTGGGTCTTGATGCGCAGGCGGGCCAGCTGTCGAGCTTCTTCGGCACGTTGTAAGTAAGCGGCGGCGTCGACATTTTCTTCGTCGGTGACATTGGGTAGCATGGCGTCGAGCGTCGTCGCCGGGCTCCTTCCGTAGACCAACTTGTACGGGCGTCATCTGCGTCGTTTCTTGGACGGCCGTGTTGTAAGCGAAGGTCACGTACGGAAGGACGGCGTCCCACGTCTTGTGCTCAACGTCGACGTACATGGCGAGCATGTCGGCGATGGTCTTATTTAGACGCTCGGTGAGGCCATTGGTCTGCGGGTGGTAGGCGGTGGTGCGGCGGGTGGTTCGTCTCGCTGTACTTCAAGATCGCCTGAGTTAGGTCCGCAGTAAAGGCGGTACCTCTGTCTGTGATAAGGACCTCTGGGGCGCCATGACGCAAGACGATGTTCTCCACGAAGAACTTGGCTACCTCGGCGGCACTGCCTTTGGGCAAGGCCTTTGTCTCGGCGTAGCGGGTGAGGTAGTCAGTCGCTACGACGATCCACTTGTTGCCGGAAGTCGAAGTCGGGAACGGCCCCAGTAGGTCCATCCCGATTTGCTGGAACGGCCGGTGCGGTGGTTCGATTGGCTGCAGAAGTCCCGCTGGCTTAGTCGGCGGTGTCTTCCGTCGCTGGCAATCTCAGCAAGTCTTGACGTAGTGGGTGACGTCGGCAGCAAGGCGTGGCCAGTAGTATTTTTCCTGTATTCTGGCGAGCGTGCGGGAAACACCGAGGTGTCCAGCCGTCGGGTCGTCGTGTAGGGCCTGGAGGACTTCTGGTCGCAATGATGACGGCACGACAAGAAGGTAGTCCGTTCGCAGTGCCGAGAAGTTCTTTTTCAGGAGAACGCCGTTCCGTAAGAAAAACGACGGCAGTCCTCGCTTGAACACCTTCGGAACAACGGCGGTCTTGCACTCCAGGTACTCCATAAGGCCCCTCAGTTCCGTGTCGGCTCGTTGCATTTCGGCGAAGTCGTCGGCACTTATAGTTCCGAGGAAGCAGTCATCGTCGTCGTCTTGCGGCGGCGCGTCGACGGGGCACGAGAGAGGCAGTCGGCGTGAGAGTGTTTTCGTCCGGACTTGTACACGACGGCAATGTCGAATTCTTGAAGCCTCAGACTCCATCGTGCGAGACGACCTGAAGGGTCCTTCAAGTTAGCTAGCCAACATAAGGCGTGATGGTCACTGACAACTTTGAAGGGCCTGCCATAGAGGTAGGGGCGAAACTTTGACGTAGCCCAGATGATGGCAAGGCATTCTCTTTCTGTAGTGGAATAATTGGCTTCTGCCTTGGATAGTGACCGGCTAGCATAACTGATTACCCTTTCAAGCCCGTCAGTCTTTTGCACAAGGACGCACCGAGTCCTACGCTGCTTGCGTCGGTGTGTATTTCCGTATCGGCGCAATCGTCGAAATGCGCAAGTATGGGTGGCGTCTGCAGGCGTCGTTTAAGTTCCTCAAATGCTTGCACTTGCTCCGTTTCCCACCTGAATTCCACGTTAGTCTTCGTAAGAAGCGTCAGTGGTTCGGCGATGCCTGAAAAGTTTTTGACGAAGCGTCTGTAATAGGCGCATAAGCCGAGAAATCGGCGCACGGCCTTCTTGTCGGTGGGAGGCGCGAAGTCGGCGATGGTAGCTGTTTTCCGCGGGTCTGGGCACACTCCAGACTTGCTGATCACATGACCCAGAAACAAGAGCTCGTTGTACGTGAATCGGCACTTTTCTGGCTTCAGGGTCAGTCCAGAGGCCTTGATAGCTTGAAGTACTGCCTCAAGCCGCCGGAGATGCTCGGCGAAGGTCGAGGAAAACACGACGACGTCGTCCAAATACACAAGGCACGTCTGCCACTTCAATCCGGCCAGCACGGTGTCCATGACGCGCTGGAACGTCGCAGGTGCCGAGCAAAGACCGAAAGGCATGGCTGCATCACGAAAGGGTGGCTGCATCACGACCGTTGTAGGTGGCAGGGGTCTGTCATCGTCTCGGCGGTCGATGTGACGGTCTTCGGCTGCCTGGCGTTTTCGGGAAGGAGTCCGTACTCTGGTTGTAGTTCCTTCTGCCGGCGGCTGGTTCGAGGATCCGGGTTGTCCTTAGAGTCGTCTTCTTGGCGGCTTGGGCTTGGGTCAGCGCTCCGCGGTGGCGTCCGGATCATGAAGCAGCACCTCCACCAGATGTCACGTGGTCGTGACGTCGACGAAGACAGCAGTCGGCACGTCCGAGATGAAACTGTTTATTTGGCCGAACTTGTGGCCGGAAAATGAGAACTAGAACTACAGCAATACACGCTGTACAAAGATAGGGGCGAACAGGGCGTCGTCCGTCGATCAACTGACAAGCAGTTAAGCGCGTCGGCTTTTATACAGGCGCCATCGAACTTTCCAGCGATATCGCTGTTGGCGGCGTTATCTCTCGACAAAGCTGGAACATTCTCGTGCGGCGCGCAATCTTAACAGATTCTTCCAAAACAATCGCGAAGCTTCCTACACATTACGGCGAGGCCTGCGCAGCGCGTTGCCCACAGTCTTTGTGGGTGAAGCTTCAACTCATGAAATATAAGACTCGCGGCAATATGGATGAAGGCATGACACTGTGCTCACTGGACAACCTAGTGCCGACAGCGGTAGTGCGCTACTAAGTAGTTAAGGATCGGTAACTATAGAGTCTTTAATGGCACAAGAAAACAAAGTAACGGTGTTGACAAGCACGGTTAGCTGATTTTGCGCAGTCCGGCTTATCACACAATTATTGGTTAATTAAACAAAAATTGGGGAGGGGCGAAGCATGCAGGGAAGGGTGTTTCAGCTCCACTAGCGCGAAACCTGTGGACGGGCAAAGCATGCAGTGTGCACTGGTGTTCCCAGAGCAAAGTCTCTGCTAATGGGCAATGAGAGACAGCAGAAATATTACACACAGAGACCCGCAATCCACTTTTAGTTACCATGCAAGCTGCGAATCTTTATTGTTCAACACGCAAAAGAGCAATATTTAACCGGCTCTACATTACAGCTCAAGATCCAGTGCCTATATATACGGGGTGGCCGGTGAGTGGTTGTGCAGCGCTAGCAGTCCGTTTTTTCAGTAAAGAAGCTCGCTAGCAGACGCTACTTGCGTCGGCGTTGTCTCTCGTGCGTTCTCATTCCTTGCGTGCTGGTATTTGAGCGTTAATCGCAGAAACAGCGTTACCATAGTCAACGCGCGCCGTTCGCTCTCTCTCGCCGCACGACAAGCGCTGAGGCGGTGGCGCCCTCTCTCGCGTACAAGCAAATGGACCGTCACGGCAGCAGATGGCGATGCACGCCGACACGCCTGAAACCCTAAGGCGCCTCGCCCCTAAAATACGCACACGAACTGAATATATTAAAAGGGGTAATCCCCATCAAGCTTACAAAAAACTGTGTACGATAGTTTGCTGTAAGCTCTCCAAGGTGTACTTTTTTTTTGGGGGGGGGGGGGCGTAGCTAGTCAAGCTACGTTTGTGGTGTCCTGACTTCTTTCTTGTGTCCGTGTTTGCACGCCCTGTCTTTTTAGAATGAATACTTACCAACTAGCTCAGCTCTCTGTTATTCTGGTCAAGCTGCTTCTAAGCTTTTAAATGCGAAGCATTTCTTAGCGAACCTCTGCACTTGAGCGTTTCTATCTATCCTATCTATCTATCTATCTATCTATCTATCTATCTATCTATCTATCTATCTATCTATCTATCTATCTATCTATCTATCTATCTATCTATCTATCTATCTATCTATCTATCTATCTATCTATCTATCTATCTATCTATCTATCTATCTATCTATCTATCTATCTAGCCGCCTACGTCTGGGTGCTCTCATGATCGCCTCCTTAACTTGGTGTAGGCCAAAATTTGCATGGGAGTGTAAGAGGATTTGAGGAATATGACTGCCGGGTCATGATATGACTGCCGGGTCATTTGTCGACGAAATAACCGAGGCATCCACGAATTCCAACAGCTCTACTATACCACATACATCGATACACATGGACCCCTCTTCACCACGATCACGACCGGATCCTATAACTAGTCATGACCAGCTGCTGGTGCTCACTGATCACGGTGATGATGCCCTTGTTCAAGAACTGTCAAGAACTTCTTGCACAAATGCACACGGGTTCGCGAAACGCGCATGCGTTCTCGGGACACGTATAAGCACTGCATATCAGCTTACCGCTTCTGGTGTTGGTAATACCCACGTTGTCATTGGCAGCTTTACCCAACCGTAAACAACTGCTTATGTAACACATATGCAGCTCTTCAACATATATATGTGGGCGTATAAAATATATACAAACCTTTAGCGTCATTTTGTAACGTGTCGCTCAGTGAAAAAGTGACGCCACAGTCACCTACCCGCCGCATGCTTCGCATAACGTCGACTCCCACGGTACGTGGGATCTGCCGAATTTTTTCTTCCAGCCTTCCCCATCTTTTTGCTCATAAATAAAGGAGCTATTAGTATTATTTATTCTAAACAATGTCGTCCTATAGAAAGGTAGTCCTTCACTTTTGAGTGCTAGCCAATAAGAGGGCACGATACTATGCACTTGAAAACGAGGAGCTTCAGCACTGACATCACGACCAAGATGGGGTAAGACAGCATATCTGGAATAGAGAATAGATGCATCTCGCGTCTGTTTATTTCTGTCTGGACTTTACTCAGTAAACGCTGCCATGTTTTTTTTTTGAATTTGAATTCAGATGATAAAGAAACCACCATTTTTGACGAGGATCTTTTGTAAGCGGTGGGAGCGAAGACACAGAACCCATGACCACAACCGAGAATCCCATGGCACATTATACGAGGAAACGGCCCACGAGACAGCAAGCCGTGGTGACTCCGGGAGTGTCGGAGCCATCGTCAGTGCCTTCACCGATCCCAACGACACCGGCGACCACAAGTAGCCCGAGGATCGCCACAACCCCGAGGACCGCGAGTACCCTGAAGACCACCACAATCCCGGTGACCACAAGTACCCTGAGGACCACCACAACCCCGACGACCACAGCAACTCCTGCGACCACAACTGTGGCAACCACTAGAACGCCAACGACCGCCACAAGCCAGGCGACCACAAGAACCCTGAGCACTGCATCAACCCCGACGACCACAAATACCTCTGTTCCAGGTAGGCCAAGAGCATCTAGAAGGAGGAGCAGTTATAAAATCAGTGCAGAGCAAACGCGCTCTGTACAATGTCTTTTACCTGTAAAATAATCATCTAGGGATGAGGTTGATTCGTTTTATGGTTGAATGAATGGTAGCTGTCTCGAGTGTAGAACAAGTCAAAGTTTCGCCGCATGGGCGAAGCAATGGATGCGATAGCAACAAATTGGAATGTCATGCGAAAAACGGCAAGCAGCTCGAAACCTACAGCTTGCTGCTCAAGCACAATGGACGTACGAAAACAACACACAGGACGAGCGCGAACTAACAAGTGTCACAGCTCGGCACATAAAGCACGTTGCTGAAACACAAAAAAGGACGCACGACATGAATGCAAGGTATGCACATGGTGAGTGCGAACTAAAACTGTCACAGTTGTTACTTCTTTGTGTTTGAGCAGCGCGCGAAGCGACTTTCGTGCGCTCTGTAACTTCAACGCAAACTTTGCTGTGAAAGCACAAGACCTACAAACTGCCCCCATCAAGAGATAATCGCGGGCACACCGGCGACCACGGCGTATGTGACAGCGTACAGGTGGTAGAGGTATACGAGGAGCGCGGGTATCGCAACGAGCCAGGCGACGACCTCTAGAGTGCGCCCTTCGCGCCATCTCGCTGGAGATCAAGAGAACACGCTGAAGTGCTTCCGAGCTCGGCGTAACGCCAGCGGTAAATGATGTATATAAATAGCTCGTCGTTAGTAAGCTGAAGGACGTACTCTTCGTAGCCGAGTCGTGTAACGCCGCGCGCTGCGGAGCAGGTGGTCGCAGGTTCTCAGGTTCTGTCCAATACGTCGGTAAAATGCAGATTAGATGCAGATTTTACGTCAGTAAAGTGCCGAACCCACGGCTTCTCGGTCCGCGCCGATGGGAGTCGGGCGCGTTACCGTATGCGCAACGAAACGTTTTTTTTCTTTGTTGCATGGAAATATTACGTGTAATTATTGTGAACCGCGCTCTACATAATTCGTCACATTAGAATGACCTTAATATACACACCCGCATTGTTCCCCACAGTAGGATGATTTTCAAAAGCCAGGCAAACGCACACAAGCGTCCAGAATTGCAGGACATTTCGGAACGGGCTCAAAAGTCTCAACAACACTGCGCACCTGAGCAGCTCCTTCTCGAAAGGCAGACCTCGTAAGGCAGACGAAACTCACGCATTGACTTCTACAAGTGCGCCTTATATATTTAACATCTTCCTTTATGGTAACCTGGTCAGCGTGATGCGGTGTCACCGTCTTGGAGAGCTGAAGTGAAACATTGCATTGTAGGGAAGCCTTGAAACTTTGTAATGGGTCATCCTCTCCAGCGCCTTCTAGTGGGTCGTCCTCTTCAGCTCCTTTCGGAAAGAACACCGCTCGTGCCGAGAGAGAGTCCGTGCTCGGCCTTGACTGCCGCCATAGCGCATCGTCGCCGAGTGTCATCCAATAAACTCCTTTATATATTGATGGAGAGTGTTGTGCCCTCACAACTTCGGTCCCCGTTCGGTGCCCCTGGAGCTTCGATCCCGTACCATGCGCACTTCTCCATTCTGGCGTCGGCGGCATTGAGCCTAAGCTCAAACAGCTCGTTTAGCAGCAGTGGCAGACGACGCACTTCCACCAGCTGCGTCGGTCATTGTTCAGAAAGAAATGGCTGGGACTACTTTGTATGTAGGTGCATGGTGTATATTAAGAAGATAACGCCGCGGGTAGCATGATTGGCGCGGACATTTTTGCGCAGCCCATTTCACATCAACCCCCACAGCGTGACTGCCTCACTAAACGGGAGACCGCGGAAGCCAGCGCCTGCGCGCGTTCCACAACAGCCACCGCAGACAGGTCTCCGTTCATGCAGCGCTTCATTTCCCTACATGCTATCGACGGACGCCCTAGCCGCATAGCTTAGTAATGACGTCATCGCCGACCGCGCGACGGCGCGCACTACTATGGCGTCGCGAAACCTTTTGCCCCGCCACTGTCGTTCGCTCCTCCTCGCGTTTTCCTCGATATCGCCGTCTTTCATCTTCCACTGCGCTCCGCATTGGCTCTCTTTCGTCCTCGTCCGCTCCGCCGGTTACGACGACAATGACGCCGCTCAACCCAGGAATGGGCGCCTAAGAGCTGCGCTCTAAAAATTGGGGGAGCTACGGACTAGTGGTGCGAAGACTCGGGAAACAGCTGAGCTGGTGGCGTTCTACTCCTCCTTTCCCTCCTCCTCCTCCTCTCCTCCCTTTCTCTGCCCCTTGCTACACTATACTATACAAGGCTATACTCGACTGCTGACCCGAAGGTCGCGGGATCGAACCCCGGCCGCGGCGGCTGCATTTTCGATGGAGGTGAAAGTGTTTGAGGCCCGTCTATTTTGATTTGGGTGCACGTTAAGGAACCCCAGGTGGTCTAAATTTCCGGAGCCCTCCACTACGGCGTCTCTCATAATCATGTCGTGGTTTGGGACGTTAAACCCCAGATATTTTTATTGCCTTCACTTCTTTTTCCCATACTCTTGCTAAACTATACTAAACAAGGCTGCATCATGCTGTACCCTTCCCGTCTCCTTCCCTTCCTCCTCACCCTCACTTCTATTTCACACCCCCTTGCTGTACTACACTATGTGTGGCTGTGCTCTGCTAGGAGCTTCCTTGTTTAGTTTCTTGGGAACTTGATTAACTTTATAGTTTACGGACCACAAGGCCGTTAAACTTAAGGGAAACCGTTCCCTTGAGCTTACAGTCATATATGACGAGTAACAATATCAGGGGAACCTCGAATAGAAGGACCATGAGCAGTGATGAAGAGAATAAAAGATTTACAGAAATCTAAGTCGACTCATGGCTGCTTCGCATACTGCTCAGGGTTCCCTTTACGGGGAGATGGCGGTATTTTTTAATCAAAATTAAACTAGTTGGAAATCAGTACTCTTTGCCCCTGTTTGTGCCGTCCAGTGGCGTAGGCAGAAATTTCTTTCGGGGGGTCGGGTGGGGAGACCCTCTTGATCAGATATGGGGTCCGGGCAGGCAAGTGTGGTCCAGTGTCATTTTGTGCTCTGTATCACTTGAGAGGGGGGGGAGGCACGAGCTCAGTGTGCCACCCCCTGGCTACGCCACTGGTGCCGTCCCTTTGCTAACATTTTATGCGCTGTTAACATTTTGCCATGAAATCTGATGAAGCAAACGAGAATCTCGGTGGGCAAACAAGATGCCAGCAGGATGACTGCGGTAACGGCAAGCCTGTCAAGGTCCTACTGAAAGAGCTCCGCTGGTAAAAAAAAATGGTCTCAATCGCGCACAGCGCCTTTATAACAGCTCTTTAGTGCGCAAAATCAAACACCTTGACGATTCTGTGTTGAACGTTATTTTTTTTTCGTTGACTGCACGGATATTGAAAATGCCGAGACCCTGTCTGTGCATTCCCTTTGCTATACTAAAGGGTAATTGAACAATAGCAGCAAAATTATGCCTCTACTTCACGTTCCCTTCTGCCTGTAAGGAGACGTTACCTTTGAAAAACCTCGAGTTGACACTATTCTGCATGAAGCTTTACGTTACACATTATTCGCTCCTGTTATTCGATCTTTGGCAGGGGCGCCACCGGCGCCTCCAGGCACCGTGGTTTGCACAGTCTCCAACCTGATACGCGCGGAAAGTTCTGCGCTTCCACCTGACGGCGTCTGTGACCTGCTGTTCTTCGACTCCTTCTACAAGGATAACAAGAACATCCTGGCTGAACGCTTCGGGAAACTTGAGCCGAACGCGCGCTTCTTCCTGAGACAGGCGCGTAGAGCCAGGACTATGAAGTACGGCGTCTCTTTTGCTTTCACGTAAGTATACGCCTACACCGTTTATTATTGCACAGCCATTCTTCGACGTGCTCTTCAGAGAAATACGTTTGTGTGTGTAGCAGCGCGACAGCGTCGCGCAGGGCGTAAGGGCAGGACCTTCTCAAAGCACTAGCCAGGCACAGGTTAGCAACATAGGTCAGCAAAAAAAACAGGAGCTCATTCAGACTAACTTAAGAAAATTACGCCATCTCCCGCTAAAGGGGACCATGAGGCGATGCGAAGCCGGAGCACTTGCACGATCGCGTTCCGTTGGCGTTCGTTGGGCATGCTACCGACCTCGTGTCGTGGAACGCGAAGAGGGACGCTACGCGCGTCGTGTCTTCCATCTAGCCTGGCCGTTAATTCTCACAGGGCGAGCGGGGAACGCGGTCGACAGGCGGGCGAGAGGGGGGGGGCAGCGTAAGAGAGGAGAGAGAAGGGGAGGGGACGCGCATGCGCTCGAGCTCATCGCGGCGTTGTGCAGGAGAGAATTTCGGCATGTCTAGCCCGCCTTTCAGAGGAAGAGTGGAATGGGGGATGGGAGAGGGAAAGTGGAGAGGGAAAGTGGAGAGGGGAAAGGGGTAGAGGGGAAGGGGAATGGTGAGGGGAAGTGGAGAGGAGGTATGTGGAGAGAGTGTGCGCATGCGCAGTGAGGGTGGTAACGCCGCACACCACCACCACCACCACCGCCGGATTGAGCTCGACCTTAAGATACTTCGCATCTAATATATCTTGCCCTGAGGGCTCACTCGGAATCAGACTCGCCAAAATTTTCAACCGTACTCACTCGGACTCACTCACTGAACTTTTTTTCAACCGTACTCACTCAGACTCAAACTCACGGCTGCACCTGAGTCTGAGTGAGCCTGAGTGAGCCGACTCATGAATTCGTTAGCGTAAAATTAGCTTTTTCGATTATGGTGCCAATGCTCTTTAATGCCTATATCTCACATAATCGGTGCTCTAAGATACGCCTTTTGATCTTGCACTTTCAAACATGAATTATCAGCGGTTCCAGTCCAGAAAGGACATGTTTATGAAATACGCGACTCACACGAGATATTTTTATCAACAGCATTCCGCGAAAGAGTTTGCGGGGAGAGATCATGGCCCCCTCTCCTGCAGCTCGCGCCTCTGATCAATAAATATTAAAGTGGCGCGTGAACGCTAGTGCGTTGAGGTATGTATGAATAGACCTGAGTGTAAACGTAAGCCGACATAAGGCTGATAGTACCGCTGAAGACGAGTAGGTATATAGGGCCATAGGTCGGCAATAAATGTTGGATCTCACTCAGACTCACTCAAGAAATATATTTTGCTCTTAGGGCTCGCTGGGACTCACACACACCAATATTTTTTCACCAACCAGACTCACTAGGACTAAGACTCACTGAAATTTTCCCCGAACGACCTCCCTCGGACTCGCTCACCAAGATATTACTCACCCAGACTCACTCAGACTCAGACTCACGGCTCAATCTCAGTCCGAGAGAGCCTGAGTGATCGAATCATCAGTGAGCTTGGCGACCTATGGTTAGCAATACTTGACTCGTTTCGGATGCGCCGATCTCTAAGGCACAACTGGTTTACTATTCCTTGGCCGATACATCCTGCATAGATGAGATGAATAGCAAGAAAGTTCCAAGTCATGAAATATGAGTGAATTGTTTACAGGGAACACAAATTTCAGCTGCAGCAGGTTGTAAACAGCTCTTGGAAGAGGCTACAGTCTCGTTCGTGCCCTATGTCAAGAAATTTTTAATTTGCACAGTCAACAAGAACCAAGAAATCAACAAATCGGCACACTTTCACAACGACAGATTCATCCAGCCTGGTTGCTATGACGCGGTCGTGACGTGCAACATAAATATCGTTGAGAATCGGTGTCAAACATGATCGAATGCACGATCGCGTCATAGCAACCAGGCTGGATGAATCCATTGTTTTGAAAGTGTGCCGGTTTCTTGATGAATGAGGGAAATAAATTTTTGAGGGCTCGTTTCCTTGCTTGACTCAACCTTTTTGAAAACCAGCTGATAATGAAGCCAGGGATGGTATAGGGAACGTTAATTGTGCTGTTTTAAGTGTACTGTGGTAATTGCGATATGCATATGAAGAATATAAAGTGGACGAAAAGAAACTTGCCGCCGGTAGGGACCGAACCTGCACTTTTCGCATTACGCATCCGATGCTCTTACCAGTTGAGCTAAGGCGGCACTCGTCCCCTCGTCCACTATGTTATGTGGGTATTTTTATCGAATATATATTTTTATTCGACAGCTGTCCGCTCGTTAAAAGGTTCACGTGCTACGTGACGCCATCTGTGTTGCACACTAGCTGTCATGGTTGCTAGCGGCACTGAATAGCAACTTCCAGGTTTGGATACACATAAATACCCTGCGCTGTGTTTGTACTTATCTTATTCTCTCCGTGTGTTTGTCTCGCAATTTCTTTGATGTCATGGAACACCAACTAGCCCAAAATGCTACTCTCAATATATATATATATATATATATATATATATATATATATATATATATATATATATATATATATATATATATATATATATATATATATATATATATATATATATATATAATATATATATATATATATATATATATATTATGTCTGCGCAGGAACATCTTCTCGGCAACAGACTTGCTGACCGGGCCATTCTACCAGGGAATCGCTGGTACTGTGCAATTCAACGCCGGCCACTTCGGATTCCTCAACTTATATCGAGAATTCTCTACACATACAGCCGTGTTGAATGCGCTGCTTGTACTTAAGGTAACCTCGGCACCTTATTTCGCTTTTGAAAGCAATTAATGCTGTGGCCCTTGCAGGGTGTAGGAGGGAAATGTTTTTCGTTTCGGTTTTAGTTTCGTTTCACCGCAAAAAGTTCCGTTCCGTTTCTGTTCCGGAACGAAAAAGAAATGTGTTCCGTAAATGTTCGTAACGTTTTTTTTATCCAAAAATTTTTAGTTTGCGTGATCATCAAAAACATCGGTGAGGTAGTTACTCGCCCTCCTCTTAAGAAAATGGGACAAGGGCAAAACACGTGCTTCAGAGGAGCCGAAGTAACTGTACCACGAATTCCTACCAACTAGCACAAAGCACTGCAGTATGGATTTATCTTCTCAAAAGTCAATTACGATTTCGTTTAGTGGGCTCAGTGCTTTGTGTCAAGGGAGTGAGCACGATCTCAGAAGCAGCACGTCATTGAGTGTACTTTCTGATGTGCGAGACCAGTGTCCTGATAAAAAGATCCCCAGGACTGCGCAGAACACGCAGCACAGTCGCAGCGAAAGCTCGAAGAGCGTACTTTGTAGAGCCCGTTGTAGAGTCCCTTGGGGCAACTGATACAAGTACACCTGCAAGGTACCCACTACGCCATAAATCATCGTTATTTTTTTGAAGTAGCGAAGTTCCCACTATGCGATTTTTCGTCATACTTCGGAGAGTCGTGGTACCCGCTACATATCTGAAGGCATTATGTGCCCTTTGTGCTGCAGCTGATGACGATGAATTATGGCTTAGCCCTTTGTAACGGGTTGGAAGCATTCAACGACCGACTCGTTGCGCAATTCGCATTGTGTGACGCCAAGTTGTTATTTTACTCTTCTGCCACGCTATTTTACATACGTTTACTCGATTCTTTGCTCGACATGACGCCTGTATGGAGTATTTTTGCGAAGGAGTTACAGGCACCAGCCTGGCACTGTGGTGGAAAACCCGACTGCCACGCAGAGGGCGTGAGTTATAATGCCATCTGATCCTAGAAATTTGTTTCTCATATCATTTTTTCTTATTTCACGCGATAGCGGTCACGGACACCGGTGGCGGTGGACAACTATGGTCCCAAAATCAGCTGTTGTGATCTCATAACAGCTTTCGTTCTAACAAATTTCAGCGCCGACAACGCCCTCTCCATTTTGGCCTGCGTGACAGGCGCGCAAAAGCCCGCTTGCGTTAATATAAACATATCTGGTGCCACTGTTTTCGTTTCTTGCACAATTTCAACATATTGTTACGAGTCAGGAGGCGTTTATTGAGAACGCTCAGCGGCAGAGCACTGGATGGGGTGAGGCTACGGAAGCAGCAACAAAGTCCTCGTCGTCGTCTTCTCCTACCACTCCTCTTTCTCGCTCCAGAGGCGCCGTTACACTTCTCCTCGCGCAGACGAAGCCCGCCGGGCGAGTCAGGTGTCCTCTCCTTGTGTACATGGCTTTAGCCGGGCGACGTGCGTAACTTGAGTTCTTGGAGAACGTCGGCCGCTGGGTGTGAGGCGCGCTATCGTATAGTTTACCTCACTCAAGCGGTCGATGATGACGAACGGGCCAGCATAGTGTGCCAAGAACTTGGTGCATAGACCGCGCTTCCGTACTGGGGTCCACAACCACACAAAATCGCCAGGGACATAGCTCACAGGGAGGTGCTTACTGTCGTATCTGGCCTTTGACGTGGTCTGGGAAGCTAGCGTGCGGAGTCGCGCTAGTCGACGAGCTTCCTCAGCACGACAGAGAGTCTCAGCTACTGATAGGTTATCAGCGGTGGTCAAAGGAAGGATAGTGTCCAAAGTATAACGAGGTGGGCGCGCGTATAGAAGGAAGAATGGGCTATAGCATGTCGTTTCGTGTCTTGCTGTGTTGAACGCGTATGTTATAAACGGTAAAATCTCGTCCCAGTTCTTATGATTGGATGCCACGTACATTGAAATCATGTTCGTAAGGGTCCGGTTCGCACGCTCGGTAAGTCCGTTTGTTTGAGGATGGTAGGGTGTTGAATGTCGAAAAGTAGAAGCACATAAGCGTAGCAATTCCTTGACAACATCTGCAGTGAACTGGCGTCCACGGTCGCTGATTATCACTCGGGGCGGTCCGTGCCGGAGAATGACGGAATGTAACAAGAATAAAGAGACGGCAGCAGCAGTCGCAGAGGGGATGGCGGCCGTCTCGCAGTACCGAGTGAGGTAATCGATGCACACGACTATCCAGCGGTTACCGGTGGAGGATCGTGGGAAAGGACCTAGAAGATCAATTCCCACTTGCTCAAAAGGCGAGCACGCAGGCGGCACAGGCTGGAGTTGACCGGCGGGAGCTTTCGTGGGACGCTTGTGACGCTGACACCTCGTGCAGCTGGCGACATACTGCTCGGTAGTCTGGCGCATTCGCGGCCAATAAAAACGCTCTTTAGCTCTATACAGAGTCCGCGCTGATCCCAAGTGGCCGGAAGTGGGGTCATCATGCATGACACGTAATATAGAAGAACGGAGGCTTTCCGGTACCACTAACAGCAGTAAAGGCCCAGTTGCAGTGTAATTCTTCTTATATAGCATTCCATTGCGAACACAGAACTGACGCGCTATCTGAGAATCTTGAGCGGCAGAAAAGTATGGCTGCAACTTTGGGTCCTTCAGCTGTTCAGCCTTGAACACGTCCACGTCGGGAAAAGCAGGATCAAGGGAAGAGAGGTAACGATCGAAGTTTTCTGCCTCGCACTCTGTGGATTTTAGAGGTAGTCTTGAAAGGCAGTCAGCATCGGCATGGCGCCGGCCGGTCTTGTAAGATACAGTGAAGTCGTACTCTTGCAATCTGAGGGCCCAGCGCGCAAGTCGACCAGATGGATCACGTAGGCTCACAAGCCAGCAGAGGGAGTGGTGGTCTGTGAGGATCGTGAAATGCCGTCCGTACAAGTATGACCGAAATCTTTGAACTGCGAAGATTACGGCAAGGCATTCCTGTTCGGTCACAGTATAGTTCCGCTCCGGCTTGCTCAGCGAGCGGCTGGCATAAGCGATGACATGTTCTTTATCCTCAATGCGTTGAACGAGTACGGCACCGACGCCCACACCACTAGCGTCTGTGTGAACTTCCGTTGGGGCGGAGGGGTCAAAGTGCCGTAGAATCGGTTGTGACGTCAAGAGATGCTTCAGCTGTCGAAAAGAGGCGTCACATTCATCTGTCCAATGGAACGGTGCATCCCTTCGCAGGAGGCATGTCAGTGGATGAGCAACGTCAGCAAACCGATTAATAAAACGACGAAAGTATGAGCATAGTCCTAGGAAACTACGCAGCTCCTTCACAGACCGTGGTGGCTGGAATTCTTTGACGGCCTTAGTCTTCTGCGGGTCAGGTCGGATACCATCTTTATCAACAAGGTGCCCTAAAACGAGTGCTTGCCGCTCACCAAAATGGCACTTCTTTGAATTGAGAACAAGCCCAGCGTTCTTAATACAAGCCAGCACAACATCGAGACGCTGATTGTGTTCGCTAAACGTTCGCCCAAAAATCACAACGTCGTCGAGGTAGCACATACAGATCTCCCATTTGAGGCTACGCAGGATGGTATCCATAAACCGCTCGAAGGTTGCGGGGGCGTTACACAGACCGAATGGCATAACATTGAACTCATAGAGCCCATCGGGAGTCACAAAAGCTGTCTTTTCTTTGTCCACCGGATCCATCGGTATCTGCCAATAACCTGACCGCAAGTCAACGGAGGAAAAGTACGAGGCTGAGTGAAGGCAGTCAATAGCATCATCAATGCGAGGGAGGGGATAGACGTCTTTTTTAGTGACTGCATTGAGACGTCGATAGTCCACACAAAACCTCCAGGTGCCGTCTTTCTTTTTTACAAGTATCACTGGGGCCGCCCAAGGACTGCACGACTCCTGAATTACCCCCTTTTCCAACATTTCGCGAACTTGCTCATCGATTATCTTACGTTCCGCCGGGGAAACTCGATAAGGTTTCTGCCTTATCGGATGCGCTGTACCTGTGTTGATCTTGTGGCGTGTGCGAGACTCAGGGATCGGAAGCGGTTTGTCCTCTTGTGCAAAGTCGAACACAGATAGGTGCCGTGACAGGACGTCGACCAAGGTGCGGCACTCACGCGCACTCAATGACGTGTTAACCATGCCAAGTAGACGTGAGTCGGAAGGCCGTAGAGTGACCGCTTCGCCCGGAGGATCTCCATCTGTCAACGACGCCACCGTAGAAAGCTCGTCTGCTCGGAAGGTAGCGAGTTTCATTCCGTCCGGGAGTATGGCGGGCTCTGTGGAGTAGTTGACTGCCCACAAAGCAGATTTTCCATTTTCCACTGGCACCAGGCAATGCGGAATGACGATGTTCTTTTTAGCACAGGCTGAATGAATGGGATCCACAGTGGCATCAAACGTGGCGTTTGTAGGGCTGGAGCAGGTCACTGGTACCCACACAACTGATAATGCTGGCACGGTGGTATCCTCAAAGACAGCAAAAGTACTTTCGTGGCCGGGGTTACTGTCCTCCAAAAGTTCAGAAGGAAGGCTGTCGGTTACTGACAACTCCCCAGTTCGACAATTAACTGTAGCTCCGCACTGCTTCAAAAAATCAATACCCAAAATTACGTCGTGGGTGCACCGAGAAATGATCACGAACTCGGTGGTGAAAAGTCTACCACCCAAGGATACGTCCACAGTACACATTCCAACAGGAGACAATGATTCGCCGCCCACTCCAAAAAACATTCCTTCTTGATTCCACCGAAACATCACTTTGCGGCGTAGCGCCCTCTTAAATACGAGACTCATTACCGAGACAGTCGCACCTGTGTCCACCAAAGCCATAGTAGGTACTCCATCGACACACACATGCACCTTGTTCCTTAACATAAAACGGGAGGAGGTATATCTGTTGAACGCAATTTTCCAGCGACCTCACCCCCATCGGCCGCGCTGGTTAGTTTTCCGGCGGTGGCGACGGTACGCGCCGCCGTGGCGAGGGAGAACGGCGCGGTCGAGGTCCTGATGGTGGCGTCAAGCTCCGGTCGGAGGCTGGTGAGGTGTTCCTGAAGCTCCTTTGTGCAAAATTATCCCTCGATGTCGTGTGGGCCGGCCATCGACTACCGGTGTGCCCGTCGTTGCGCCGAGTACCAGCCGATGGTCGTTCATATCGAGATGACTGCCGGCGCTCACAGAACCGCGCGATGTGGCCAGGCACACCACAGTTGTAACACACCGGGGAAGGCGGTCGCTGCACACGCGTCTCGTCCAAGTAATCAGGCATATCCGGATAGGGGGAATACGCAACACCTTCGGGCTCCGTGTCGTAACCAGTGGCCGGTCGACGATAGCGGCGGGGGAAACGAGGACGCGGTTGGTAGTCGGACCTCAGAGAAGGTGGCGCCATGGGACGTGGCACTTCCGTGTGATAACGGACATCGGTAGCGTTCACGGACTGCCATGCTGGAACAGGGCCTGGCATGGAGGGATCTTGCGCTGAGCAGGCACTCGCGAAACGTGGCGGGGACGAGGTTAATTCTTCACGCCGAAGAAGCTCTTCGCGAACAATTTGGCGTATCGTTGAGGCAAGGTCCGACGACGAGCTCACGTCAACAGTTGCTACCGTCGCCACGTTAGACAAACGGCCAAACTTGGTAGTTATTCGGCGCATCTTCAACGTTTCGAAGGTCCGACAATGCCGTATGACATCGGACACAGAGCTCAAGTTATCCTTGCCGATGAGGAAGTTGTACACGTCCTCAGCGATGCCTTTCAAGAGATGCCCAACTTTGTCTTCCTCTGACATACATGGGTTCACCGTCTTGCACAGCTTCAAGATCTCCTCAATATATGCGGTGCAAGTCTCACCAGAAAGTTGAGCCCTCTGGGCGAGTGTGAACTCAGCACGCTTTTTCTTCGCGGCGGCGTCACTGAAGCAGCTTTTCAGTTCTTCAACAAAAATACTCCACGTCGTTAAGGCGTCCTCGTGATTCTCGTACCAGACGAGCGCGGTGTCGGTCAACGAGAATACCACATTTGTGAGTCGATCATTTGCGTCCCATTTGTTGCTCTTGCTCACCCGCTCGTAATGGGTCAGCCACTGGTCGACGTCTTCCCCAGCTTTTCCTCCGTAGGGCCGTGGCTGTCTGTAAGGCTGCGAAGGACAAGCAGGCGTTGATGTCGCAGCGTCAGCGTCAGTAGACATGTCAAGCTGCACTGGCGGAAGACCCGCAAGGCGACGACTGCGACGAAGACTTGGTGGAACAGCTTCCGTGGTTGGACGTACCCAGCACCTCGACCACGATGTTACGAGTCAGGAGGCGTTTATTGAGAACGCTCAGCGGCAGAGCACTGGATGGGGTGAGGCTACGGAAGCAGCAACAAAGTCCTCGTCGTCGTCTTCTCCTACCACTCCTCTTTCTCGCTCCAGAGGCGCCGTTACAATATCTTTGCTTTAGAATTTCTGCCTCAGGTACGCGCTAATGCTGTACCCTGAGATATGCTCACACTGCATGAGCTCAGTTGTTCCGGATTGCGAAGTTTTCTCGTGAACCCAAAAACAACAGAAAAAATTTCGGTTTCACTCCGGAACGAAATAACAGATAAAGTTTCGATTACGTTTTCGTCCCGGTCAAAAATATCGCTTTTTTTTTCTTTTTTCGTTTTCGATTTTAGTTCCGTTCCGACACAGGGCCCGTGTTAGCCAGGACGTTGGGGAAGTCGTACTGTCGAGCAATGTAAAGGATCGGTAGGTTTACTAGCTCAAATTGACGCTACCGAAGCCGTTCCCATAATGAGGTTGTTTCTGTCTTGAATATTAGTGTAGTAACGAATATATCACTTATTTTCACACGAAAGTGTTTTATGCCGGGGTCCACCAAGACTTCAGTGACGTATTTCCGTCACGGAAATGACGTCGAAAAAATATACACAATCAGATGGCAAAGAAAAAAAAGCTACCTTCAACGGGCATCGAACCCACGACCGCTCGGTCCGCAGCAACAGATGCCGGGCACGCTATCCTCTGCGCCACGGTCACAGACTTTGGAGGCTTTACGAACGCGCCCTTTATATCTACCACTCTCCCGGTCGGCGGGGTGGTGTTGACCTCTGGGAGTGGTAAGGCAAAGTAATTCATCATTGCTGTGGCCTCCGCGACTAGCACCTTCAACGCGTTTACGCGTCCGTCCCATTAGGCGCGTTTTCAATACAAGTTGAATTTTGTCAATGCCTTAACACACCGCGAGGTGGCGACCCTTGCCCAAGCATCGTAAAAGCGTCAGCGTCGGCGTCGCTCAGAGCAACACGCTAATCCACACCAAACATAGCTCTGCGACGCGCGCCTGCCTCACCATGGCTGTAACACTGCGTTCCCCGCTCACGCGCTCGCCCCGAGAAAAATCGCGGCCGGGCTACCGGGGCGGCGCGACGCGCTTTGCGTTTCCCTCTAGTGCGGCCGTGGTGTTCACATTTTAACATGCCGCGGGATGGCGACCAAGTTCTGCGTCCAATATGCGACGCTCTTCTGGCTACCACACCTCGATCTCTGATTACGCTTTCACCATTAACTACTATAGCTACCACAAGGGTTTGTTTAATCATTTAACATGGACGTTAGTCGTCGGGATGGAGATGTACCACCAATCATCAAAGTGGGTGCATCCACGTTAAACGGTGCTATAGCTGCCATACATCAATATACATTGTGCAAACTCTCTCATATCAATGTACAGTAAACATTCAGTTACTTCTGCAAGGGCACGCTTTACTTTCGTGTTATTCCGATTCCTATGACGGAGGGATCAACCATCTTTTCTTCATTGTCATTTACCTCGCACTTAAAACACTTCAAACAGCAACTATAGTCGGTGACAGCCTAAGAATAAATATAAGCTCCGCCCACGAGGCCGCATTGCTCACATTTTGCATGCCTCCACGCTACAAACGAAGTAGTTCCTTAACAATGGCAATAATGTTCACTCATATGAACTTTATTTTGCAATATTGCGCTGATATTGAAATAAAGAAAGCAAAGCCAGATAAAATAAATTGTCAAGGCACGGAGTTCAGCGTCTGCATAACAATATATGTGTTGTTTAAATCGCACCCCCCGCCGCGTTCATCTCGGAGTCTATACGAAGAAGTAATGTACATCTCAAAGGTGATGTTTCTGAGCAGTACCTATTATGATATTCAATGCCAGATTTAACATAAAACTTAATATAAAGGAATCGTTATTTTACGGTTTCACAAAACAAAACAGGGACATTAATCACATTTAACAAGGTCGATTGCAGTTTTTTTTTTGCGAAACTCTCGCCGCCAGTTTTCTTCACTGTCTGCTGTAACTATGGCAACTGTGATTCAAAGAAATGTATGGCGAAGTGGTCTGAGATTGCCTTTGTGAATTTCGACTCGTGTGTTGCCGTAAATACCGCATTTGCGTCTCTAGTTGCCGTGCTTGTCATCGTGTTTGAGGAAAACGCCAAGGCTTCATTTGACGTCTTGTTTCAACGAAATAAAAGCGTGTTGCACACATGGCGTTTATCTGTGGGAGCCACTGCATGCGTTACGTTCACGCCAAGGAGGTGTACGCGGCTAAATTGACATTGACTAAAAGCTTTACGTGGGGATTGTTTCTTGCTTCGACAACTTGCACGGCCACTGCCATTACCCCTTAAGCTGTTGAACGTTCAAGTTTTTAGTTAATTTATTATTTATTTATTACATACCTGCGTCGCCCCTGTGGGCATTACAGCAGGGGGGCCCACTTTTGCTAGAAGAGGGGCCCTTACCTTCTATATGCGAGTGTGTCTGTGCGAAGGTATATATATATCTATACGTAGGTTGTGAAGAGGCTGTCATCGGTTGCCGTAAGACAAATAGGAAAAGGATACACGCTTCTCAAAAGACAGTTTATTTGTCAACGTTTCGATCGGAGACAGATATTTATCAAGGGAAAATTTACGAGGCTTCGATGCGCTTTTATAGCATCGTCCTCCGTGCAGGTAGGGCGACAAAAAAAATAAATAATATATGTACAACTGAAAACAGCATATCCACGGAGTGAATGATGATGAGTGGGCGAAGCTGCGGAGGTTCATCGGTAAACCGTGAATCTTCCGTGAATTCTGCCCAGTACATCATCACCGACGTGAGATCGGGCGCGTTTATACTAAAGGTTCGATGAGTTATGACGATTTGCAGCTCACTTTAATTTTACATGTACGTTGTGAATTTTCATTGTTTAGAAAACCATGGCTTTAGAAAACATCTGGCGTCTTTCGTTAAGCAGCTGGCGTCTTTTCGTTTTGCTTTAGAAACATCTGGCGTTCTTTCGTTTTGCTTTTACAAAACATCTGGCGTCTTTTGTTGGTTTAATTCATCAATCAACGGCGTTGTGAACAAAATTTTAATTGTTTAATCACGCACAGGAGAAATCTCACCAGGCACTACCTTGGACGTAAACAATGGCTGCTAATGGGAATGAGAGACAGAAGAAGTCGGCTTTTAGCTAACACTTACACTTCTACTTCTACTAACGTTTCCTACTGGAACATGCCAATGGCTGCTAATGGGGAATGAGAGACAGAAGAATTCGGCTTTTAGTTAACGCGCACGCTGCGAATTTTTTATTGTTCAACAACGCACAGGAAAAATCTCCCACCGGCACCACCTTGGAGGTCAAAGCGTAAGACTGGTTACGCACTACGACTACGACTACGAGGGACGAACGGGTGCCGCCTTAAGGAGCTTCGCCCCTAAAAAATCAGTAGCCAAAAGACCACACGTATACACTCGGACATAGAAAAAGCACGTGCACCCTCGAAGGAAAGAAAGGAAAACATATAGATGTCTATATAGATAATCTCGGTGGACACAATCGGTACGTACATTCCTTTCGTACACTGTCAAGCCCCACCTCTCTGGCTCCCCCCTCCTCGTTTGTTCGTGAAGCATAGTGAGCGGCTGAGGCTTCACACGAAGGGATAAGCGCTTAAAAAAATGGTCTATGTACTATAAGCTTGACGAGTTTAATATAAACAAATTATCACTGCGTAATACATGCACACAATACACGCGAAATGCTAAAAAACACATGTTAGACGGAAACAAGAATTCCAAATATGATATCGTGAAGTATGTGCAACGCCATAATAAAAAAAGTTTTTTTTTCACTCAATAATTGTTTTAGCGGCGTCACTTCAGTTACGATCACGATCCATGCAATCGACGTGTCACAGCGAGCGCGTCATTTCACGGTTTGTAGACAACGATTACCTCGCACGGCGTTTCTCATTGCAAGGCGTTCGTGCATCGAGCGCGATACTTACGCGACGGACACTTCAACCTATAGCAAATCATTCTGGGCTGGTGGAACTAAATTCCGTTGAGACGACGCAACTGCCCCAATAGGCACCGTCACATAATCACAAACGCACCAGGTAACCACAATTATCTTCTTATAAATCACACACCACTGCATATTCTCCACACCTGGTTTGTTTACTTTCGCATTGTGTTGCGCTAACGGGCCATGTTGGTCGCTTTCTTTCTCTCACGCTCCGTCCGCACATACGCCACTTATATAGGCGCACAGCACGGCGCATATCACAATAGATCACCAAGATTCCCACGTCGCGAGCTCCAAGCAACACACACACGCGCACATGTGCCAACGCTAATGCCATGGCTTTTGCGGGCGGTAAATCGTACACAGACGCGCACATTCCGACATAACTTTCACCTCACTGCTCACGAATGAACGCGACCACAATCGCCGATGTGGTGACCCTCAGGCGATAAGCTTGATGTATCCAAACGATGGAGGGAACACACGCCGTGTTGCAACTTGACGTTGCCGAAATGACGGAACGCGCTAAAGCGTTGTAAAACACTCCGCCGCTTCGGTGCACTTGAAACGCGGCACAGTCACAAGCTTCTACTGCATCGGATGACGAACGGCGAGGACGATGCTGGGTACGTGCGAATAACAGTAGGAAATAGCTTCTTCTGGAAGAAACAAACACCGCAGGAAATTCGAAATGACGGATCTTGGTCTCGGTGCAGTGATACCTCGCCTCTCGTCGCGAACGGCGCCATGTTGCATATTTCATTGGTTCGTCTTAACCGTTACGTCATGGTAAAGAGCGGCCGTAGTTGGACGCGCATAATACAAATGGACAGCGGTACAGTTTACTTTTTATTCTTAGCTTGTCACCGACTATAGGAGTAACACTACCGATACATTCCTTGATTTTATTGCCTATTGTTTTCTTATGTACAGGCGCTCCCAAAATATTTGGAAACGCCAGACAGGCAGCCGCTCGCCGGTGGAGCGCGCCTGCAGAAAAGTAGTACCATGGTCTGCGCGTGCGCGGTCTCCCTAGCAAGCAAGCGCTGCTCCCTTGTGCCCCTAGATTTCCGTTGCGTTGCTACAACAGTAGCCCTAGGTGCCCCTTGGCGTTTTGATAACGATAATTCGGTGGGTTGTGTCTGTGACAAGCGGCCGTATAATGTACTTTTATTCCGTGTTCCGTATTCCGTTTTCCCTGTTACGTCACGCTTGAGACGCCGCCCATGCCGGAAGCCGCGACGTTTTTCGAATTTGGCCAATAAAAAGCGCTCGTAGCCGCCCATAGCTTGTAGAGCAAGACAAGTGCGGCAGTTGGCGTTTTTTAAGTAGGAATTCTAGGGAAATCCCTAGCATTTTTTAGGTATTTTCGGGAGGAAATTTTAGGGGCTTTAGTGACTTTTTGGCTGAGGGCCGCAAAGGGGCCGTATAACTCTTTTATTTCGTCCGCGAGCGTGTGACAAAAGAACAATTGTGCGTAAATGAAAATAAATTTGTTTTATGAGCTTCTGGTGCTAAGGTGAATGAAGCGTATTACGAAATAAACGCAAAACAAACATATTTTGAGAGCCGTAGCCACATGGGTGTCGCTTTTGCATCCAATCCAAGTCGCTTAAGGCGGCCGTTGCGAGAAAAACAGCTGATCGTCTCTGCGAGCCGTGTTTTCTGTTCTGTCACCTATAATGCTGCGAAAAGGATGTGATCGCGACTACCGGGGAGTATTTTCGTCGCAGAGGAATATCGGAAGCTGCAAAGAGGAAGGAAAACATGGAATTCTAGCCGCAAGGTGAGTAAACAATGCCGAGCATGCCGTTACCGCGTTATGTTTACTTTGCTTTGGTTCTTACAGGTAGCGAGCGAAAAAAAAAATCGTTATGAACTGGGGAAGCCTGTACTTCTATCGTCTGATATCTAGTAAGCTTCACCTTTTGATTTCGTGAACGATAGTGCGTGAGCGAGCGTAGTTACATCGTACATGGACGTGCACATTCAGTTATTTCCCCTGTGCATTTTACGTACATTTCTGATCAATCGAACTTGCAAGAAGAAACTTGTTGCGTAAAACATTTGTGTTAACATGCACACCACGGTGTTTCATTTGTGATGATATATCGAATAGATTCGATAAGTATAACTGTTGTAGCCTGCAAGGAACTATGATATATGCAGCATTGGTTTACCGCGTTACGGCGAGAACTCTCAAAAAAAAAAAAAAGAGGAGAAAATTTACGGAGCCACCTATGAGGCTGTTCCAGCAGCGGCGGGCCTGTTTTTGGTGTGTGTGGCTAGAAGTGCTACGAGTTTTTCGCCAAGTTCCGAGTTTTTTTTTTTTTTTTTTTGCCACATAAAGGAGGCTCAAGTGTGAAGACTTAACGATGCTACTTTGAAGTGCTTGTACCGAGGTTAGGAAAAAGCGGAGTCAATTCAGGGTCACATTTTCATGGAACAAAAATAAGTGAAACCAACACTTCAAATCTATTTGACTTCTTGTGGTTGGGCCCTGGTTTAAACGTATAAATAACAAAAAACAGTTGGATTTTTTCTCCAGTTCAATGACAAATTTCTTGTCATCGCTGCCTATCCGAATCAAACCGATGGAGCATTAGTTTGGTTTCCTGTGTGTTCTTGCATTAAGTGGCCTGTAATACATTGTGAATTTCTCTACCTGCAGCATCCAGAGCTTGTCGATGAAGTGAGGGGCATGCGTTCGGCTACCTAATCACAGGCACCCTCTAACATCTCCTGGCTGCCAATGGGCCTGGAGTTCCCCAGTCTTCACTGCTGCTGTAGCCACCTCGTCGGCCATGAACATTAAGACTTTATTGCCGTGTTAACTTGTCTTCATTTTTCTGTTCCTTGTTCCGCGTTTCTTTACTTGCGTGTCAACTTTTTGGTGTGAAAAGTGTAGTGCGTAAGTGTTTTTAAATCGATACTCCTCTTTCTTGGGGTAGTGTGAGCACGTCTGCCCAAGTTGCTTTGACATGTGATTGTCAGCCTTCTGAAATGATGCACACAACACATATCATGTGGCGTCATTTCGTGCGGCAAGCCTGTAAGCATAGCCTTTCTCTCCAGTAAAACGGACACTGCAAGATTTCGTGGCAGTGCTTGCTCTTCATAAGTTTTTTGGCATATGCTAGTCAGCTATCTGAAATGATATGCAGACCAGGCTTGACTGTACACCAAAAGACTGTAGTTTCATGATGCCACTTGAAGCAGGAATGTATATGACACAAGTGTGTTTACAAGTTGCACTAAAGGATGATGTGCCTGTTTGCCATTCACAGGAGGTGCTTTTACACTGAACAAAATAATCACACAGTCCTTTTTGAAACTGCAGTTGACTTCTGCGTGGGTCACAGCTATCAATCCTTTTGCAAAGTTATGTCCTCGAAAACCAAGCATATACTCTTCTTTGCAAATTAGGCCAGTTACATTGCAATATGCATTTTACATTTACGTAATGTTGGCGCTATATCTGTAAGAAAAAACTTTGCTATTGCTATTCAGGAAAGCATCCTGTCAGTTGCACAGGCGTGTTTTGAACACTGTATACATTGGTTTGTCTTGCTGCTTCATGTAATATCATTGTTATGCAACTGTCCTTTCTTATAAACATTGACAAACCACCATCTTGTTAGGGGTACTATACTACTCTGTAATATATCTGAAATGCATAGCTGTGCACACAATTGCCCACGTACCTTGTGGTTCGTATACTGTGCACATTTCGTGTGTCCCTCTTTTTTTTTTCATGCGGTAGGATGGGACGCAGCAATAAACAGAGACAACATGTGCCGAACTTCAACCAAAATTTGAGGTGCGCTGACATTGATTACAGTATTGGTCCCTGCCACACGCGACCACAAAGGTGCTCCTTGAAACGCATATAACGCTTTTAGCAACGTAATATGTCCATAGTACAAAGGCATGCTGATGTTATCTATATTTGCATTATAGTAGTCATTAATTACCCATGCAGTGCGATGTCACACTGCACTTCCTTCAGCATGATGTTTCTTGTAAGTTGTGCATGTAAAGATGTCAGTAATGCTTTAAAAACATGACACTACAGTTTCCCAATGTACGTTTATTTACAGAAAGTATGTGCCGTCTTTGCATTGGTGTGAACACTAATAAATTCTTTTTTTTACAAGGTTCTGTCTTGAAGAGACTGCTTACATATTCTTTCACATTACTTCTTCATTCACAAATGAGCACACTTCTGAATGAGAAAAAGGTACTTGAAATGCCAGACGATCTGTTTCAGCATCAGTTGGCCCTTTCAAAAGTAACAGTGTGGTGGATGTGCAACAAAAGAGCACAGTGCCCACAAGTTGTGCGTGAAGCAAAAGGCAAGCCCTGTGTTGTTATACAGGAAGTGAGGAGACAAAGACTTGGTGTGCACTCCCAGTCATAGAACAGATAACGGTCACAGTGTTCGTGATTAGAGGACGGTCAGCAGTAACAAAAACAATAACAAACCCTTGCTTTCCAGAGAATTGGCTATAGCACTCAGCTGCCGAGTACAGTGCGTTATATTGACAGTTGCTAAATGAAAAGTTCCTATCTACCGCCATATAAAAATGACCCAGTCACGTGTAGTCAAGTTCTGCGAAAGACCTGGTCATTCAGCATATGATGAAACCCAGTAGCGATTTATTATTACAAAGAAATTTAACTTCGAAACGTTTTCTTTTACTTGTTAGGTAACATCTTAGCAGGTAGGAAGTTGCGCTGCTAAGCTTCATTCAGCGCATGGGTCGGTTCCTGCTGACAGCGAACACATCTCCATGAGGGTAACGTGCAGGATCACTGCTGTACTTACATTGAGATTCACGTTAAAGAGCCACAGGTGGTCAAGATAAATTCAGTCCTCCACTGCAGTGTGGCTCAGAATTGTATCATGGTTTTGGCACGGAAAACCCGATATATTATTGTTACTTCTTAGGCACATGTTTCTCACTGAAATGACACTTGCCTAGTGCTGTTGTCAGTGGTGCAGTTAGCCAAATAGCGGATTACCACTGCGGACAGTTTGTCCAGGAATACATGAGGAGCGTGATGACCTTCCTTGTCTAAGCAGTGGTTGGGGGTCATCTCTGACAACACTGCCATGCTCACTATTGTAATCATCGCTGAAATCATGAACATTTCTGTCACCTTCTGCAATGCAAAGGCAAGTGCAACACTGCACATGCTGCAGCAATGTGAGATGCACATTCTGATTCTTAATGGAGGGTACAACTGCACTGCTGAACGCAGCTTTTCAATAGCCCAGCACAACGCTTCATTACAGACTGCATTGCAGCATGTGCAGTGTAGCACTTGCCTTTTTAACACCGTTTCTGAGAGGACAGCCTCGGAGAGGTGTCAGGAGCCATGGTCCTGGTTTGTAGCCTCTGTCACCTGCACAAATAGAAGTGGTGTGTTATAAATACTACTTCAATGTAAGAGATCCACAAGGCTGAGCCACACAAAGAGAGCAATGATAGAATCATCTACATGATCTAATGCTACACTTCACCAGTCTGACTTACCCGTACTACGCGAAGCATGACTACTACAAATGGGCTGTCATGACAATGTGAGTCATTTGTCGATATTTTGGAGCGGATAACCGATAGCTGCAAGATGACACACATGCAGCGAGCGACATCCTGTCAGTTGTCACAGTTACCAACAGTACCTGTAGCTAATCAAACAGGGCATTAACCATAGCGCGAGCAAATATTCCGCTAGCTCAAACTGTGAATATCCCAAATTTTTGTTCTGCTCACCTAGAGGCCAGAAGGTACGGCCGCGGCAATCCGGGCCCCTTCGATGCGCTCACGCAGCCGCGTTGTCCACCAGACGTGGGCGTCGTAGTCTGACCCCAGACGCAGTGGTTCACGGCAGGATTCCGATGTCTTCGTCGCAGATCTGACGAAAGCGTGAACCACTGTGAGCCACATTTCGCTACGCGGACATGCGCTCGAAAGGATGGGAAGACCGATACTTACTAGCATGACGATGTGGGCATAATGTCCCTTGCGGGGATAAAATGCCGCCTTGTGATGGTCGCCCTTCGGTGCAATGATGACGGCAACGCTGCCGTCCACGCATCCGATGACGCCGGCAGCCGTAGGAAACATTCAAGGCCCCCGTTTCATCTGGCGTCCACGGCAAGTGAACCCACTTGTTACGGATCCCGGCGTGCACGATTACCTCCGCCACAACATCGCACACAGTCTGCTCACCGCAGCTTGCATGATGACAATAGTATCCTCGCTTCCAAACGAGGCTTGAAGGCTCAGGCTGCCACTCGCGAAAAACCGAAGGCTGCACCGACAGCGCAGTCGGTCGCCTTCCTCGGCCACTTCGTCGCACAATCGCCGCACCTTCCTTTCTTCGGGTGAAGGTGACGGCGAACTCTTTCATCGACTGGCATGTCGAGCGCGTCGTCGGGCGCACACGGCGCTGCCGAGCCGGCGAGCGACCGCCGCCAACAACACGAAAAAGCCGCCATGTTTGCTATTCCGTCGAAACGGGGCCACTCGCTGGCTGTTCCGCGCTTCGACGGAACCGATTCCGTATATTTTAGCATAATGAGCGCGTACTCGTCATTTTGACGTCACCAAAATTTGGGCTTCCGACACGTCACTTGAGTGACAGGTGAAACGACCAATCACGGGGCGCTAATGGCGGCTAAAACGGAATACGGAACACGGAACAGCGGTTCGTTATACGGCTGAAGCTCTGTGTGCACATGCACGCACGTTGGAGCATAAGCCTTCGTGTGTTCGTGCTTGTGTGCTTTGGTAGCTTCTTTTCTTGTTTAGTTGAGCCCTAGTTATCATTTGATCATTGTATTTAAGGTTGGTGACTGTGCCTAACTCTACCAAAGGGCGGCATTTTCACCTGATCCGACTGCGAGCATTTCGGAGGCCGGATTGATGAAGAGATACGAACATAGTTAAAGCATGTCAGTGACATGAATTTCGCCCTTTTCCTATCGAGACAGCATGCCGAAAAGCATGCCGTCTTTGTCAGTACGCTAAAGGGCACCTAACGTTCCCCTTTTGGAGCAAGACGACGTCAATCTGGATGCACTGGGGATTAAAACTTGCTCGCTAGGGAGACCGCGCATGCGCAGAGATGCCTGTATTTATTTATTTATTTTATTTATTTCAAATACCCTCAGGGTACAAATGTACATTGAAGAGGGGAGGGGCAAAGGTTAACACATAATAACTACTTCGTTGTAGATACAAAACAGAAATAGAACTATCACGATGACACTTTTAACAAATTTCGGTTACAATAACAAAGGCAAAAGTAAAATTAAAATTAAAATTAAAAGGACGTTCACTCGCAATTGATTTGCGAGTGTGCTCCGCCGGCGAGCGGCTACATGTACGGCGTTCCGAGTTATTCTGGGAGCGCCTGTACTCCAGTTAAAGCGCATGGAAACCAGGAAGCGAGAAGGAAAGCCGCACAGGACGAGCGCATACTCAAACCTCGGCTTTGCAATTTAAACACCTTGAGCGCATCTAGAACATACTTAGGACTGTGCAGCGCTCACAAAAAGGACAAGGAACGGAAGACGTACACAGGACAAGCGCTGACTCTCAACTGAATTTTTTATTCCGGAATACACAAAAAAGTAAACATGAAGAAATAATCGAGTCACGTGACTTGTACTCCAGGCGAAAAACGAAAAGAATATTCATGGCTGTTGCCCCGTAACATAGCATGCCTTATCCTTTTTGTGAGCGCTGCACAGTCCTAAGTATGAATCAGTACCAACTCGCTCAATTTTCTATCCTAAGAAAGCATCAAGAACCTTGGTATTTTATTGCGATAGCAATTATATGGACAGTCTCGACGGGTTTTTACCATCGCCGTTGCCGTCGCCGTCATGTCCCGTACGAAGTCCAAATTAACAAGATCCTCCGCGTATCGTATGTTCTACCGCGAGTAAAAGCGCGCGAGTGGGGGCGACGAACGCGGTCGAAGCAGAGCTCAAACGAGCCAGCCAATTTCCGTCGCTCGGAGGGTGCATGCGATAACATCACCCCGCTCGGGAGGCCTGCCGTCGAAGGAGACAGGAAACGCCCTGCCCGTCTTTAACAAGCATGAAAACACGCGAGAAGTGGGGGGTTGCTGCGCGAGCAGCAACTTTGGACTTTGAATCTGAGGGCGCTGTCGCGATCGCTGGCGCGATCGCTGGCGCACGCTTTTCAACAACAATCACAGCGGGCGGCTCGTATAGCCTTCTGCGTGCTGCGCTCTCAACGCCAAGCGACTATGCGGAGAGTATCTCTCCCTGGTGTGGCCGTGCTCTTACACCAGCGTTTTGTAGTTACGCGAGATAGGACACAAAACGGTTAGCTGCCAGTTTCACCTCGTATAAGACTACAATTTGTTGCTATCGCATTCATTGCTTCGCCCTTGCGGTGAAACTGTGACGTTTTTATGATCCCAATTAAAAGTATTTTGTAATCATTTATCTACTTTCCATATGACTTTCAGAGCCAAACCATATATATTTCTGCCCGTGGCTCGATGCACCTTAGCCAAAGGAATGTGTCTCAAGAAATGGAGGCTCCGCGCGTGATGCTATATGTTACTGCTTGTTCTAAGGATGGGAACCACGTAGCGTTTGCCACATGAGTATCATATACACACCTCGTTAGAAACATACTTTGTTTGTGTTGTGATAGTGCAATGGGAAGGCCACGCATAGCTTTAAATCCCGAAAAGCAGCGTGCACACGATTTTACAGTGCCTTCAATTTGCATCCTATCAATCATTTCGTGCCGTGCATTGTTCCATAGTTCAAGGCTACTTCACAATGGTCTGTCGGACCAGGTAACTTCGCTGGCCAAGCAACTTCCTAACTTGAATTAGAACCTGTTTTCCTCTTCAAAAACGATTTGAAACTGTACCAGTTAATGTTTTACGATACTGAAGTGTTACTTTTTTATTGCAATGAAAACTTGCTCCTGAAGCATTCTGCTTGGCGCTCGTGTCTGTGCTGCTCACCTTCTTATAGCTTAAAGCACTACACTGCTTCACCACAAAAATGAAAGCAATATGGAAACCGGTGATCTGAAATGAAGCTCGAGTTGTGAAGGTGCATGTTCGTCTGTTTAACATGTCCCTCATGTTGTGGGCCATTTATAATACTGTCAAAATCAACTTGCCAAGTGCTCGGTCGTCACTTGCCGTAGTACCTGTCGCCAGCCGCTGTGACAAGTTATGGAGTTTATCGTAAAAGTTGTTGAATGTTTTAGCAATGCTCATATGTTTTTCCAGCAAATCGACTTTTACATAAAGAGGCTTCCCGTGCTGTTGCGCCCCTTGTATGTACTTGGCTTGTCCATTGACTTCGCCCTGGATCAAAACACGGTCGATTTGATGAGGTGAGTGATCAGTCGGCGCAACTTCGCGCTACGGCACTTCGCGACCTTCTTTGAAAGGGGAGTTTTCAAAGAAAAACTATTTCCCAAGTTTGTTAATTGGCTTTTTAACATAAAAATCTAGGCATATCTTCGATAAAATTAGAGTAATGAAGCTAAAGCAGAGATGAAACAAACCGGCCATCTACGTCGCACGAAGGGAGCGTGCGATAACAACGCCCCGCGTGTGGTCTGCCGTCGATGGCTCCTGAAGGAGAAAGAAAGCGCCCTACCCGTCTTTAGTCGGGCGAAGGAGCATGAAGGGGCACTAATGAGGAGAGGGGGGGGGGGGACGGCAGCGTCGCAAGAGCAGCAACTGCGAACTTTGGTCACAAGGGCGCGGTCGCTGTCTCGACAGACATCAACAGGCGAAGGTCAAAGACAGTGGTGGGGGTGCATGTGCTGCACTCTAATATACCAACGTGTAAGTTCCATTGCCTTAGGATCAAACTGCAGCGTAGAGGTACAAGCAACTGTTTATGGCCATGTAGACTCTTCATTACCGTGTAATCGACGTAGCCTTACACCAGGTTGGAATGCAAACAATGAATCCTAAAATACGTTGATTAGTTGACAAGAAAAACGTTCAACGACCCTGCTAGTGTCCAAACAGGCAGGAAGCGTTCCTCGTGGGAAAAACTCAATTTTTATCGTTTAAGGTGCCTAGATTTTCATTTGAAAAAGCAGGCTAATGAACTAGGCTAGATTTAGGAATAAGTATAGGCTACAAAAATTAATGCAACAGAAAAATGGTTTTGAATTTGGTAATGCCGCCGTCATACAGGAGCTGCGATTGCAGAGCGAAGAAAATTTCTGCCATAATTTTGGCGCTCTATTGCGTCTCTCACCATAACATTTTCTCGTAACTTAGGCGAAACACGCCATTTTCAAAGAGTGGTTAATTCTATCTCATTTGAATCAATAACCCCAAGGTTTTTTACAGTTGAGCTGCTAAGAAGAACTAAACTTTATCTTAAAGCAAGGGGTAGAAGACGGGGGACTCAGGAGCATGTTGGATGACGCCCCAAGTCCAGGGCCCCGCTGACTTCCAACGCTCGATTAACGTGACTCAGAAGCATTTCTGGAGCTTTTCGTTATGCCTTTTCGAGTCGGCAGAAAATGAACCGGCACGCGCTATCATCATCCTCTTCGTCCGCTTCTTCATCTTCTGCTTCGCTCCCGAACACGCGCGCGCCGAACGGTCTCACGTGGGATGAAATAACTGATGGATGAGAGAACGAGTACAGACAGAGCTGAAAAGAGAGAAAGAGAAAGATAAAGAGATGGAAAGAGAAAGGAAGAAATTCCTGCTGAAAATATTCTTGACGAGGCGGGATTCGAACCCTCGTACCCACGAATGCGAAGGCGAGTATCGTAACCACTGGACTTTCTAGGCACGCTAGCAAAGCTTCACATAGCCTTATGTACTATAGTGTAGCAAGGAGGTGGGAAAAGGAAGTGAGGGTGATGAGGAGAGAAAGCAGGAGGGGAGAGAGTAAAGCATAGCATAGAAAGAAATCGAAATAGAGAAATAGGGATAAACAGAACGAAGAAAACAAGAAAGAAAATCAAACAAAGAAATATATTGACAGAAAGACAAAAAAGATAGAAAGAGGAAGCAATAAAAAGAAAGAGAGAGACAAATGATGGAAAGAAAGAGAAAGATAGAAAGAGCGAGAAAGAAAGAAATATATGTACAGAGTGAGAAGAATAGAAATAAACAGGCAAAAAAGACACAAAAAAAAAAGGCCGCGGCTAGCTTTGCATAGTGTTCCTGTTGCAAGGCTAAAGGTACAGGTGAGCTGTATATGTTCTGTTATTCGATGGTTTTGCTAAGGTATCGCTATAGTTTTGCTAGGTTATGCTATATCAAGTTTTGCTAAGTTCGGCGAGTCATATCCAGCTGTAACGTTCATATCACAATGGCCATGCTATGCAAAGCTAGACAATGCAACAGGTAATTTCTTTCCCTTTTGTTCCACCTGCATTCCCCCTGCTGATGTCTTCTTTCAAGATAGTCGGGGTCATCCTCGGCTCGTAGACGTCGTTTTGCTTCCTATTAGCCCGGTATTCCGGATTCGCTCTCCGTCGACGATCGTTTCCCGACATCGCTTGGAGATGCCGTTCTCTTTGAGCAGCTTCTTCCTCGGGAGTGCGCAATTTCTTCGGTCTACCCATGGCGACTTTAAGCTTGAATCCGCTGCACAGAGGTAGAGCACCAGCCTTTATACAAACGGTGACGTCACGATCATTCGATGTATAGTGGGCGCACACCCGGCCGCAACCAATCGCACCGACCCCCGTTCCCGCGCTTTTTTGGCGCGGTAAAACGAGTAGTTAGCTAGCGGCGGTATAAATCACGTGGTGCACAGTGACGTCATGGGCGAGAGCGAGCACGGGTGTTGCATCGCTAGCCGCGGCTCGGCGGTGGCGGTACGTGACGTCACACCAGCTGCGCCTGGTTGCCGTGGCGACGCGCAGTGATGTCATCGGAAGGCGAAGGGTTTTCGAAATCATCAGACACATTGCGGCCGGCTTCAATAGCTCCGCTGTTAAAATAGAGAGAGAGAGAAAAAAAAAGAAATGCATAAAGAAAGAAATGGACAAAGAAAGGAAAATAAAGAGAAACAAAGAAGTTCCCCAGCTCCGCAGTTCTTCAGGCTTGGCACTACTAGAACGAAGCTGCCTAAAATTTTTTTGTACCTTAGACTCAGTACGCTTTCAGACTGTTGACCGTAGCTATGTTAATCCAACCTGTCGCGTCAAGCTTTTATTATAGATTAGGCAGACTACACTATCAGGATAATGTGACTGTGCTACGAAATCTGAATAGGCCTATCCCCTCAAGTATTTCGCAGCTTAGATGGAATACGCTATTACGGTAAGGTGATTTCTTGTGCCTATTTCAAATTAGTTCCATGCCTGCAAGATCATTAGTAACATGGTAGACAGCTGCTGCCGTGTATTTGACAGCCTGCGTCCTATATCGTTTTTCGCATATGTTCGTGTGCTTGATTGTTGATTTCGCAAACCGACTTTGGCCTGCATTTAACTGAGAAAAGTTCTATAACTTTGGCGCGCGGTCTGGCATCTATTTGAAGTCGTAGGAAATGTTTCGCAAGTACGGTAGAAAAGTTTTTCAGAGCCTGGACACCGATAGTAAACATACTTTCATAACTGTAGAGTGATACTTGATAGCCGTAGTGATCTTTATAAGCAGCCTGTTTAAACGCATCTCACTTTGTGATGGCATGTGGCCTTTATCAAATGTATGTAAGTGGTCCAACCATTCGTTAATAGTTAGCACCCGCTTTGTGCCTCCCTTCTTCATCCTCATCGTTTTCAAACGGTTCACGTTTCTTAAAATGCTCTTACTGTAAATAACCGTGGTCGCGCATCTGAAGTCTCATTTTCACGAAGCGCGTTACTGACAGCATTCGTGAATTAAGACCTGCTTATTTCTTTTCGTTGTCTTGTTGCAGGACTGTATTTGTGCCGTCCATGTTCATCGCGATTGGCCACATCTCGTATTCCGACGCAAGTTTCCCGTACTGCACAATACTGCCGCCCAATGTGCTCATGTATCCCAATTCCCACAGCAGCCGTACTAACAAGACTTACGGACACACTCTGGTATGAACCCTTATTAAGAGCTACGCACGCTTTGTAGTGCTCATAAAGATATGTCAAATGAGAGTTGCTCCTATTGGAATCTTGGATCCTGTGCTTGTAAAGCCGAGATATAAAAAAGGAAATGTTGAATAATTAAAGGAAAGGTACCGAAAGATGTAGTCCAGTATAACCATACACAATTAATCTATTATGATATGAAAACTGTCGAAACAAAACCGCACTGAACAATAGTCTAATATTTCGAAGATGCTCTACTGAACACAAACAGAAATAAAGAGCTGAATGAACGAACGAGTGAACGAATAAGAACCTTCGCTTAAATAAAATGTTTCTTCATTGTGCAATTAAGCTCAACGGTGATTGCACGGCCGTTGTGTACCAAATACATATTGTGAATAGTAACAGAACTGCGTAAAACTGTAACATGATACAGTAGAGACCAGTCAACACACAAGGCACTTGTGCTGCTCTGGCGACAGGGTCTGATATAATGCTCGGCGATCACACGGCATAGTTTGCGCGCTGCATCACTAGTGCTAGTCTACAAGATCTACAAGATGATAGTGCTAGTCAACAAGATCCCTGGTACTACATACAAGAGTCAACTTCTTAAGGCTCTTTGACAGACACTAAAGAGAAATATCTCGTATTAGTAAATTCCTGTTTCACAATGCTAACATCACAACGGTCGCCCCGAGAAGACGTTCGGTAATCGAGAAAACGCGCAAAAAGAAAATGCGGTTGACGACACCACTTAAAAGCTCTCACCAATCGCCGTGCCGTCATGAAATTTGACGGCGTCTTCTGGGGCCTAGGTAGTTCATGATCGGTAAAAATGGAAGACATTCTCCTCCGCCGATGCCAAAGGCTTAACATACCAAGTTTCAGGAAATTTCATTGCGCCAATGGGTCCGAAATACAATAAGACACTTCGGAATCTGTGGCGTCAATAACAGTGACTTCGTGCGAGGCTTAAAAATGAAACTTTGGCATCGATTTTATCCTCCAATAATCAACCCCTGATGGTGAAATTAAAGACAGTAGAGTTTTGAGAGCATATCATTGTAGCATGATTTCGAACTTCACTTGTGTGTCCATGTTATCCCAGAAATATTCCGAATATACACTCGAATAATATTATTGACAGACAATGGAAGACGCAAACATGTCCGTACACGTCGCTCGCAGCGGCATTCTTTTTGAAAAATCACAAGAGAAATGCTTGCATGTCAAAAAAAAAAATGGAAATGCACCTATTCAAGTAGCTAAATTGGGAATTGCCAGTTTTTTTTCTATTAGTGCCGCCATATTGCGAATGAAGCCAGCAAGTATCCTATCCGAAATGGAACAGTTCTGGCGTATGCGCCAGAACTGCTTCGTTTGATATTCGACCGGTTTTCCTTAGGAGGTAAGATGAAGGCACCCGAGCTTTTAAAGCGAAATGACTGTTAACGATTCTTTGTGTGATTCTTCTGAGATAAAGCATTTGGAACACGTACACGTGAAACATGTGACGTGCTTTCGGTCATAACCGAAAAAACGCATCGGAGTACTGAATGCCGGAAATGCGTACGCTGTCACAAGGAAGCAAAAGCCTCGATGTCGTCAGGTGAAACTCGTCTCAATTTTCAGCCGCTCTTTCGAAATGTAGTATCGTTCAACATGCTGCCCGCTTTGTTCTACCTTCTGCAGACATCTGTCGCAGTAAAAATGGCGCTGTTTATTAAGTGAGAATTAGTAGGAACCATTCCCTGCAAAGAAGGGCACAAGTGTTCGTGATCTCTTTTATGCAAACTTTATTTTCTCGCGTAATATCAAAACTAGGTAATCTTGATTAGCGTTGGTTATTATTGTATTGTTTTGACTACTGCGGGCTAATCTTGTCCACTATCTAACGAGTGCTAGCGTTTTTTTTTGTAAATGTAATTGATGGTAATAAAGGATAATTAAAAGTATAGGTGGCCAATTCCTTACGTGTATATCCCTAAATGACCACTGTCCACCTGACTGACAATTAAAATTCGCAGTGAAATTTCCTTGAGAAAAACTTGGCAGTGGGCTAGTGGGTTAAACATTATCGATGATTTTTGCGCAAACTTTACAAAAAGTGACTGGGGACAGAGAAGGACCACACACACGGCACATATGAGCGCAAACTAACAACTGTTTATTAGAACTATGGAATGAAATATATACGGTGACCCACGCATGCGCAACGCTGCCCTAGCTACGACGCCCCCTGCTCTCCTTTATCATCTTGATTTCCATATCGGTGAGCGCAATAGAAGGCGCGCTAATACACTTGCCCTCTGCTGCCGTTCTGATCATGAAGGCTTCGACGACCTCTCTTTTGGTGCGCTTGCGCATGATCAGAACGGCAGCAGAGGGCAAGTGTATTAGCGCGCCTTCTATTGCGCTCACCGATATGGAAATCAAGATGATAAAGGAGAGCAGGGGGCGTCGTAGCTAGGGCAGCGTTGCGCATGCGTGGGTCACCGTATATATTTCATTCCATAGTTCTAATAAACAGTTGTTAGTTTGCGCTCATATGTTCCGTGTGTGTGGTCTTTCTCTGTCCCCAGTCACTTTTTGTAAAGTTCGCGCAAAAATCATCGACAATGAAATTTCCTTATTGTTCCAAAGATATCTCAGAATTATAAAGCTGCAGTCAGCAGCTTGGCATTGACGCGGAAACTAAAACGCAAGGTAGCGCTTGATTTTGCAGCAGTGGTGGTACCAATCGTCAATGTACTTACATGCCAAATCGTGAACAGAAACATATCAGTATATGTATCGCACATTCAAATAATGGGTGCTCGCAAAACAAGAATAATACAATCTGTTCTAAAAAATGTTAAACAAAAGTTATGTCACAGAGAATAGAGTAAACCTGTTACAATTCTAAGTATAGTGCTAACGGTGGTAATAAACGTTTTAAAGCGAGGTTCTTAAAGGCTAGCCCAAAGATCCGCGGTGTTCGCAGAAAACTACCAAGGGTTATGTGCCACAAAAACTGGGGAATTCCCACTACTCACCACTGGTCAGTTAAACTTAGAAACACATTAGTGAACTGACGTGTGTTTCTATTTGTTACAATATCGGCACCAATGCACTCCTCATTGATGGTGACTATGCGAAAGCCCGGGCGATCAACATTCGAAGCTCACATACTATGGGCGCTTTCATAGAAACATTGCACAGATCCGCTGATCGACCCTTTGTACGGAGTGGAAGGGACAATGGTTTTCCTTTAGATACGCAAGAAAAAATGAAACATATTTCAAAGCAAAAACTGTTTACATGTTAACCGCACAAATGCACAAATAAAGATCAATTATCGAAGCGAATTTTTATACAGTCCCTGCAGACGCACGCAGTTTTTGTAAGAAACTAGGTTATAACAGTTCAGTTGTATAATGTTCACTGTATGTAAAAGTAATACGTGAAGCCCAAATAAACGCAAGATGAGTTAGCTACGTAGTTCATGCGAGAATTAATGTATTTATTTTTAGCGCTTGTACCTTCATGATGCAGAGCTATTTTCAATTTCAAAAAAGAAAATTGACGTAGCAATGTTAACTTGGGCTAACGTAGTATCTACAGTTAAAACTAGATCTTACGAAACCTGATATTGCGAATTTCCTGATGTAACGCAGAATTTTTCGTTCCCTTGCAGGCACTCATGGGGTTGAGTGTTGTCATGAACCCGAATTAACGAAGCTTTTATGGCGCTGAACTCGATTTAACGAAGCTTTTCCGGGAACATATCGGCAAAATGCGGATATTTCTTCCCAATTTTTTACACAGACAGCTTTTCTTCCTACGTGCGCTGTATCGCTGTCGGGTGAAAACATCTAGCCATTCTAGTCACGACAATAGTTTTATTTTGACGAGGCTGCACGTGACAATCGTTAGCGCTTTTACGTATCAAGTGGCGCTGGGCGGTAGTTGTTTGTTGTCACTGCAAATACTCCCACAAGACCATGATGGTTACTTTCTTTATTAAATGGTTTATGCGACATATTGCACTGATTGTCTCTTTGGAACTTCCTTGTTGTGCCTGCTCGCACACTAACTGCATTCGTTCTCCCTGTCTTTGAATATCGGCAGCTTGTCGTTGCTTTATGTGACCGTATACATTGCCTGCTTCGCCCGGACATGGGAGGAATACAGGCTCGGGCTGCCCCAGCGGACTTCTGACATGCGTTTACGTGTATTAGCGCCAAATGAAATACCGCGCTAGCTTTCGCGCGACGCTACGTCACAATTTCAGATTTCGAACTACCGAAATAACTCTTCCTCGATTTCACGAACCTCCCGATACATCGAAATAATTCGAACGCCCTCATCGCTTCGTTAACTCGAGTTTCCATTGTATTACGAAACACTGAAGCTTTATGTTTCAGGTGGTACAATTCATAAAGAGTGTACCGAAACGCACTGAAAGCCATAATTCAGTGCAGCGCGTGCGAATATTACATCGCTGCTGAACCAACAAAATACTTTCAAAAACATTTCAACACTACTTTCGCGTGACTACCTGAAATCTTCACCCTCTTCTTCTCCCTTTTCACGTGGACAGAATGATACCCTGCCGATACTTGAGATGGTGCGGAAGTCGCACCCCGACCTGCCTCTATCCATCTCGGTGGGCCTCGGCGGGCGATACTACGCACCGAAGCTGCTCGATGATCCCAACCGCTACCTTCCCTTCGAGGACTGCACAGACTTCTCCGGTCCGCGTTACAACGATCCGGCTAACGTGAGTTTTTGTATAGTGGAGCGGCAGAAGCAGCGCGTCACTGCGATAAATTAAAGCTTGAAAGTGTATTTCCTTTCCTTATTGGTTTATCGGAAGCCGTAGATGCGAGTAGTACCGCTTTAAACGGCATCTCGTGAAGCCTCGATTTATTAATCTCGCAGTGAGCTCAAAATGTATGCGTGTTGCATGACGAAAATCGCAAGAAAGGGCAGCAGGTTATTGGTTGCGTCAACGCCGGAACCCTGCAGCTGGAGTTGAGCAGAAAGTCTGTTTCGATAAATCCTTGAAACACAAGGCATCGCTTGTACAGCCGTTAGCACGGTTAACACGAACGCTCCGCAGCGTGGCATAGAGTGGCTTCAATGACGGCAGCCGCGAAGTGCTGGGCGCTGTTGCCGAGATAATACCTCGGCATGCTTGGGTCTCGGCATATATTTGTAACATCTGGGCAGCAGAACCGAAGTCTACGCGGCGCTGGCGTCAATCAAACTATTTCAGGCCACGCTGTGGAGCGTTGATGTTTAGCGTGCTGAAGGCTGTACACGTTTCTATATTCTGAAGCATGTTAATGGTTACGTTGTTGCAAACGCTTTCAAGCAAGAGCGGAATACAAAAGGCCGTTTGGTGACATCAGGGGTCTGAAACACGCTGCCCGCGGACCTTTCGCTAGCGGTAGGGCCCGCACATGACTGTCTTTGGCCCATATATATTTTTTAATTTTCTAATAAGTATGTTGATAAGATATACAGATATGACTGGTCTTAACCAGTTGTTTCGTAAGACACCCCATTGGTTACCATGTTTTGAAACGCAAGTGTCAAGCAAAAATTCCATTTCAGAATCGGCGTCGAGATTTTAGTCATTCCGAAGATCGGTAACGACACGCTGCTCGAATACTGACGCCAAATCCCCTTCAGAAATGATCCGTATATGAGATATGGGAAAGCGGCCGTTCAAGTGGCAACATTTCGTGCAAACTAACCCGAATTTTCTAGAAGCCAACCCGATATACTGCCACTTTACTGGACAAGTCGGGGCTGTTTAGAAAACGTAGCCCTGTGTGAAGATCCAAACCCACAGTAGGACTCAAGGCGCAGTAGAACTTGTTTAGGAAACGAAAAAAGTATTACCTGCAAGTGGAGTCTCCTCTGTGTCAGCTCTGATGTCAAACTGTGACGACACGGATTTTGTTGGCGCTGGTTTGAACACACTCGACACCCTATTATAACTTTTGTACTTCGCGCCTTTGCGCGATGTTAACTGAAGAATGGTTATATGTAATAGCTTTATTTGCAAAATTTTCCTTCAAAAGTGTGCAGGTATAAAAGAAAGCTTTGCCTTTAAAGGGGTCATGAAGTCATGCTTTCATATGGGCCATTTGGTGCAAACTTGTAACTTGTCATGAACCACGACTAACGATATTGGTGAGAAAACATCCTGCGGATATCAGGCATTACTATGAACATTTCAGGCCAAATCTTGCCGTCGTGAGCGGCAAAAGAGAGGTTAAAAGTGGAACGCGAAGTAGCAATTGTCTCAGGCACCCTCTTTACATGCAGAAGACTGTTCCCAATCCCTTCGAGGCTGCCGGCGCCTGCTGTTTGATGAGAAACAGCAGAGAGCATGCTATTGGCCAATAGCTGACATAAATCATGTAGCGGGCGTTGATGCCGGTGACCGCGATCATTTTTATTTGTGTGCGCATACCAATTCTTACACAGAGGCGCACGGCGCATACGCGGTCAAAGTGCCTCACGTTATCTCCGGCGGGCCGCGGGAGATACGCAGCCACGGCCCTTTTGTGTCGTCGCTTTCGAAGCCTGTTTTTCTGAAAAAATAAAGTAATTCTTGCCCAGACTTCAAGGAGTGTAGGTGTTTGCTTTTCGCTGCTCCTTGGGGCGAGTACGCTACAAAGTGGTGACCCGCGACGTTTGGAAAAACAGCAGCCATGTCAGACGAGGAAGGCTCTTCGAGCTCATTCACAACCAACGCCTCGGAGTTACAGCTTCCTCATTTCTGGCCCAAAAACCCCACGGTGTGGCTTAGCCAAGTCGAGGCCCGCTTCCAGCTTCGACGCATCACATCGCAGGAGTCGAAATACCTCCACGTCGTTGCAGCACTGCCACCTGACATCGCTGACGCCATAGACGATGTGCTCGCCTCCCCTCCATCGGAGAAGGCCTACGACGAACTAAAAAGCACCGTCCTGAAACGTCTTGAGGTGTCCGAACAGAGCAGGCTGCAACAACTCCTGTCTCATGAAGAGCTCGGTGACAAGCGTCCCTCGCAACTTCTCCACCGAATGCGTCAGCTGCTGGGCCAACAAGCTTCAGAGGTGCGTCAACAGCCATTGCTTCGCGAGTTGTTTTTGCAGAGACTGCCACAGTCAACACGGATGATACTCGCTGGCTCGGACGACGTGGCTCTCGAGCGTCTGGCTCAACTCACCGACCGCATCACCGACTGCACCGAGCCATCAAAAATGCCTATTGCTGCAGCGGGAATGTCCGAACATGCAAGCCGGTTAGGTCGCTTAGAGGACAGAGTTGACCGACTGGCTGCAGCAGTGGAAAACCTCGCCCTGTCTAACAAACACCGTCCTGCACGGCATCGCTCGTCGTCCCGTGCTCGAAGCCCGCAGCACCGCGGCCACTCAAGCGAGGCAGAGCAGAGCGTCTGCTGGTACCACCGCCGTTTCAGAGAGCAAGCCACTCGCTGCACCCAACCATGCTTGTGGACGGGAAACGCACCGGCCAGTCGCTAACGGCGGAATGCGACACGGGCCAGCGCTCAAGCCGCCTCTTCTTCGTTGTCGACCGCATCACCGGCACACGCCTCCTTGTCGATACCGGAGCTGAGCTATCTATCCTACCAGCAACAGCTCAACATCGCCGACGCGGCAAGTCCATTTCCAGCCTAATTGCAGTCAATAATACTGCTATTGCATCATATGGAGTTCAGTCAATGACGATAGACATCGGACTCAGGCGCACATATCGATGGCTCTTCGTTGTGGCCGACGTCAGAATGGCCATCCTGGGAGCGGACTTTCTGAGCCACTTCAGTCTTGACGTTAGCGTTCGCGATCGTCGTCTCAAGGACAACGTCACTTCGCTCGCTGTTGTCGGACTGAAGTCTGACCTGTCCTCATGCGGCATTTGCACTTTCCACCCAGAGTCAAACTTTCAAAAGATTCTGGCTGAATTCCCTGAAATCACCAAACCTCGGAACACCGAACTGCCAATCAAGCACAAGGTGACGCATCACATTGTCACCACCGGACCGCCCGTCACCGCTAGACCTAGAATGCTCGCTGGACAAAGACACGAAATCGCCCGTCGTGAGTTCGACCACATGCTCCAGCTCGGCATTATTCGACCTTCTTCCAGCAACTGGTCTTCTGCGCTGCACATGGTGCCAAAACAAGAGCCTGGTGACTGGCGGCCTTTCGGTGATTATCGGGCGCTCAATGCTGTGACAACGGCAGACCAATACCCTCTTCCTCACATCCATGATTTCAGCGCTCGCCTTGCGGGAACGACCATCTTCACTAAGCAGGATCTGATGGCCGCTTATCACCAGATTCCAGTAGAACCAAGCGACATCCCAAAGACGGCCGTGACAACACCGTTCGGCCTCTTTGAATTTGTTCGTATGCCGTACGGACTGAAGAAAGCGGCACAAACATTCCAGCGTTTCATGAATGAGGTCACTCGCGGACTGCTCTTTGTCTTCGTCTACTTAGACGACATTTTGGTCGCCAGCAAAACGCCGGAAGAGCACGAAAATCACTTGCGGCTCCTCTTCAAGCGTCTTGACGAGCACGGTCTGGTTTTGAAGCCCCAAAAGTGCATATTTGGTGTTGAAGCACTAGATTTCCTAGGTCATCGAATCACCCCGCAAGGCATCTTGCCGCTCGAATCACGGGTACAAGCCGGCAGGGAATTTCCCACGCCTACCCCTTTCCGCAAGTTGCGCGAGTTTCTCGGGCTGATCAACTTCCATAGGCGCTTCATCCTATCCTGTGCACACATTCTACAGCCGCTAACTGACTTGCTGCGCCGGGACACCAAGAAAACGCCCGAGTTTCACTGGTCAGCGGAGCACGAAAAAGCCTTCCAGGACGCCAAAACTCAGCTTGCCTCCGCAACACTTCTGATGCACCCGCTTTCCGACTCGCCAACGCGGCTCATGGTTGACGCTTCAACGACGGCAGTGGGAGCAGTGTTGCAACAATACGACGGCAAGGACTGGAAACCAATAGGTTTCTTTTCGAAACGGCTGAAACAGGTGGAAGTGCGCTACAGCACCTTTGGAAGAGAGATGCTGGCCATTTATTGCTCCGTAAATCATTTCCGTTTCTTCCTCGAAGGTCGCACTTTCCATATTTTAACGGATCACAAGCCGCTGAAATATGCGTTCAAGAACAACAGTTCCTCATATGCGGAAAGAGAACTGCGCCAACTTTCTTTCATTTCCGAATTTTCGACGGACATCCGCTACATAGCGGGGATCGAAAATCAAGCAGCCGACGCACTCTGCCGTATCGACACCGTTTCAGCGTCCGTCGACTTTGAGGCATTAGCCGCCGCCCAGCGGGAAGACCCAGAGTTAACCGTGTTGCGGCAGAATCCACTGTCACTTGTGCTCGCAGAGATCCCACTACCATACACGACGACTATGGTCACATGCGACACATCGCAGAAATCTCCAAGACCCTTCGTCCCCGTCCTGTTTCGGCGTGCAGTATTTGACAGCCTTCACGAACTCAGCCACCCAGGAATCCGCGCGACGCAGAGGCTCGTCACAGACCGCTTTGTGTGGCCAGGCATTAACGCCGACGTTCGAAGCTGGGCGAAGACGTGCCGAACATGTCAAGCAGTCAAGGTGAGTCGTCACACGCGCACAGCACTTCAAGCATTTCGGCCACCAGAGTGTCGTTTCGACCACGTCCACTTGGACTTGGTAGGACCTCTTCCTCCTTCCCAGGGTTACAGATACCTGCTCACATGTGTCGACCGCTAGTCACGGTGGCCTGAGGCGCGCCGATTCTGGACATCGCAGCCGGGACCGTCGCACAGGCGTTTGTGGCCACATGGGTTTCACGCTATGGCTGCCCACTGCGCATAACAACCGACCGTGGACGACAATTCCAGAGCAAACTATTCTCTGCGCTGGCAAGGCTTCTGGGAACACGGCTCCAGTTCACCATGGCTTACCACCCAGCAAGCAATGGAATGGTGGAGCGGCTACACCGTCAACTGAAGGCATCTCTAACGGCCAAATTGGATAGAGAGCACTGGGTGGAGAAGCTCCCTCTCGTTCTTCTGGGCCTGCGTACCGCGCTAAAAGAAGACCTCAGATTCAGTGCAGCAGAAATGCTGTACGGCTCTACAATCCGACTACCGGGAGAATTCTTCGGTGAGAAATCAGGCACTGCGCCGACACCTTCAGAACATATGGAAAGGCTACATTCCTGGTTGGAGCACCTGCAACCCAACGCGCCACGCGTCAGCCGCGACCAAAGAGTGTTTTCCTTCCCGGACATGAATGCGGCAACCCATGTGTTCGTGCGACGAGACACAGTGAAAGTGCCGTTGACTCCTGCGTACGACGGGCCCTTCCGTGTGCTGTCGCGGTCGCACAAAACTGTGACCATTCGTGTTCGCGACAGAGAGGACGTCGTTTCTCTCGACCGCGTGAAACCGGCTCACCTCATGGACTAACTCGTTTTTGCTAACACTTGCTCGTTTTTTTGCCTGGCTCCGCGGTCCAGGGGGGGGGGGGGGCTCTTGTAGCGGGCGTTGATGCCGGTGACCGCGATCCTTTTTATTTGTGTGCGCATACCAATTCTTACACAGAGGCGCTCGGCGCATACGCGGTCAGAATGCCTCACGTTATCTCCGGCGTGCCGCGGGAGATACGCAGCCACGCCCCTTTTGTGTCGTCGCTTTCGAAGCCTGTTTTTCTGAGAAAATAAAGTAGTTCTTGCCCAGACTTCAAGGAGTGTAGGTGTTTGCTTTTCGCTGCTCCTTGGGGCGAGTACGCTACAATCATGAGCGGCGCATGGATCGAATGTGCTTCTAGCCAAGGGGTTCCGCCATGTGTCAGCGACGCGCTCCATAGTCTGCTGGCATTACACAGTCAGTCGCACTCGAGCACAGGAATCGCAACGGGAGAGAGCGATCGCGTTTCATCACACACGCTAAAGGTCATGATTGTATCGGACATGCGCTGTCTGTGTTATCATGACAGCGTGTTGACTGTGTTATCGTGATCCGTGCGTTTATCACTGAGACTGCCCCGCCTCCACCACCTATATAAAGACGGTTAATAAACCCTGCCGTTCTTCTTGTTCCCGTCAACATGTAGTTGCCTCTGTCCTTTGCCAGACACGCGACACATTACAATGATGCGCGCTAACGTAACTTCTTTCCCCTGTGTCATCCTTCCCAGCGTAGCTTCCAGCGCGCTCGTCGGGACGAGAGAACAGGGGAAGTGATTAAAGGCGAGCGACAAACCCCAGCAACTCCGCGTGTTCTTGACGGATTCGAGAAATGTTTGCGGCAATCAATTCGTCAGGCAATGAAATACGATACTGAGGTCCTTCGATGATAACTGCGAAAAGTGGATTCATGAACCCTTGAAAAGAATATTCCATTAGGCCACAAATCGATCTTCATAATTTATTACTCGACTCAACTCAATTATTTATGGGGAGGTAATTGTACCAGGCTATAATGAAAGGCAACTCAGCTATACTATATACCTTGATTCTTTTGATCCAGGATAGCTTGTCCTGCTGGACTTCAAGTATTTGCGAAACGGGAGGATAAAATATTTCCAATATTTGCAGCAAACATCACGGCAGGCCTAACGTCGTGACTGAATTGCGCAGCAGAACTGTCGGATGCGAAAACCCTTACAAAAATATCCGGTAACATTAAGTTCAGGGTCTAAAGACAATTGTTACTAGAACCTACCAACGATCAAAAGAGTGTCCGCAAACTGTCTTTATACGTCTATACCAACGATCTATCAACGCTCTGGCTGCAATTGGCCACCAACTTTGAACAGACTCATGTTCATAGGCTGTCTGGTGACCTCGTAGTAACGAACTATCAACAATGTTCAGTAGACACCCTAGTAACACACTCTCAATAGAAATACTGTCCATGAGCAGTCTGTTAACTATCTAGTAACCTGTGTCTTAATACACTCTGCTAGCAATCGGTTACAATATTTTATTGAAGCATGCTTATACACTCTCTGTTAACGCTCTGTAAAAAAAAAAAAGAGGGTGACCTTATTTTTAAGTTTGGCGGTCCCATGCCGCCAATTTCCCAGAGAGTGGGTGCCCTCCCGAGCGACTATGAACTTCATTCTGCCGAGCACCAGGCCGGAAGTGCGCTTGTCCCTATTTTAGCGGTCGGTACCCGGCGACAGCAATTCTCTGCCTCCCACAGCAGAGGCGGATGCTCAACTATTTCACCAAGGCTGTGGTGGGTTAAGGTGCGCCCAGGGTCTACGGGGTTTAACGTTCCACAGCTAGTCAGGACGCCGTGTAGAGGGCTCTTGATAACTTCGACCGCTTCGGGTTCCTTAACGTCCATTGACCACGCGCAGTACCCGCACCTCTAGCATTTCTTCTCCGCCGAAATGCGACCGCCACGGCCAATATCGAACACCCGTCTTTCAGATCAGCAGTCGAGCACCTTGAACACTGCCTACAAACCCATGCCTTTCGGCAGCATGCGTATGCGTTATGTGTGAACGTGTTGCTTCTAAAAGGCAACGCAATCTAGAAGATGCCTGAGCAAGAAAAAATCGACGGAAGGTTGCATTAAAAATCTTTATTTGGAGTAGATTACACTAGTGGTTTGAAACTATTTACATCCATATGCAGTCGTATGTACGGCACTAGCACTATACAGTGCGTGCCCACTTATTTGTGTTAGCACACCAATTCATGAAGGGGCTTCAGTGCAGGAGCCTTTCTCATATAAAAGCCGCTGCATGCGTACATGCAACGAGGACCTGCATGGATGCCATATTATTACATCTGTGTAGGTCCTCGATCGGCACGTGCACAATTATATGTCAAGACATACGCGTTTTGGGGCTGGGAAAGTGCGCAAAGGTTTAATGTTCCATGATTTCGCACCCCTAGCTAAAGCTAAATCATCTTTTCAAGGTAGATTTAAAGTAGTACTTACAAATGAGGCCTTGAGGGGTTGTATTTAGAATAGTCTTTAGAGAACAGTAAGAAGGAGGGCTTTAGATGGTCTACATAATATAGTCTTTAGAGAAAAGTAAGAAGGAGGGCTTTAGATGGTCTACATAATATAGTCTTTAGAGAACAGTAAGAAGGAGGGCTTTAGATGGTCTACATAATATAGTCTTTAGAGAATAGTAAGAAGGAGGGCTTTAGATGGTCTACATAATATGGTCTTCAGAGAACAGTAAGAAGGAGGCCTTCAGACGGTCTGCATAAAAATAGTCTTTATACAAAAGTAAGAAGGAGGTCTTTAGACGGTCTACATAAAATAGTCCATAATATAGTCTTTAGAGAACAGTAAGAAGGAGGGCTTTAGATGGTCTACATAATATAGTCTTTAGAGAACAGTAAGAAGGAGGGCTTTAGATGGTCTACATAATATAGTCTTTAGAGAACAGTAAGAAGGAGGGCTTTAGATGGTCTACATAATATAGTCTTTAGAGAACAGTAAGAAGGAGGCCTTCAGACGGTCTACATAAAAATAGTCTTTATACAAAAGTAAGAAGGAGGTCTTTAGACGGTCTACATAAAATAGTCTTCATACAAAAGTAAGAAGGAGCTCTTTAGACGGTCTACATAATATAGTCTTTAGAGAACAGTAAGAAGGAGGGCTTTAGATGGTCTACATAATATAGTCTTTAGAGAACAGTAAGAAGGAGGGCTTTAGATGGTCTACATAATATAGTCTTTAGAGAACAGTAAGAAGGAGGGCTTTAGATGGTCTACATAATATAGTCTTTAGAGAACAGTAAGAAGGAGGTCTTTAGACGGTCTACATAAAATAGTCTTATACAAAAGTAAGAAGCAGCTCTTTAGACGGTCTACATAAAATAGTCTTTATACAAAAGTAAGAAGGAGCTCTTTAGATGGTCTACATATAATAGTCTTTATAAAAAAGTAAGAAGGAGGTCTTTAGACGGTCTATTGACAATAGTTACTAGATCGCTAATGTTACTAGACGGTCACCAATGTCAATAGATGGTTACTAGGTGGTCTACTCAATGTTACTAGCCATTTTTGTAAGGGAATGGTTGAAAGCTAGCGCCGCTGGGTGAAGCATATTTTTGAATTGAGATATGCATGGCAGCGCGAAGTACGCGTCCCTCTTGTGCTTCGGCTCATAGGCGTGCGCAGGGTACCCCATCAGGGGAGGCAAAGGTTCATCGCAGCGCCCCCCCCCCCCCCACACTACTAAGTCAATATATGGGGCAGACTTTGCGCTCCCCCCCCCCTCTTAGGTGACTAGAAGGGTGAATGTACGGGGCAGATTTTGCGCCCCCCCTCTTCGGTGAGTAGGGGGGCGGCCGCCCCCCTGCCCCCCCCCCTCCCCTGTGCGCACGCGTATGCTTCGGCTGTGCTAGTTTTCCGTAGACATCCGTCTGCGAGCACACAATTGAAATTGTTCAGCCACTCGCTGTTGCTGACACGCGAAAATCATTGACGTAATCAGCGAACGTTCTTAAACGCAGGTCTGTCCAAGCGTCGCCGGTGCGCAGTGGAAATTCAAGGAGAACAACACTTACTACTACAAGGCTCTTCTCAATGAGAAGCTGCAACGAACGTTTACATTCGACACCGTAGATTCGTTAAAAACGAAGGTAAGTGGCTCTCTGTCTACGCATTCGCTCTTCCGATGATCAAAGTCAGGGTATAGGCATGAAGCGTTGGAACTCTATATAGAAGTAAAACAACCACATCTACTAACCTGCAACGCTTTCCCAGCAAAGTTTCTTACATTTCGATTCTGCTCGCAGAGGAAGCGCACGTGACACGAGTTTACCTGCCACGGTTTTATATGCCGCAGTGCCCTAGTCTGTTCCAGATTCTGTTAATTAGACGATAGCTTACCATTGCTCTGAAAAGCGCTACAGAGCACGGGAATGAGTATTGGGAAAACCCGAATACGGAGTTTGAATGTGTGTAAACCTAGCGAAGGGACGTTTTCCTCCAATTATCAGCATGTCGCATAGCATACCAGCTAAATAAAAGTGATATCGCTGGATGTTGTCACGTATGAATAGAATTAGTAATCGTATCACAGAAGATCCAGCAGTGAACTCGAGAGATTAAAGCTTATTCCATGTTTATTATGTGGCGTCATGGAAATTTCACGTTCGCTCATCTTGCAGGAATTAAAGGGAGACTGACGGCAAATTACAACATGAGTCAAAGTGAAAGGTCAATCCTTTAGAAAGTCTGAAACGGGAATATTGTGCTCAGCAGTGTTGCAGTACTGTTGAGAAATTGAAGTGGTGTGAGGTACAACTTGCTGGGACACAGGTACATTGTGGAATCAGCCCGACAATATCGTCCGCCCTCAGTACAGTTTTTAATTCAATCTACCCATTATGAAAATGATCATTGCAGTGCATTACAAGACGGTATAAAAAACAGCTTGTGCATGACTATCTGATCCATTGAAGAACTACGCGGGTAGTAACCATATTTAACATGTCGTCATTCTTTCCGTAATTAATATGAGTAGTAAAGTTAATTCTGCTGATAATGCGTGAGAGAGATAATTGGCGATAATGCTATGATAGTACGCATCCTACCCGGCAGATGGATGCTATTGGCGAGAGTACAAAAAAGAAAAGAAAAAAACTCGCAGCAGTTTGTTTACAGCTGTGACGCGCATTATTTTATCTAATGTTTTGCATGTGAAGAGAGTAAATATTGCTTTGTCACATGGCATCAGTCTAAGGTCCATCACAGCGGAATTGAAACATGCTAGACGTCAGTGTGCTTCGATTTAGGCGCGTGTTAAAGAACCCCAGGTGGTCGAGCTTTCCGGAGCCCTGCACTAAGGCGTCTCTTATAATAATGTCGCGGTTTTGGGAAATGAAAGCCCCAACAAGTATTATTACAAAAACTGGAATGGACGCTCTCACACGAACATTACAATCGCGTTTTTACCTCAAATCGCAACTTGCACAACATGAAGACATCACCAGTTGACGTACCGGCACACTGTCGTCAATTTCCAGCAATTTCAAAAGCTACGTACGTTACAGCATACTTCTGACAACTAACCTAACCTCACGGGCTTCCCCGCAGGTGTGCGACGTCAAACGCTATTTGACGAGCGTTTCCTTTGGCGTGGCCGCCTATGACGTCGATTTTGACTGCTCTCAAGAAGGTTGCGCTGAGATAGGCATCAAGCCCGGCGCCTTCAACCGTCTTTCCGGAGTACGACGGCTGAGTGACTTCCTGTTCAACGAATACAACGAACACGTCGGTTGCCGCGACCTGAACTTCACGACAAGTCGAGCAGCATAATCTCTGAATAAAAGAACACTGCCTAATGTAGGTTTTTAACAGCTGAGCTGTTTAAGCTTGCCGTTGGTCCGCGCGGCGTTGGCAAAAACTCGGCCTGGAAATGCATAGCCTAGATAGTGTAGGTCTAGCAGTCGATACCATGTTATAGCCAATGGATAGCCAGTCAGTAGCTAATCGATAATCGTTCGATGGCCAATAAAGTTTATAAAGTGCTTGCTTGAGCTTAGCCGAGCCCGATATTCGTGGACAATACCTTGTAATGGCCAATCAATAGCTAAGGAATAGCTAATTGATTATCGATAAATAGCCGATACATTTTGCTAAAGGCTTGGTTGGGCTCACCCAGGATCAAAATGCATGGGCAATACCTTGTAATGGCCAATCGATAGCCAATCAATCGTATTGACTCCACAAAAATTAGCATACGCAAGCATTAACTCGTAAAGGCATCAGCAGCATAGCTGAGGCTGGTGGCTTTATCAGCACCTCATAGCTGATGTGCACCAGCTAGGTTTAGATAAGCTGCACTGTTTCTCTAGCTTTGCGCCCCTTGTGAATACTAAGCTGGTTTGGCATTTCAGCCCTTAGCCCCAGTATCCTCTCCTGTAAAAGGAATGTAAAGTTCACTAGATCTCTAAGGCGAGATTTGCAATGTAGGCTTAGATATCTGGTGGCCGTTACTGAGATATAGAGAAATAAATTGTGATGGTTAGCAAGAAATCTTGGGCAGAAGCTGAGCACAGAAGAACGAATGATGGAACTAAATTTAACGTCTACCGTTAGGAGACAGACAACGATGTAGATGAGAGAGCAAACGGCGATACAGGTGGATTTCGGTAAAGGAGAATGGTAGGAGTTTGGCCGGCCATGCTGGTTAGAGCAACAAAAAGCTGGAAAAACGCTTGAGCTTCGCCTTCAAGAGTAAAACGCGATGGTGTATTTTGGCCCCGCCCGCAAAGCCTTCTCAATCGCTAGCCGGGCTTCGCTATCATATCCTGGAACGTCTACTGCAAGTATACAGCTGCAAAGTTTGTCACTACGCCATGACTCTTCCTTCTGCGAATGGGCGAAGAGCCCACTACACGTCCGAAAGGCCACACGTGCAATCTCGCAGCTGCAGACTTTGTTGGTGCAGTTGATAATGATGATGATTAGTTATGCCTGTGCGCTTTGTAATTGGTGGGCCTTTAAACCAACCACTAGTTGCGCAATTCAGATGTTTTGACGCCCGGTCCGATTCTGTGCTTCTGCCACGCAAAATTACATGCGTTAAGGAGACTCTCCTGCTACATGACATGCTTATAGGGTTTTTTTCCGAATCGGTTTCGAGCCCTGGCGTGGCTCCGTGGTATAACATCTGCATGACACGCACAAGGCCTGGGTTCGGTTCTTACCCGGACCATAGTCCTTCAATACTTTTTCTGGTCACGAAACTTCTCCGTCACGCTATGGGGGAGCTTGATATGGCGCGGAAAACTGCCGCGCCGCGACGCCGCCGTCGCTTAAAGGCCACCCTTCTCCAGGTTGATCCCGCAGAGACCGCAGATGCGGTCGGCGCGAGCTGAAAGTTTGCACGTGTACTCTGTATTTGTGATTGCTTTTATTGCGATAGCAATTATATGGACAGTCTCGGCTGAATTTTGCCGTCGCCGTCGCCCGTCATGCACCGTATATGTATAAGTATGTATATATATATAAAAGCCCCAAAGAAAAATAATTCAGAAAAATGCTTCCGAAGCGCGGAATCGAACCAGGGACCTCTTGCTCCGCAGCGAGTGGCGCTATCCACTACGCCACGAAACGCAGATCCTCCACGTAGCTAACGACACCATTTACCGCTGGACGGACTCAGAGACGCTAGGCGCTTATAACCTTTCTTCATTACCAGCGAGATGGCGTTAGGAGCGCGACGGGTGGATTTAAAAGTCGTCGGCGAGCGCGCTCGCTTCTTGTTATGTTTGCACAGGGAGAACCTTGCCCTTCCGCTGTCTGCTCGCGCGGTTTTCTCGTGCTGAGGGGAAGAGGGATGTTTCACGCATTCACCGTGATGTCCGCGTTCATGTTACGGAGCGTACGAAAGTCACTCGTGCTCAAGGGACGCCGCTAAACGAACAAACAGAAGATGAGCGCGAACTATAAAGTGTCACAGCTCGACACTTGAAGCACTCTAGTTTCCTTCGCTGCTTTGGCCTCCTTTGCAACAGGAGCGCTGTTCAAACTGAGAGTATCCATTGGCCAGCCTCACATCGTATAGCATTAGTTTCTTGCTATCGCATTCATTGCTTCGCCCTTGCGGCGAAACTGACTTTTTTTAATAAGGGCCAAGTTCAGGTATCGTACAGTTGAAGCGGAATGTTTGCGTGACGATGCCGTTTAGGTGCTGTGTACCGAGGTGCTGTTTCGGCTACAAGGACACTGCTGAAAAGGTATCGCTATTTCCCATGGCAAGTGTTCGTGAGAAGTTCGAGGACTGGAAGTGAGCCATAACGCGGCAAGAAACGGACAACTTTAGCATCGATTCGAAGCATGTGCGTGTGTGTGCGAGGCACTTTGACTCATCGGACATCATCCATGTGGACTATTTCTCGATAAATGGCGACGCCGTGCCGTTGCCGAGAGACAAGCTGCGCCTCAGGCCTAACGCCATTTCTCGTGTGTTCCATGGCCTGCCAGCCTACTTTACGAATCGGAAGTCGCGACTGCGGACAGTTTCAGCGCCACTGAAACCACTGAAACGACCTCGAGAGCCATCGTGTGCAAGGGGGGTTTCCAGCCGTGACAAACGGGCCATTAGCTACTTAATGTAACAACAACAACAACAGCAGAAAAAAACAAGATGCAAGATTTATGTGTCAATACTCCTTTAAGATGTCTTTTGCGCTCTACACTATACCCTAGTTCTGAGTGAAGGCGAAAATTATCTGTTATTTCTCATAAGCATTTGTACGGCTTCATTTTCTTCAAAGAAAGATCGCGATAACAAGTCTGTTAAGCGTCCTCGTTCGCCAAGGAAGTACGCCGCTGAATGCAAACGCGCGTCAATCCTCGTCACCCTGCTCGCAAGAGGTAGATTAAGAAGCGCAATGCGAAGTGAGGGGGACGAATTAATCTATGCAGTTTTCATTGGAAATATTAACAACAAAAATCACGTTAGAAAACTGTGTCGCACAACTGATACGCACGAAAACTAGCAGAGCTCTCGAGGCCTGGAAACGACAACAGTTCCCATTAATCAAGCGTTTCATTGACGGCCACGATCTGCCGACGTATCTTTTCAAAAAATATTACCGACAAATGCAAGCTTACGTCCTAGAACATTTTCTGTTACATACAATTAGTCCGTAAGCACTGCTGGAACGACACGCGTGCAATCGGAAATTAGGGAAATGACAGTGCACGACCTTGAGCCCAGGTTGTCATGCATTTAAACGCCGCTGTCTCATTCTCTGTACAGCGCATGACAGTAACGGCCAAAGTGTTTTTTATTTTTAGGCCTGTTGGGCCAACTAGAGATAAATTTCGCAGTAACAAAAGGCCTATTCGCATCTACTGCTGGCACACTTAGCCGCCAGCTGAATTTGAGATTGTTTACTTTTTGTATGCACCTTGTCTTCGGTAAGAAAACGTTCTCAAAAGTTCCAAGTTTAGTTCTTGTAGTTGCTACGACAAAATACAATGTAAATATTGTCTAAAAAAGCGGGGCTTTCGGCCGCGACGTACAAGAGAAGAAAAAATACAAGCGTCGCCTACGGCGGCCGCTCCACTGGGTGGCCTTTCTTTTACTGCGGCGCCCCTAGCGGCCGCCGCTAGCTCTATATTAAACTGAGGCGGCAGTTTCGTGACCAGAAAAGCTATTGAGGGACTATGCCCGGACCAAACATTTTTATTATTTATTCAGTTGCATCTATCTAGAATTTTCGCTCACGGAAAACGCTGATTTTAGCTCACAACCGACGACGCCGACGCCGACGCCGACACCGGAATTTGTGCGAAACGAGGTCTTAAAGCTGTCGCGTTAAAATGGCGGTTAAAGTGACAGAAGTGTGTCACAGAATGGCAGCTGCTGCTGAGGAATCTAGAGAACTCGTAAGTATGATTTAAAGAATGGTAAATTGCAGGCATCTTTGGGGATGTGCATAACTCCCTTGAAAACACGAAACAAGATTTGCCGCTTGCCTCTCTTCCTTTTGTGGTCACATTATGCCGAAAGGCCACATGTTATTGTCGATGGCTATCTTTCAATGTAACACTGGGTAAAGCTCCCTTACCAAGTAAAACGGTGAATATGCATTTTTCGTTCATTAAAAAAGTGAGTTTAAAAAAGTCAGGTGTCCGTAACCACTATCGCGCGAAATAAGAAAAAAAAACGAAAGAAATGTCCAGGATGGACCGACGTTCGAACCTGGGCCCTCTCCGTGGGAGCCCAGTACTCTACCTCAGAGCCATGCAGGTGCTTGAAAATGCTTTACAAAAAGACCCTTTACAGGCTTCATGTCGGTAAGCAACCACATTAACATAAGTTATGTAGTGTGGTAGAAGAGTAAAATAACAATAGGGCGTCACACAACGCGAATTGTATAACCAGGAATCACACAATGCCAGTTGCGCAACGAGTGAGTTGTTGAATGTTGCCAACCCATTACAAAGGGATCTGCCATAATTCTACATCGTCATCAGCCACAGCATCAACAAAGTGCACATAATATATTACAGATGTTTAGCGGGTACTACGGTTCTTCGCAGAATGACCAAAAATTGCATAGTGGCCGCTTCCCTACTTCAAAAAATTATGATAATTTATAGCGTAGTGGGTTCCTCGCACGTGCACTTCATTTGGTTGCCAAGGGAGCCCATACGTCTCCCATGATCCATTTCCTCCTAAACACGACTGTACAGTGTCGTCGTCGAGCCAATCGAAAGCGGTCGGCCTTCGCCGATAACAAGGTACCTCCCCCTCTCCCCGGGGGCTTCCAATAGGAATTTTTAATTCTCGAATACAAAGCCGCGCCGCGCTCGTCAATTCATTTGCGCAGTGATTGTTCTTTTTTATTTGTAGCTTGCCCCCGAAGCTTGTGTGTTATTTTTCCAGTAGAGCTGCCCTTTATAAGCTTTTATTTTTTCCCAACACCCCCTGTATATTCTTTACTTTTTCGTTGCTCTGACACCAATTGGAAGGTAGAATTGCACGTCTGTCTATAGGCTTAACACGTACTTAATGAGGACTAGGTGGAACATATTTCTTTTATATTGTTAGCGTAAATCCTGAGCAGTATACGGAGACTTCTAGCAACAAAGTTTAAAATCTGTCGGTTCTATCTAATCAACGCTGCCTTCATAAATGAGAGAATTTCGAAAGTAAAACACGAGGTTACTAAGAAGGAACAATACAAAACATACGCAACGAAATAATAAATTATAGTATATTAATGTGTATTAACGTGACAGCGTTAAAGAGCTCGTTTCGCAGAAATTCCGGCGTCGGCGTCGTTGGCTGTGAGCGAAAAATCAGCGTTGTCCGTAAGCGAAAATTCGAGAAATATGCAAATAAAATAAATCATTTGAAAAATGGGTGACGCTTGCACTAAGCCGCGCAAGGCCTGAAACAGCGAAACTGGACAATTCTTAACACTAATTTGGTTGCTTCTAGGTTGTCTCTGGGCCTTAGCTAGGTGATGCAGGTTGTTTCTAGGTTTCAGATAGGAGGATGCTAAGTTGTTTCTACGTTGATTCTCAGCGCAGAGAAGTTCGAGTTAAACCACAGACACGACACGGATGTCCAAACTGCAGAGACAGAACCTTGCGCTGAAACCAAGCTTTCGCACTTAGCACAGATCTACGGGCACGTCGTCGTTGGCGTTGGCCTGCCATCACTTCGGGACCACCGTCGCTTCACAGCCATTTCTTGGGTTAACTGTTGCTTTCTTCATTTTTAGTGGACCAGATGTGAGTAGTGGGATTTGCCCGATTTCCGTGGCACCTACCCGGCTACGATGATGATAGCTTTCTTGTTCGCCGGACAAGGAACGATTTGCTAAACAGCTTCGTTGTTCAAAAACTTCGGTTCGAGTGCGAATCGATACCGGGAATTCTGCGTTGCGAGCAGGTGTTCTACCTCAGAGCCACGCCCGTGCTCGGAATCGCTTCGAAAAAAAAAGAACACTGTATGAACATCGCGCAGTGCGAGGAGTGTCATTAACACATGTAATATTGCATGGCAGAATCGTAGAATTACACCAGGCGTCAAAACGTGTGGATTGCCCAACGAGTGCTTAGTTTAAAGGCCCACCAAGCCCAAAACACACAGGCATAAATAATTATCATTGTCAACAACAGCATAAGCAGCTACGCAGGTGCGCGTGTTACCTTACGGACTAGTAGGGGCTACCTCGCCAACTCGGAAAAGGAATAATTATGCCCTAGTGGGAACTTCGCAATTGTACTTGCAGTAGGCATTCTAGGAGAGTTTTAAAGGGCCAATTTACAGGCGCACGGACTTTGCTTTCCTAGCGGCGCGGTTTAGGTGTCCACGGAAAAGCGAAGGCCGGCTTGCGATTAAGAAGGCGATGGGAACAGGGTCGGAATACGCTATCGCGATCTACTCTTGAAGGCGAAGCTCAAGCGTCCTCCAAGATTTTCGCTAAACCGCTGTAAAGCTTGTGTCTCTCAGACGCAGTGTCACGAGAGCAACTGACTGCTTATTCTTTTCCTATTTTTCTTTGGTTTTCACCATGTAACCGTACATTTATGATTGTTCGTTAACCTCTTCACTACTGAACAAAGATGTAGGCAAAAGAGAGAGAGAGAGAGAGAAATGCAGTTTGCTAAATCTTATTTCACGTGGTTCCACAAGTGGAAAACAAAAAAAGAAGACACTGCGACAAAAGTTTCATCCTCAAAGGGTAAAAATGGCTGCCCACAAATTGGGATTTTAGTTGCAAATACGTCTAAAACACAGCCGATAAATACGAATTCTGGCTTTCAGTGCTTGAAATATATTTTAATTGATTCCCAAAGTCCCAATAGCATGACTTTTGTTCGCACTACTTTGTATGCAAACAAAAGATTATTTGCAAAAATATAAGCTATCGGGCTAAGCAGCGACATGCTGCGCGACCTGCCCACCGCCATTTTATTTTGCTCGCGCACAAGCCACTAATGTTGACTAATGTTAACTTTGGGTAAAGGACACACTGGGCGGCAAGGGCGCGAGTTTTCAATGACACTAAGCTGTTTACTGTTATTGAGTTTCATTGAGAAGTCATTTCCACGAACCTGGACACAGGTAGCGAACAGGTTAAATCAACACCTCAGTACTTTGCCTCCAAAAAATGAATATGTGCAAAATATTGCACACGCAGTACATGACGTATAAAAAAAAAAGGAAACTTGCTTTAGCCAACAAAATGCTACCATTACTTCCACACGATCCCTTATCGATGGAAGTCTTGCTGACGTTTTCCGTTCATAGAAAATTCAAAAACTTACCGTGCCCCCGCTCGGATGGCGACTAAACCATTCCGGAAAATCCATGAAATCCGTGAAGCATGGAACCCACGCTCAAAGAACTTAAGAATCTTTCCACGCCTATAACGCAAAAGTACCTAAGAAAGAGTAAAGTGTTGGTGAAATTGTTCTTCAAGGTGGCGCCCTGCATAAGAATAACCTGTTAGCACTTCTTACGTAAAACACTGTTCACATAAAAAAGCAACAGCTTGAATGATAAGATCGAAAGACAGTATACTGTGGCTTCATAGCTGGCTCCCAGGATTTCTGAAGCGCATTTTTGGTATCGCCCTCGTCCCTACTGCTGTTATCGGCGATTTAACTTCACTGCGCTGCACCTCTATGAGCCACAGACTTCCACTACAGCCAAGAAAAAACTGCGCATGCAACCAGAAAAAGAGATAACGACGACTCCGCGAATAAAGCTTTACAAGTTCAACCGATCCGAGAAATGGTAGTCGAGAAAAATAAAAAGAGGTGCTAAAGTTACTAGGCACTTCAGTACCGAGATCAATACAAACGAGGCAAGGATCCCGGCATCGCCGGGCATGTCCCAAACATCTGTCGCCTACCCCTACGTCAGCACCACCGCTCGCGTTTACATTACAGCAATATGTGATTTTTACTTGTTTGCCAGCGTCTAGAAAGTAGCGCCAACTTCACCCCTCCTCTGCTTACCTTCACCTAACCTTTTCCTGCGCCCGCTCAAATCGGGGTTATTTTTAGCACCTTGTACAGGTTTCTTTATCAACACTACAGCGACGTTCTCGTTCAGAGTTGTAGCTTCATAAGTTGGCCTACTCCCATGGCAAAGGCCTACTTCAACAAAGTTTCAGTTTGGCTAAACTTGGCAGGCGTAGCTGCAGAAATTGTAACCATCCGTTCTTTTTTTATTATTGTCAGCAGCCTTTGCACAGCGTTTTGCGGCGAATCCATCGAAACATCTTTTTCAAGAAAACTAAGCAGTCAGCGCGTGCACCTGACGGTTACCTGGCAAGAACAGCGCGAAGGAGGCGCAACACAAGCGAAGGAACACACGGGACGAGCGCGGACTGTTGTTAGTCAGCGCTCGTCCTTTGGGTTCATTTGCTTGTGCTGGCGTCCCCTTCGCGCTGTTTTTACGTTTTACAAATGTGCGACCAACTAGCCCAAGGAACCACACTTCTGACATTTTCTCATTTGGCATGAGAAAATGTCAGAACGTCGCCTTCGAGATGTTTTCAGAGCGACGCGGCAAGCTCGGAGGTAATGTCGAGGAGCCGAGCGCCCTCTCTATCACCTGTCGTTACTATAAAAAAAATAAGCTTCTCAACTTTTGCGAGCTCAATTTACTTAACGCATGCAAACGTACAATCAAACCTAAAATTTTGCACAATGGCAGCTGTATGTACTTACAATAAAGCATGGTTTGTTTGTTATTTACTTTGTCCAAAATCTAGTTGCGGTCAGCCTTTGGCACTTTCCATCGACCCTTAAAAAAGCTTGTGGATGTATTGTGGAAGCTTGCGGAAGTATCTTAATGGGTTCAATGACAGGATGAGTACTTTAGAAATCATAAACACACGAATGCGAGAAAGATATAAAAATATGCACACCGTACAAACACTGTGACAGGGACAGAGAATGAATTTTTATACAACTTAAGTTAATATTTTGCTCGACTATTGTTATTCAGATAACCTGCGGAACTGACTTCATTGCTTTTGGCAACTGCAATTTCTTGAACGGGTTACTGCTTACATGCACCTCGTCAAATGAACTGTCGTACTGACGTTCTGCCAGAACTGTTGTACTAATTCATTGGGAGCAGTGTACCAAACGAAAATAAACGTGCATTTGTTCGCTTTAGCAGTCTTTAGCAGCTTGAGCTAAGCATCGGGGCGTACTCCTAAGCTCTCCTCCAAATTTCTCATTAAAGGCACGTTCTACACCTACACATCCTTGTAGATAAAAAAGAAATCGTGTAGATACAGTAACTGGGCTGCATCACAAGCTTGTGGCTCACTCGTGAGTTCCTCATTCCAGCCAAATAAATACCTTTCCACTGTACTACGTTAATGGAGCGCTGAAGAGCACGGTTCAACGTGGGACACCGGGCACTACATCATTAGCGCCCCTCGCGAGGTCACGGGCCGCGAGAGACGACCGCGGGCTCGTTACGACGCCGATTTAAAAACCGCGAATAAGAGAAGCAAGTCTCCAACGTCGGCGGAAACATTCTGTCGCCGTGATCAATGCCAGTGAGCCTGCGAGCATCGCGGTACCGGTCAGTCGAGGTTAGTCGATAATCACGTCTTAGCGAATGTCAGTGCGACGCATGACGGTCTAGTCATGCTATGCTATCCAAGCCATGCGGGTTATTGTCTTCAGTCAGAACGTGTGATGGTGTGCTGGGGCAGATGAGCCTATTTCCTGTCATTTCCTTTCCGTTTCTGCGGCATTTTTTTTCGCTTATACCTTTACAGTATACTGTCTTGAGGCCGTTGCTAGCGATTCTGATATCTTGCGTTGCCGGAAACAGGCACCATCAGGGCAGATAGCTAGGCTTTTCTGCAGTCACAAAGGTAAGAAAGGGAAGATGACGTGCTAGGACAAGACGTGGTAAAGGTGTTCTTGCGCGCCATCGTGGCCTTTATCGACAATATGCAGAGAGCTTCAGATAGTCCTCTAACGTTAAATTCTTATCAGTGTACACCCGACAGTTTTCGAGACGTCCTTCTTTTACGGGCCTTATTCGCCTACTCTTTGTTTTGACCGGCTATGATGAAGTCTACGACAGAAGAACCGACATTTGGGCGAGTTGGATTGCGTTAAACATGATGAGTGGTTTTCAGCGCAAACGAAGAATACACAGAGAAGAAAGAACACGAACACCAGCGCTGTCTCACAACCAACTTTCTTAGCATTGAAATCACACATTTTAAAGCACAACCTATCCCACGTGGGCACACGTCGATGCAGCCATATCAGCGATACAGTACAAATTCAAAGGTGTAACTAAACATAATGTATCACGAAGCAAAACAGTTCAAGAAAGCAATATCTCTGTCATGCAAGGTGATAGACGGCACACGTACACAACTAGGGCCTTTTTTGAAGATATAAAACGCCTCCATAATCTCCCTGGTGGCCTGGTCCGCATGCGCGAAGATACAGACGGTGTGTTGAAACATCGGTGTGCATGCATGCGTGTTCTGTGGAATGCTTAGCCAAATGAGAATACGGATTGCCTACCAGTGAGCGCTTATGTTCCATTAGTCTAATGTTCAGGCAACGGCCCGTTTGGCCTATATATACGTGACTACATGAGAATGGGATTTGGTAAACAACGCCCACTCTGCATGGGACTACCGGAGATATGTGTTTCACCTTGCACGTTTTTTTATTATAACCTGTTCTTTTATTAGTCTACCACGTCGATGATAATAGCCGAATTGGACTCATTCCGCGTAGATGGCTTTCTTAACTAGTTATCGTGTTTGCGCATATATTATGAACACTGGCTCATTCCGGCTAGGAGTGGCTATACGATGGCTCATATCAGCTGTAGCGTTGCCTACACTGCTATAAATACAAGATCACATTATTGCATATCATTCTAATTACTCAGTTATCTACCTTTTCGTTTATTTTAGACATCAGATACATAAACACCTACGTCCTTGAAGAATCAAGAGTGGGCGAGTGTCGAAACGCCATCTTATAATTCATTAAATACATATTTCGGTGTCGCGACCATCGTTGTTAAAGCCTTACGTTGTTTTCCTTTATAGCTGTCACGAGGCTGTTAAATAACCAATATGCTCTCGTGTAGGTTCATGTGAATGTAAGCCGATGTCAAAACCGACATCGAGAAAGGGGACACGAGACCGTTTGCGCACAGAAAAAAAACAACTGAGTATATTTTAATAAACTAGATAAAAAGAAAGAAATAGGAGAAAAAACAAAGAATGCAAAGGAGAGGAGAAATTAACTAAATTAACCAAACAATCGCGACATGCTACGTGTGCACAAGTTCAGCGTATGCGAGACGAAAAACGACTGTCACCGTTCAGTAGCGGCACTCGTGGAGACGGCAAGGGTTGACGAGGCAAGTCGCAGTCAATGAGACCTGAAGTCCAGGCGTCGCTCGGTCGAAGGTGGCGTCGGGAGAACCAAGGTAGGCGCCCTTTCAGCGTTCCTCCGACGTTGGGACGTGGAACCGGAGACGGGATGAGCCTGGCCAGCGCCAGACGAAGACCAGCCTGGCCACCGCCAGACGATGAGAAGCCTGGCCAACGCCAGACGACGAGCAGCCTGGCCAACGCCAGACTATGGTTGATGCTCGGGTACACGGCCAGGTGGGAGCCCGCAGCGGCCTTGCCTCAGGAACTCAGCCGCCACCCCCGCGCCCTGGTCGCCTGCTTGCCTCCGTCGCGTCCCGGCCACGTCTGCCCCGTTCTTCCATCGGGCTTCTTCCAAATCAGCGTGGGGGTCTCTCATTGGTTGGAAATTCACGCGCCTCGTCTGCCCATCGTCTTCTTCGCCGAATACACCGCGAAAGCGCGCGTCCACAGAATCGGTCGTCGTCGTCGTCTTTCTTGCGCCGGTGCACTCGCGCACTTTTCAAATGACACACTAGTTGCACTCGCGCACTTCACCAAAACACGCACTTCACTTATCACAACATGCCCCTTTTTCGAAAAGTTTTTCCAACGGAAAAACTGCAGGATGCGTGTTTCACCACACAGGATACGTTCTTTGAGTTCGCACGAAAACATGCACACTTGTATCGCTGTGAAAAGTCTTAATGAGCACATATATACACGGAAAAATCCACATGTGGTAACCAATATCCAGCTGGTCCGTTGAAAAGCTTTGCCTGCCATCTCTAGCAACACCTGAATTCCTATTTATGACTGTAACCTGCTCATGAAGTCGGCACCTGCATTTTCAGAGCCTTTGATATGTTGAATATGAAAAGTGTACTCTTGTAGTACTAGACTCCACCTTAGCACCCTACTGTTGAGGTGTTTTGCCTTCGCTAAGTATTGCAGCGGTTGATGATCTGTCTGCACTACAAACTGTACTCCGTACAAAAAAATATGAAATTTTTCTACCGCCCACACTAGCGCTAAGCATTCTCGTTTGATAGTGGAGTAATTCCGCTCACGAGGCAACAGCTGGCGGCTGGCATACGATACTGGGTGTAACACCCCATCGTGTTCTTGCATGAGGACTGCACCGATACATGTGTCTGATGCGTCTGTATGGAGCACGAACACACGTTTTGGGTCTGGTGCCTTCACGACCGGCCCAGAAGCAAGGGCTTGCTTCAGCGTCTGAAATGCTTCTTCTGTTTCAGGAGTCCAATGAATGTTGTTTTTCTCCATTTTTCTGGTTAGCCGAGTTAAAGGCTGCGCCTTCTCCGCATAGCGAGGTATTAAATCTCGGTAATACCCAGCTAGTCCCAGAAAAGATCGGAGCTGCTTTTTGGTGTCAGGTAAAGGTGCACTGGCTATCTTCAAAACCGTAGTTTCTACAGGTTGAATATTCCCGCCTCCTAAATGATGTCCCAAGAAGACTATAGACTCCACAGCAATTTCGCACTTCTGAGGCTTGATGGTTAAGCCAGACTCCCGGACTTTCTGCAACAAACGTTGCAAAGTGTCTACGTGTTCTTCCCAGGTGTTCGTGGCTATGAGAACGTCATCGATGTAGTGGACTACATTTTCAAGGCCCTGTAGGAGTGTTCTCATTAAACGCGTAAACACCGCAGACGCTGTCTTTATGCCAAACGGCATGTATATAAACTGGAAATGACCTGATTGCGTGGAGAATGCCGTTATTGGCCTCGAGTTCCGGTCAAGTGGGACTTGCCAATATCCCTTTGTGAGATCGAACTTCGAGAAGTATCTCTTTGTGCCCACCTCTGTAAACATTATGTCGGTTCTAGGTATGGGTTCAGCGTCGGAAACCAGGTCTCGTTGATGCGACGGAAGTCGACGCATGTGCGATAAGTGTTATCTGGCTTCTTAATAAGTACCAAGGGCGAATTGTAGGGCGAATGGGATCGCTCAATCACACCCAGTTTTAACATGTCCTGAACTTCTTGCTCTACCACTTCCTTCATGGCCAACGGCAAAGGATACTGCGGTGTGTTGATCGGTTCAGAAGTCGTCAATTGAAGTCGGCATTCTAACATATTCGTCTTTCCCGGTATTTCAGAGAATACATCTTTGTAGGTGGTTAGAATCTTCTGAAGTTCTGTACGTTTTTCTTCCTCTAAACCACTGCCGATCGGAACCGCTTCTACGCCCACAGTCGGCTTAACTGTGCAAGCTGGTAGAGGGGTATCTGTCTCCTCCTCTTTCATGACCACAAAGGATGCTAATTGGGGAATTGGGTCTGGTTGCCGGTCTTCATAGCGTTTTAACATATTAATATGGAAAAGTTTGGCGTCATGCCCCAAGTCCAGCCAATAGTCGTAGTCGCCTTTTTCCCAATGACCGGAAACGGCCCTTTCCACTGCATCAACAACTTATTCGCCGTTGTAGGAAGCAAAATAAGAGCTCCGTCTCCAACCTTCAGCTGACGACTCTTGCTCTTCCGATCATAGTGATATTTTTGAATCCTTTTCGCTCGCCTCAGGTTCACATGGGCCAATTTTAGCGTCCTCTCCAGACGATCCCGGAGATCGAGGACATATCCATAGGTCGTTTTCATCTCCTCTTCGATCTTTTCTCCCGTCCACAGCTCCTTTAGCAAGTTGATTGGTCCTCGGACGTACCTCCCATAAATGAGTTCGAAAGGAGAAAACCCCATGCTGGCCTGAGGAACTTCTCGATATGCAAATAGAAGTGGCGCGAGCAATCGATCCCATGACTTTGGATCCTCTTGGCATAGCTTGCGCAGCATTTGTTTCAAGGTCCCATTAAATCGTTCTACCAACCCATTGCACATGGGATGATAGGGCGTCGAGCTCAGATGTTTGATTGCCAACAGATCGTTTACTTCTCTCATCAGGTCCGACGTGAAACACGAGGCCTGATCGCACAAGATTTCGCGGGGAAATCCAACACGGGAAAACATTTCCACCAACCCGTCTGTCACAGTTGTGGAGTCAATCGCCGGCAAAGCAACGGCGTCGGGATAGCGCGTAGCGAAATCGACCATGGTCAATATGTATCTATTACCCCTATTGGAGACCGGCTTTAAGGGTCCAATAATGTCCACGGCCACGCGCTCAAAAGGAGTGTCTATCAGGGGCATTTTCCCAAGAGGTGCCTTTCCTACTTTGTTCTTTGGATACATTCTTTGGCACGTGTCACAGGAACGCACGTATCTTTTAATTTCTTCCTGGACTCCTGGCCAATAGAATGAACCCAACACCCGATCGGTCGTTCTGGTTACCCCTTGATGCCCGGCCATCAAACTCTCATGGGCCATCTTCAACACTTGACTTCGCAGCTTGAGAGGAACTACCACCTGCTGTATCAATTTTCCAGAGGATAGTCGGTAATTGCGATACAACAAGGACTTCTCTATGACAAAGGAATACTGGGTTGATCCTCTACCATAAAAAACTTGCCCGACTTTGTTCTTGCAAGCCTGCAGGGTCTTGTCTTCTGCTTGGGCCATCTCGAGTTCTCTCTTGTTCATCTTCAAAGTGCTGACGTTGACCGCAGCTGAATCCGGCCGGACCCTTGTGCTCTTCATACTACCAAGTGATGACTTTACCCGATGGTCTTCTTTCTTCTTATAGAAGGTCTCGGCTACGCCGTTCGGATTGAAGTTCCCTTCATCCAGTTTTTCTTTCCATTTCTTGTCAGGGTTATCAGCAGCACGAGACCCTGGCACATTACCAACGATGATGTCATATAGCGGGGAGGCCATGCATTTCACGATACACGTGCCCGAAAAATATGGCGAAAAAATCTCCACCTTCGCCTCGGGTACCGTGATCCGGCTCCCGTCTGCTAAGAATAAAGCCGTGGTGGTTCCTGTCAGTGCTTCATCTGGCACCAAAGAACGCCGTACCACCATCGTATTGCTTCCTGTATCCCGTAGGACGGAAGCAGCTTGACCGAATATAATGCCTTGCAGCACCGGCATCGGTTGTTTTCCTGACTTTGGCTGCGTATTTACCGCACTGGCCATATTCTCTTCCTGCTTGGCCGCAGGCATATCAATAACTACTTCTGCCTTTTCCTCTGGCGACAAGATACAAGAAGTCTTCTTCGTGACGTTCTGCTTTCGGGTACATACATTAATATCATGCCCCGTTTTGCGACAGTAGTCACAGTACGGTTGTCTCGTCCGAGCACGACAATCTGCTGCTCTGTGACCTGTTTTATCACAGACAAAACATCGGGTGAGAGTCTTCCCAGCTGTACTTCCGCATTTTCCTGCGGAGCCGTTCTCCGTTTTGTCTCGAAAAACCAACAGATTTGACTGTCGTTGGGCCTCTAAAAAATTGTCTGCAGCCTCGGCCATTTCATCTAGTTTCCGACAATTTTTCTCCCGTAGGAAAAGCGCCACGCGGTTATGGCATTGATTGATAAACTGCTCAGCCACTATGAGATCTCGAACAGACGAATACTCTTTTGCTGTCTTGGACATCTCCACCCATCTGTCGAAAAAACTTGCCAACCTCGTTGCATACTGCTTGCCGGTTTCTCCATCTTGAGGTTTGCTATGCCGGAACTTCTCCCGGTAGCCCTCTGCCGTGAAACGAAAACGTTGCAGTAATGCTAATTTGGCTTTCTCGTAGTCAAGTGCGTCTTCTGGAGACAAGCGACCAAATACTTTGAGAGCTTCTCCGCTCAGACAAAGGCTCAGGGCCGTGGCCCACTTATCCTTAGGCCATTCCTGACCGGTGGCCACATTCTCGAATCTCTTCAGATAAGCATCAAGGTCATCCCGGTTTTCGTTAAATCCGGGTATGAAATTGTGCGGGTTAACGTTACACGGTTCTCGCACCTGTCGACCATGGTCCGACGCCGCGGATCCCCTGGCCCCTTCCACCTGAGCAAGTTGAAGACGCAGTTGAATCGTCTTCTGGCATTCGGCCTCAAGTTTCCGTTCCAACTCCGCCTGTTCCATCCTCTCCTTTCTTGCCTCTCGCTCAGCTGCCCTATCTTCGCGAGCTCGTGCCTCACGCTCATCAAGCCATGCCTTCAACTCATCGCCCTCAAGCCCCATGCGTATCGCTAACGCCGTTAGATCTGACGTGCTCATTTCCCTTCCTTTTGCAAAACACTAAATTGCATAAACGGTCTCGTCCTGTCGTAGCGGACGCCAATTGTCACGAGGCTGTTAAATAACCAATATGCTCTCGTGTAGGTTCATGTGAATGTAAGCCGATGTCAAAACCGACATCGAGAAAGGGGACACGAGACCGTTTGCGCACAGAAAAAAAAACAACTGAGTATATTTTAATAAACTAGATAAAAAGAAAGAAATAGGAGAAAAAACAAAGAATGCAAAGGAGAGGAGAAATTAACTAAATTAACCAAACAATCGCGACATGCTACGTGTGCACAAGTTCAGCGTATGCGAGACGAAAAACGACTGTCACCGTTCAGTAGCGGCACTCGTGGAGACGGCAAGGGTTGACGAGGCAAGTCGCAGTCAATGAGACCTGAAGTCCAGGCGTCGCTCGGTCGAAGGTGGCGTCGGGAGAACCAAGGTAGGCGCCCTTTCAGCGTTCCTCCGACGTTGGGACGTGGAACCGGGGACGGGATGAGCCTGGCCAGCGCCAGACGAAGACCAGCCTGGCCACCGCCAGACGATGAGAAGCCTGGCCAACGCCAGACGACGAGCAGCCTGGCCAACGCCAGACTATGGTTGATGCTCGGGTACACGGCCAGGTGGGAGCCCGCAGCGGCCTTGCCTCAGGAACTCAGCCGCCACCCCCGCGCCCTGGTCGCCTGCTTGCCTCCGTCGCGTCCCGGCCACGTCTGCCCCGTTCTTCCATCGGGCTTCTTCCAAATCAGCGTGGGTTGGTTGGTTGGTTGGTTCCTTGGGGGAATAGCCCAACCCACTACGGGGGATCGGCCACGAAGCGTGCGGCAGTAGACTTTGTGAAAAAATAAGTTAAAATGAATATGCGAAAAAGATAATTTATAGTAAAGAAAAAAAAAATGTTTGGGCAATTTTGGTTCTTTTTTTTTTCTTTAATGAAATGTTAATTAAACGATTGTTAAATAATAAAATTAAATAAATAAGCAATTACAAAAATTTAAGTAAGGGAATGAAAAGATATATTTCTACTTATAATATTAACATGGCAGTCTCTTTGTTTCTTTAATATAAATGAATATGGCATCATATATGCCCCTGTTGCATTGCCCTAGTGCCGACGCCCCCAGGGAGAGTAATGCTGATGTGGAAAGCTCAAGGCCAAGTTTTTGAAAAGGAGGTTTTAGCAGTCTTTGCCTTATGTTTTGGTATCTTCGACATTCTGTGAAGTAGTGCTCTATTGTTTCCGCTTGATTACAATAATTATAGTTAGGGGAAGGAACGAAACCAGGCCTGTGTAAATAAAAATTTAGTGACGGTATTCTGCATCGCAGTCTAGTTAACGTTACTTCCAATTGCCTTGTACTACACCATGTGCTATTCCACGAAAACCTTAGGTGCTGAAAATATGTATTGTTTAGGACGGAAGATTTAGTGCGTTCCTCTTGCAGACAAAAATTTCGGAATCGTGCGATCGTGTTATTAGAAGACGGCCTCAGAACATTTATGACCGGTCCTTTAAGGGATGCTGCCGCCAGAGTGTCCGCCGCTTCATTTAATATCAGTCCAGTGTGGCCTGGTACCCAAACCAACCGGACGTGCCGTACGTGATTGGGCATATATGAGTAAAATTCTGTTAGGCAGCTCGATGGCTCTGGCACTGTTAATGCCGTACACACAGACAAGGAATCCGTTAATATAACTGCTGAAGAGATATGTGCTGGTAGTTTCCGCAGAGCAAGAATAATTGCGATTAATTCTGCCTGGAATATTGGTGTGAAGTCGGGCAAACGGAGGGAAAATGACCAATTTAGTGCTGCTGAATAAATTCCCACCCCTGCCTTCTCATCAGTAACAGAAGCATCTGTGGCTATTACTGAATTTATCCGTACGTTTTTAAGGTGGTCTTCCAACAACCCATTTAAATATCTAATGGGCAATAACTTAGCATTTTTTGGAAATATGTCGTCATATTCTATTACTGCAGTGTGTTTGAGTGCGTTTGGGTAGATTATCTCACTAAATGTCACTTGTAATGGCTCCAGGAGCTTTTGCACGAAAATTATTTGAGGGCGATGTAGTCGGGACCATTCACTTTCAAAAAATGTGGACGGCTCTCTAAGAAATACATATTGGGAGCGTCTGTGTTGGGAGGCATATATGTTTAGAAATGTTTGAACTGTTAAAATTCTAAACCTAGTTTGAAGACATGGCAGGTTTGTTTCATGGTAAAGTATATTATTAGCTACAAATTTTGGAAGTCCGAGACATAAACGTAACGCCTCACGTTCTATAGTTAGAAGAGGGCGTAATTTATAAGCAGGTCCCCCACAGAACAAAATGCATCCAAACTCTAATATTGGACGTACATACATGCAATATATCATTAACAATGTTTTTCTACGCATTCCAAAACGAGTGCTGCTGATTCGTCTTAATAATCCAATTGCACGTAAACCTTTAGCTGCAATGTACTCAATGTGCGAGCTCCAATTAAGATTAGGCGTGTATATTATGCCCAAATATTTTAATGAATCGACCTGCGGAATAAAGGCCTGGCCGTACATAAGTGCGATATGCACGGGGAAAGTCAATGGAAAAGCAAGAAGAGCACTTTTGTTAACATTCAGAGACAAATTCAGGTCATTAAGCCATATTTCGATCTCATTCAAATATGACTGTAGAATGTTGTACAGCGAATGTATATCACTGGAGGATGCAAAGAATGCAATATCATCCGCGTATACATACACTTGCAAGTCGTTACGCGACGGAATCGAACTTAGTAATATGTTGAATAAAATGGGCGAGAGAACTGACCCTTGAGGAACTCCCCTTGTTTGTTTGTATTTTTGAGAAGATAACCCATTCTGCGAGCAATAAAATGTGCGTCCACTAAGAAAATTTTGTATCCATGCAATTGGGGTCTCTCATTGGTTGGAAATTCACGCGCCTCGTCTGCCCATCGTCTTCTTCGCCGAATACACCGCGAAAGCGCGCGTCCACAGAATCGGTCGTCGTCGTCGTCTTTCTTGCGCCGGTGCACTCGCGCACTTTTCAAATGACACACTAGTTGCACTCGCGCACTTCACCAAAACACGCACTTCACTTATCACAATAGCGTCTAACTCTCCTAACGCTGTACTCTACCAGAGCGGAACGTGACGCCATCACGCACGCGCGGAGCTAACGCTATGTTTGCGGCGTAGTTAAACTGCGGCCAAAGGCAGACGCGCTACTGACAACAATGTGGCGACCCCACCCGTGGAGGCACAGGCTTTCCAAGCGAACGTGTCTAATGAAATCGATTGTCCTCGGGCTCCATCTGTTTTCATTGTTGACTTTCAACGTGTTGCCACACTGATCGATCACGCAGGAAAACGAACCACGCCTCTGTGGGGTCACATTTTTGTTTCGTACCCTTTATATTGTCCCGGAATTTACTAAACGTGAATGGTTCGAAACTTGTTTGCCTTCGAACACCGTACACTTTGGTGATGAAACGTTTGCTTACGCGAATGGTTTTATTTGCTGACGAGTATGCTTCACGTGCAAGTTTCGACGCTGTCCTATATTGCCTGTACTTAGCATAACTTATCAAACCGGACGAGACTAAACGCAGATCACGCGCGTCACGCACTTATGGCTTCTCAGTTTGCGCAAGTAGTACGCAAAATATCAAGTTCACATCAAAAGTAAGGTGTACATCTTAAATTGGCTTAAACATGTAGATTACATACTCCTACTGCTGGCAGCTGCGCCATCTCACGCAGAAAAACAGAATCTTTTCCATACCTCCTCAAGCACAACCATTAATTTTTTTACACTTTTGTTGTTCTTGTACGTTCATTATGACTTGGAAAATACACCAGCATTCGCGAGTAGTGGCTATATAGCTATAATACGGAACCAAGATATATAACCGCACCAATCTCGTGTTAACAATCTTGGGTTACAAAACTAATCTCGAAGGCGGCTGCCCGAACTTACAGACTTTAATAGGGAACGCCAGACCCGGCGCAATCTCATCGGAGGCGCACGCTCGCCTGACTTTGGAACAGTTTCCCGAGCTCTGTGTAAATCATGAAACATACACAAGGCAGCCTTAAAAAAATATGCGCAAGGCCCAACAAGACTCCTGCCGAACTGCCGCAATTTGTATTTTCAGTCGGCGGAAAACAAATATGCGCGCTCCGGAAGCAGAATCCGCAATTTCTGAATTCATTTTGCGGGAGCTCCTTCATACTTGCTCGGCCACGTATACATAATGCGGAAATGTTTGCGCTGCGCTGGAAGGAACGACGCTCAGAATTCAGACCCGCATTTTATCACGGCAGCCTGGAATCTGAAAGCTGAGGAAAATGGCGTGATTTGCTAGTGGCACAGAGACTTGAATGTGTTTACTGCAACAACGGCAGCTATTTTGATTGTGGTTGTTTTGATTACCGTACGATTAGTTATACCTCGTTGAAGGGGTTACAGTGCCAGCTGCTCGCGATGTCGATGGCTGCGATCATCCTGTGCTTCATCGGATGAGTTGTTGGACCGTACGAACGCCACCAATCCTGTTTAACGTTTGTGATCTCTGTTAGTGCGCGCACACGTGTCGTGCCAGCTAGTGTTCCACCGCCGTCGTCTAACCTGGCCCTGTGTCATTCCCTTATTAGAAGCACGAGCAGCTAGCGACATTCTCGTTTCTTTTCAAGCACACCCGGTTGAGCACTTACTTCCGGTCTTCCAAATATTCAGAAAAGTCTTGTCCGAAATCGGTGGTCCTGGTTCAAGTCAGGAGTTATATTGGATACATATGGTATCGGGGCACAAGTTTACTTCAGATGAAGTTCAATTAACAGTCCCGATAATTAATGAAAATAAACTAAATGAGTTTATTGAAAGAGCAGACGGTTTTCTTGCGAGCAGCTGGCATCGTTGCGGCGCCTGGCGGAGCAGATCTCAAACACGCGCTTCTTTCTACATGGCCTCTGAGATCCGCATCGGCAGCGCGACGAAACACTAAGTTCACCTGAGGAATACACCAGGGCACACGAACGCTGACGTGCGCGTGCCACCACCACACACCTTAGTCATAGATTAGGGTCGCCTCTAAATATTTTAAATTTTATCTTACATCAATCAACCAGGTAGAGTACTTATACAGACAGAAATAGAATGCTTGATGCACTTTGCTGGTGGCCGATACACCTCCTAACTTGCTTATTATTGCGCGAAATAAATAAGTAAGGAATAACAGGCAAATTATTAGATTAGCTAACACTCAAATAATACAGAAGGGCATATTGCGACACTAAGGGTGTACGTCTACTCTCGAAATGTTTCAGATGGAACTAGTGTAGTTCCGCGGATGCGCGAGTTCCACAAGTATGTTTAACGCGTGCAGACTAATGATGACGAATGATATGTCCTAGAGAGCCAATATGGCACATCGCATATCCCGACGTCTTCAAAAAAGCGTGTATGCGCTTTCCTTGCTTTGTGCTAAACTACTTTTGATGGTCATAAACCTAGCACACGTGACCACTGAAAGAGGCTGCCAGTAAAGTGAACGGATTTCTTGTTCGAGGCGGTGCCTATGTATGAGTGTGCTTACTACGGCATTCGAGGAGTACGTGTTGTGCGCCCAAGCATGTATGATAGGAGACACGTTTAACTTAAGGTAGGAATCGCTTGGTTTAAACAGCTGCGAGTCTAAGACGATGCACTACCATCGTTACTTCATTCTTCATTTCGACCAGATCCCATCTTCCACATATGCACCATTGGCGAAGCCGGGGAGGGGGGGGGGTGGCTAGACGCACACATACAAACACACGCACGAACATAGATAAAGGGAGGTTGAACCCCCAACCCCTCCCCGGAAAAATGTCTGGCTGCTCCCCTCTCTTCCATCCAGTGCAACATACCTGTATACATGGCTTGCACGTGACGTCAAGGAATCACAACATGGCTCCAACATGGCGAATTTGATGACGTCAAAGCAGTATAATCACGCGGCGATTAAACTGCTTCATTGTGATAACGACGTCACTGGAACGCTATTGGGCATCTGTGCTTGAATAACGAAGGAACCAGCATGCGAGGTACTGATAACACAAACGTGACGTCACAGAGTTCACGTGCCACCATGTTGGTGCTCCAACCTGGCTGTTTCAGTGACGTCAGTGCAAGCCATCTATATTTCTTGAAGTGTCATGCAATGCGGCACGCGTGTGCTTACGTGAAGTTATCTCACAGCGAGCACGTGGCCGAGTAATAGGAGAGCGACCGAGCTTTGATCGAGACTGTTCAAGCGAGTCTGAAAATGGGATTAGCTTCTCAAAGAGCCGCTGTATCGCTTCCGGGCAAATTCACTTTTCCAGTCTTCGATGACGCGGGGTCAAGACCCCAGACAGCATCCACTCCCTGCGCCTCGCTCGTTTTCTTCAATTCCTCGGTAGGCCTAGGGCGCGAGGAGTTTCTCACGATCACCTATGGGAAGGCGAGGGAGATAAGTATAAATATTATGCTTCAAAATAAAGAAGCAGCCAGAAAAGTTGGTGGACACAGATCTCGATGAACTGCAAGCCGAGGTCTCGTGGTATAAGCGGATTACCTGTGAGAGCGGTCGTCGGCACCCTGCTTATTTGAGACTTATCTGCAAAAAAACACAAAAGGAGAGAGAGAGACAGCGATAAAATACACGATCAAAGATGCGCGAAAAAAAAAATAACTGCGTCGATTGGGCAAAATTTAAGCGTCATGATGCTCAAGTCTGCATGCGAGCATCAACTTACAGCATGAATACAGGACGATCATCGGAGGCGTCAGTGGCAGTGATGGAATATAAATGTGAAGTGGCGTTATATCACAAACTCAGTCACAAAAAGAGATAAACAGTACGCACCGGGCAGTCGAGTGCGCTCGCTGCTGTAAGGTTTGTTGTGCAATAAGCCATACATTTGTATCAGTGTCGCTGCAGAGGGATGCACGTCAGATTCTGATAAGAGCAAGCGTATATTATAACACAAGTAAATATGGAGATAATACAAATTTTGTGCTGCAGGGAGAATATTTTACGTTAAAATGGCATTTGATAAATACGGCTTTTAGTAGGTACGCGCTGAGGTCAACGTCCAGCTAGGGGGAATCACGCATGCAAGCATATCATGGCAGATTTGTAATGCTCATGCGACAGTCGTTACGAAGGACCACTAAATTTGCTTTAGCCCATGCGAAAACGCTTTTTTAAAATTTTAAGAAGCCTCTAAGAGGACTAGGTTGTTAGCACAACCCTTATAATTTAGTTACGGCGTTCACGATATGATCAGCCACTCTACTTCATATAGTAGTTAGCTCACGAGGTTTGCTTAGTTCCCAGAAACTAAATTCGTTTAACTATATTGCTCACGCATTTTTGCATCAGCAATAGCCCACTGCCTCTATTTTTTTTTTGTTTATATGAGGCTATTGTCTGAAAACCGCAGATTTTATTGTGCGGCCGACGAATCTGGACACAATAGATAGAAGGGTTTGCGCGGAAAGCACTTTAGTCCTTGTTGAATATTATGTCATGTTTTCAGTGGGACTTTCGTTGTAGCCCCAAACAGCAAAAAAAAAAAAAAGAGTCAGCGGAATATTCTTGCTGTTTTAAAAGCATCGCAAGAGCCTAAAAAATAATACACAGGTGCACCCCTCATATTATTTTTGCGCAATGCCTTCACGTGATAACATTTGCCAAGCTACAGACATGCAGTATTTTTTGCACGGTTCGGGCAGAGCTGCCTTACAACAGAATTCCAGAAAAATAACCTTATTCAAGCTTTTTTCTGCAGTTCAATCGGCTGTGGATGTGATTGTCAGACATATCAGGCAAAAAAAAGCTATATATATGAAATTTTTACGCTTTTTACATGAAATATATATAAACGAAATCTCCGTTCACTGGGATCACGTCCAGATGAAAGAAAAGCATTTCAGAAAAACGTTTAATCAAAAGATGTGGCACATATAAACATAATATATACTATATTATATTATCATTACGTATTAGGTTTTGGAAAGTTGGCTTACCCACCACTAAAAACGCCAACAACAATGCGGCGAAGCCAGCTTAACAACACTGAAGTGGGCTTAATGCTGAACAAAAGCTACAAGCGGTAGTCATATGAGAACCTTGCAGTGTTATTCTCAGTGTGTTGATAATGCACGAACAGTACCAGCCACCGATGCTGCACATCTAGGTCTCGTTATCTGGCAGTGGTTCTTTCGCACAACAAAGTTATCCGATAACGGAGAGAGCCGGGGGAAGGGATGAGGTCAGGCGAGAGAGGCACGCGACTCTTCGAAGATGCGACGCCCCACTAAGCGTCTTCTTACAAAATGCACGCCGCAAAGTTGCGACGATCGTCGGCACATGAGTAATGAAAAAGACTGGGGTGAAACTGACACTGCATCTCACGTTTTTGCCTTTTGTTTCAGAAGGCTTCCATTACTCACGGCCCGCGCTGTAAGCTAAGGAAGTTTGGGTTGGGAGCCCTGGCATAGCACTCTATACTGTGACTGAGGCGCTCCTAAATCACGACGCGGCCGTTAGCACGTATTAAGCAAGTGGAATGCTGGGAAACGCTGTGATTATTCTGCATGAACACCGAGTTTGCGCTGCTTTCCCGTGCCTTCGCTTTCCTTTGGAATCTATCTATCTATCTATCTATCTATCTATCTATCTATCTATCTATCTATCTATCTATCTATCTATCTATCTATCTATCTATCTATCTATCTATCTATCTATCTATCTATCTATCTATCTATCTATCTATCTATCTATCTATCTATCTATCTATCTATCTATCTATCTATCTATCTATCTATCTATCTATCTATCTATCTTCCGGAGAGCGAATAACCGTAGCCATCGCCGAACGCTCTAGCTAAAGAGGGCACCTTTATTTTTAGTGCACCGTTAGCAAGTAGCGGGGGTTTATCAAATTTCTGTGGCACACACCCGCTAGGCCAGCAATAGAGAGCTTCATTTTTAGTGGACGTCTGGTCAGTGTGGGGATCGCCCAATAATTGTGGCGCATACCCATTAAGAGCTCCGTAAGGATTTTCCACTAACCTCTTCTTAAATTAGGTGTACCTACTATGCGTCGGAAGGCAACACGCGCGCGCCTAGGGAGCTTAACACTTTGTAGATGCTGTGGTGCCAGATTACCAGTTATGCCTTAGCGCTTTCTAATGAGCGGGGCTCCACACCACCCATTCGTCGAGGAAATTGACGCCTGGCATGATTCTACGCCTATGCCACGCAATATTAAATGTGTTAACGTGACTCCTCGTAGTATAGGGAACCCAAGCTCAAGTTTGCGGCATGACGACAGCGTCGCGCTGCGGCTCTGAAGAGAAGCTCTGGCGCAACTGGGTGCAGGAGCAGCCGACTCAACCTGTTTGCTGGCAGCGGGAACACACGCGCGCGCGCGCTGCACAGTCGGTGCGAACAACTGGGGCGCCGTGCCGACAGCTTGGCACGCTGAAGCGAGAGGCTTCCTGTGCGAAGCTGAATTTCCACGTTGGCAGAAGCGACCCTGCGGAAACTCAGGCGAAGTGCGAAGTATTGCGTCGTCGTGACCTGCCAGAACAGTGCAGACAACACCAAGGCACGCAATTCACGTGTGAAACTATCGGTTCCCGGGCGTGTCGCACGAGAAATAAAGGTGGCAAGCGTGGATAGCTGACAGCGCTGTCTCGCCTTCTATTTTGGCTGTCTGAGTTCATCGCTTTCGTTCGTTTCGACTACCTGAATCGGTACGTAACGCGGCGCATGCACGCAGCGACTACAGTAATGAGTACTCGCTGTCTTCTCGCATTGTGAAAGTTCAGTTACGGTTGTAGGTGAAACAACATTGTGTTTTGATTCCCCGTGTTCGTGAGACCTACCCGTCGTTGTTGAACGTTCACACTGGCGTTGTACCTTTAGGGTTGCGCGGTTGGTTGAATTTAACTGAACTCGGCACAATGTCAGAAGTTGGGCACCTGCAATTCACGCGTCGGGAAGGCTGCTTTATGACGCCGGAACGGACGTCTGTGCATTTTCAGGAAACTTTGACATCGTTCTGCAGGTTTCCTTTGTTTTTGTCACTTTATTAGGGTGATATGTATTTAAGCCGCTAAATATAACTGGCGCTTAACACATGCTTTGCAATTGCCAACTTGAAGTAACCACCTTCTGACTGTGCGATTTTCTAGCCCCGTTCGCGCAGCAGGTTTTATATGCCTGTCAAGTCGATATCCTCATAAAAAGAGAGTGCAAGCATGACGCGAGAGCCGAAAAAACGAGCCGAGCAGTTCATATTGCTTCATAGTGGTTAAAGCTCAGTTAGCTGCCTCGCGTCTTAATCGGCGGATGATTCTCCAGCGCACGGAGGACTTGACGCTAACCTTCTGAGGAAACAGTGCCATGGCCGTATAACTTCTTTTTTTTTTCGCACGCCGCAAACGTTTGTTCACGAAAGAACACGGCTGATACTGTAAGCATGCCATATCAAAACAACAATCATATGATTCGTAGCCCACACCGCAAAACATCGATAGCGTGTACGGCTTCATTTTGGAGTGCATGTGGACCATTACTCATCTTTAACATGACAGAATTATACTTACTTCGAGGTATACGTCCTACACAGTGTAATCGCGACTTGGGAAATGCATTTCGCTTTGAGTCAGGCGTCGTTGTCGTCGATCGTCGGCTCTTCACCGTACACGTGATTGACGAGCCTTTCTCCTTTTATCAAGGTCGCTTTACCGAAGTGCCAGTCAAGCTTGAAGATCCTTTTGAAGCCGCACTGCAAGCGGTAGATTGTGAGGCGCCGTAAGTGCACCGCGAGAGCTCTGCACGTGCACGGAAGCGAGCGGTAGCGCGTTGGAGAGAAGGGAAAACGCGCGATGCTTGCACCCAGTTTGCATTTTTATGCCAGAGATGGCGCTGTCTGTGAATAGCAGCAGCGCCACAAAGCGATGCTTGGGGAGCCTATAGGCACCGTGCAGTCACTCTCGGCCTCGAGCGCCATGGTGGCCACGGCAGCAAACTTGACGGGAATTGGGAGCAGAAGACGCAATGGCGGCAAGCCACTGTGCCGTGTTTTGCTGCTTCGCTGGGGGCATTTTCGTTTCCTTTGGCTTTCAAAACACCTTAAATTGTTAGCAGCTGCCACAGCCCCTAATATTAGGGCGCATGCTTCTTTTCGCCAGACTTCGTGCACCCTCAGGCGAACTCGGCAGCATACAGTGCATCAGCAGGGGAAAACGACAACGGAGCCGACGGGCTCGTTGAGCGGAACTGTGCGCCGCTGCGGTCACTAAACGACCACAGCTTGTCATCCTCCGGCTAACGCGGCAGCAGACTTGGCAGCTGCTTGAAACAGACGAGAACACCGGTGATTGCCCAGTGTTCACTGCGCCAATTTCGACCAGTGCACCCGAGGGGTCGTCACAGCGTGCGTTTTGCTAGCCACGACGCTGCAAAGGGTTCCAATTATTATTACACATGGGTTCAGAGAGCTACGTGCTATAGATAGTTTCTTCCGAGGAGTTAATCAAAAGAAGGGCAGAGAGTTTCTCAAAGCGAGGCATGTTCACGGCGTCGTGGAAGAAGTGCTGCTCGGCGGATCGTTAATCACAAGATTTAGGTTGATGGTATCATGGAGAGAGTGGAATAGCGTGGTGGGAGAGTGAAATAGCGACCGGGCGTCACGCAATACGAACTGAGTAACAAGTTGGTCGTTTAAAGCTGCCAACCCATTACACAGGACTGAACCGAAATTCTTCATCGTCATAAGTCGTCGCATCAACGAAGGGCACATAAAGATGCCTTACAGATGTGAAGCGGGTGCATACATTCTCCACAAAATAACGTATAGTGGCGTAGTCAGTGCTTCCCAACTTCACAAAAATTATTAGTCATGGAGTAATAATATCTGGGGTTTAACGTTCCAAAACAACGATATGATTATGTCAGACGCCGTAGTGGGGGGCTCCGGGAATTTTGACCACCTGGGGTTCTTTAACGTGCACCTAAATCTAAGTACACGGGCCTCAAGCATTTTCGCCTCCATCGAAAATACAGCCGCCGCGGCCGGGATTGGATCCCGCGACCTTCGGGTCAGCTGTCGAGCGCCATAACCAGTAGACCACCGTGGCGGGGCTGAATCATGGAGTAGTGGGTATCTTGCTAGGGTGTACTGCGTATTAGTAGCCCCAAGTGAGTTTACAACGGGCTCTAGATGCCGTTCTTCCATCTGTCGCTGCGACTGTGCTGCGCTTTCCGCAGAGGCCTGGCATTTTTTTAGGGGCGAAGCTCCTTATGCCGTGGGTCTGTCCATCCTCCGTTTGTTTGTTTGTTTGTTTGTAGTAGCCACCTCTAGTTCATGAGAAGCGCGTTCTGTTACGCAGTAGAAGAAGAAGACGTTGTCGTGCGTGTTCGCCTGTGTGGCTTTCATTCTTGTTTACTACGTCTCGTGTTTTCAACGACGCCCAAAGACGACATATCAAGCTTGTAGACGATGTGGAACGGGACCCCATACTTACTGCGGCGGACGTTCTCTGTCATACCGAGACGTGGAACGCCAAAAGACCGTATATCAAAGGATACGTCCCAGTCGTGTGCATCGATGATGCAGAGCGTCCTGCAGGTGGTGTGGCCGTATACGTCAAACAAACAGACAAGGCACAAAATCTGAAACTACTACCAACGACACAGAGCCACACCTGTGAATATGCTGCCATCGATTTTGATGGATGCATCATCATGACCATGTACCTTGCACCCAATTTGTCGAGTGGGAATATAAAAACATTCATTGACACGACATTGTGTAATTATGACAAGTACAAGAACAGACCATTTGTGTTAGTTGGTGACCTGAATGTCGATATTACCGAAAAGAACAATGAGTGGTTAGTACAACACATGGCAGCCAAGCATGCTCTCACGTGCACGTCATTTGATCATATGAAACCAACGACCATCCGAGGGACGTGCATAGACCTGGTATTTTCAAATTTCCAATTGCAACCCGTACAGGAACCGCTATCGCTTCATTTCACGGACAATAAAGCCGTGATAATGAAGGGACAACGCAAGCCAAGCATCATGTAATTAAGAAAAAATAAAAGTTTGATGTTTGTAATATACACACACTGTTTCTCACTCTTTATATGATGATTGATGGGGCGTTACACAGAAGATTCACGGTTCACCGATGATTTCCTCCGGAGCTTCGCCCCACTCATCATCATTCACCACGTGGATATGCTGTGATTTTTTTCGTTTGCACCCGAATGCGCACTGGAACAAAAAAATAAATAAAAGGTGACGCTTCTGAGCCGTTCAACTGGCCCAACAGTGGAACAGATTGAAATCGTCGGGAGGCCGTCGCAATCAATCAATCAATCAATCAATCAATCAATCAATCAATCAATCAATCAATCAATCAATCAATCAATCAATCAATCAATCAATCAAATCAAATTTTATTCATTCATAACACAATGTACAAGATAAGGATATACAGAAGAAGGTTCCGTAGTGTAAACTGAAATGGGACCTCCTATGCAATATGAACATAAATATTTGATTGGCAACGACAGTAGCAAAACATAGTAATATTACAAAATTCAATAATAATGAGATACAGATACAAGAAAACGACGATGTTGTCATAAACTATGTGTCATCGGTAATAAAAAGAAATATAAGTGCAAATAACATAAAAATAAAAAAATAAAACAACTGTTTGAGGAGAGATGACAAGTCGAAAAACCAGTTATACAGAACAGTGAATGTCACATAACAAGAACGTTTTCAATTCATGGCGAAATTTATGAGTTTTTTGGATTTTTATTAGAAATGGTAATGTATTCCACAATGATATGGCTGCAAAGTGAACTGTTTGTTTGCCATAATTAGTTCGCACTTTGGGCAGAATGAAGTTGTTATGCTGCGCGAAACGAGTTGGGTTAGTATTAAGTAAAGATGATGAAGGAATTAATGACAATGAGATTTCTTCATTAATTAATTTGAAAAGAAAAGTGGCGAGATTGTATTTTACAAGGGCGGCAACATCGAGAATGTTATTTTCTTGAAGTAACTGTTTAGCATTGTATGTGGGTGGACTAGACGTGATTAATCGAATTGCCGGTTCTGAATGATTTGTAGCGGGTTTAGGTGAGTATTGTACGTGTTACCCCAGGAGCGTATGCAGTAATTATTGTGGGAGTGTGCAAACACGAAATAAAGTGAGAGTAGTACCGCATGTGAAAAAATGAACGTGCTCTAATGAGGATGCGTATTCCATGTGATAACTTTTTGTTAAACGTGTTACATGGTTTTCAAATTTCAAGTTACGCTCGTTATTTACGCCTAGGTATACCATTCTTCACTAGCTGATAATGGGTGGTTATCAATGAAAATGGGCGGGATGCACTCTGGCGATTTATTTTGTGATGAAAACACAAGAAATTGAGTTTTAGAGGGATTAATGGTAAGTCTAATAATTTTACACCATCCTAGCAATTTATGAAGGTCACTATTAAGCCGGGTTACTACTAGTGATAGATCTTCGTCAGAATTAATGATTGCTGTGTCATCAGCATATAATATGCACTTAGAAAAAGTAAGGCAATTGGGCAAGTCATTAATATACAGTAAAAATAGTAAGGGGCCCCAAATTGACCCCTGTGGTGCACCTAAATTAGTCATTTTAGGTTTAGAATAAGCATTACATACACCAACAACCTGATACCTGTCACGTAAGTAGTCACGTAGTAGTAGTAAAGGAGGACCAGTTATACCAATTGAGTCCAGTTTACTATTAAGAATGTCATGGTCAATGGTGTCAAATGCCCTGGAAAAGTCTAGGAATATGGAACCTGCAAATTTACCGTCATCAATAGCTTTCCTTAATTGGTCAGTAAGAGATATAAGTGCTAGGTGTGTAGAGTAACCGGATCCAAATCCAAATTGGTTACGTGAAAGTATATTAAATTTGTTCAAATATTTTATCAATCGCTTTTCAATTATTTTTTCGGTGACCTTGCTGAAAAAGGGCAATACACAGATCGGTCTATAATTTGACACTAATGAGCGATGTCCTTTCTTAAAAACGAGCTATTCTACCACGTTTGAGTTCACGAGGGAAGATTCTTTTTTTAAACATGAGGTTGATAATGTGCCACAAGACAAATGATACTGGTTTACAAATTAATTTAACATGGCCAGGATGAATGTTATCGAGCCCAGCGCTGGTTATTTTTAAATTGTCAATTACTGATGCCACCTGATCCGGAGTAGTTGGAAACATATAGAAAGATTGTGGAAGGCGTTTTGAGGTGTATAAGTTTTGCTACGCATGCGCATGAATATCAGGAAAGAAATAATCGCCAAAGGCATCTGGAATTGTAAGTGGTGTAAGATAAGTATTACCATCGTGGGATATTTCTAATATGGTATCGGCTGCTTGTTTCCTATTCAAAAATGAACTCACTATCTCCCATTTTTTCTTTATATCAGCACCACATTTAAATATCTTCTCCTCGTAATACTTGGTTTTAGCTTCTTTAAGTCGAGCAGAAAGTGAGTTGGAAAATTTCTTATACCGCGCACGTAGGTTTATATTGAATGGCTGTCTTTTTGTTTTTTTAAAAAGGTTTTCGCGGGTACGCATCGCTTTAAGGAGATTATCAGTGACCCAAGGGTTTTGAGGAGAGGCCATTTTCTTTTTGCATTTGCGCACCTGGGAGCAGGAGTGATAATGTGAGGACAGTTTTGTTAAAAATCGCAAATAAGCCACCTGCGGATCATTCGTATCAAGAACGGGAGACCAGTCAGTATTGGAAACGGTTTCTAAGAATGATTTTTATCAAAAACCAGTTTGGTGTAACAGTTGGAATATGAATAGCGGGCAGATGTAGTGCGCAGAAAGACGGGAAAGTGGTCGATAATGTCTGTTTGAAGTACTGCTACATCAGGTGGACACAAAAGGATACAGGATCGATCAGAGTACTGGAAACACCGGATGCAGAACGAGTGGGGACGTTAATAAGGCATTCGTAACCAAAACTGTGAAAACAGGATGAATAACTGACAGAGTTCACGGATGAATCCAATAAGTTTAAGTTTATATCACTCATAATTATAACATTTTTATTCTGTGTAGATAACTTTGTCATCATTTTTTCGAAGGAAACACAGAATTCAGATCCAGAGGAAGAAGGTGACCGGTAAACGCAACCTAAAATGAAATTTCTGTTATCTATGTTCAGAAAGTTATGATCAAATTCCAACCAAACTGATTCACAATTCTGAATATTTAGCGTCAGGTCATGTCTACGTTTATACGGGATACCAGACAAGATGTAGACAGCAGCTCCCCCATGATTACTTGACTGGCGATGGGCATATTCAGATTTGTATGAAGGGAAACAGTACAAGTTCTTATCAGCGTCGCTAAGCCAGGTTTCTGAGACAGCTATGATTGAAAAAGTAAAAGAAAGGGTAGAAAGTAGCTTATGAACGTCATCGTAATGTTTACGAAGGCTTCGCGCGTTGAAATGGATAAGAGAGCGATTGCTATTCAAAAAAAAGTCGTTTAGCTCACTCGTTCTGTAATATGAAGCCATGACGGAAGGATGGGAATGAGGCAGGCACAAATTGAAAGGGCATTAGTTAATGACCGTTAGGTCCGATTCCTCGGCTTTGCGGTACACCCTGGTTTTCTCAGCTTTCCTGGCCTTGATTTGGCAGTTGCTGATCCACAGAAACTGCCATTTGTGCTGTTTTTTCAAATCCAGTGCCTTCGAGAAGAGCGCCTTGTTTCGCGGCGTCAAGTGCTCATTCACATAGACCACGCTGTCAAAAGAAGCTTTCACACCAATGCCACTTCGGTGAAGCTTAGCTTTGTGTGCCTTACTGACGAATTCATCCTTTTGTGTTCGCGAACAGAATCTAGCTACGATATTTTTCTTGTCTTGAACTTTAGTGGGGACCCGGTGAGCGACATCGAAATCAGCCGCCGTTACCGGGCACCCAATTTTAGTGCCAATTGTTTGCAAACCTGCGATGCAGTCCTCTCCCTGGGTGCAGGGAACACCCCTGTCCTCAACATTCGGCGTGATTCTCTTCAACGTGATTTTCTGACCGACAAACATGCCACAAATTGCAGCATGAGGGACATAATACTTGACGTACTATGCATACGCATTGCAAGAATGACGTTCCGACATTCACGCATTAAATAGCATAAATTACATACTTCTCCATTACATCCATGGCAAGACATCACTGCAGAACATATATGAGGTGTTCGTCTATAGCTGCTTCCTTATTTTCCTTTTATAGCGCTAAGAAATTTATGCCCTACTGCATCTTTGACCGCATATCTTCTTTTGAAAAAACACGCCTCACATTTACCCCCTTTAAAAAGCTACCGCGGACTTTTTTGTAGCGTTAGCTACACTTGCTTAGCCGGAGCCGATTTCGCGTGGAGCGTCATGAGCCGTGCTGCGCATGCGCGAGGATCAGTGATGTCACACAGCTGGGTCATCGGAGCTTGCATCTCATGCGCTCTCCGACACCGCCGCCCGCGGATCGCCGCTGCTGGTCTACGCCGCATTCGAGAGGAGTGACGTCGTAGACACAGTGGCGCTAGCGCGCGGGTAGCTATTCGACCTCGCTGTGCAGTCGCCATGTGACACTGCGCCAGGGCCGCTTGATAGCTCCTCTGACTGGCGTTTGCAGGTGGGTAACGCCATTGAGAAGGAGTGCGCAAATGCTGCTCGACAGCGCAGAAGAGCCGAGAAGCTTATATCATTGGATCCCGAAGTAGTTGCCTGGCAATTAGCGGTTACTGTGTTGGGGCATAGAGACGGCAGCGTGTTACTTCACCGACCACCGAGCCGTCTTTGTGGCAATAGAGAAGCAACCTGACGTTGAGCAAAAATAAATATGCATGTGCCACATAATACGTATACCGTGTGTGTGTCATTGGAGCAGCAGTAAGCATGACAATCAAGCTAATCCTAGACAATCTGGAAAGCTAAGAATAATCAGCTAAACCTTTGCTAACGCTACGTATATTCTGGCATAGCCGAGCTAAGCCACTGCACTTTTTTTGTTTTGGCCTTTCCCTTTGCTTAAGTACTCATATCATACCGGTTAGTATTTTATTAGCATCAACTGAAGGTATCGTCTTTAAAAGTTTAATACTCACCTTCATGTTCTGACTGTTCTCGTATTCTTCTTCCTGCAACCAGGATGAAACGCACACAAGCCGCCCATCCTTGGTTCTAATGCCTTCAACGATTTGTACGGATGCGTTGTGTGGATACAGGAAGGCGCATGCCCAATGGGACGTTGCTGGCGTCGCACCTGGTATGTTGCTGCTCATGCGACGGACGGCTGCCGCAGCCGAGCGATAGACCCAGCTGTCGAGGTCACTAAAGACCACTTGTACCTTGGCCATTTGGCGAAATGCAGAAAAAGAAGTCACCTTACCACTGCAATACTGATTGCGCAACGTCTTGCGAGATGAATGCGACGCGTGCTATGAAAATTGCCCATTAAAATCTGCATTATGCCGAGGCTCCATTTCATGGTGACAAAAGAACGATCCCACATTGAAACTCTACGCCAAACATTCGGCGCCCGCTTCACAAACTGAATGGAGACTTTTTTAGAGGATGCGCAAAACTCCAGGATTCCGTCACCGCCGCTTTTCGGCCATGGCTCTCGTCTAAATATCGCCACGCGTCACGAAATTAGAGGCCCAAAATTTCTATTTTTTTAGTTTATCCTTCTGTTCTATGGCACGCACCCACTCTGGGGGATGGGTCAATAATGCATATTTGAACCTTAAAATCTTATTCGAAGAATATTAAATGGTTAAAAAGAATAAAGAAGAGAAGAAATAGCAATTATAAGAAATACATCAAATTAAGACTTCAAAGATTATGCATTGGGCTCGCATTCCAGGTAGCCGCTTAACCTGATCGGAACAATTTTGATGAGACTGGATATATTTAACCGCATTTTAATAACGCGTATTTTTGAAGGCAAGAATAAAATGATACACGTTTAGTGGTTTGCATAAAATTACACACGGCATCGAAGGCATCCCTATGGCAGTATCCCAACCCTGAGGCTCAAAGCTAAGTACAATTTCTTCAGTTAAGTTTAAGCCTATTTTTGAAAGCGGAGTAATGAGCAGTCGTGATCTAATAAGTGAATATCTGCGACATGAAAAAAAGTAATGTGCAATATTTTCTAATTCTCCGCAGAATTGGCATAGGGGCGATATCGTCAGACCAGCTCTGTGTAAGTATAAGTTTAATGGCGGGACACGGCATCGAAATCTGGTGATCGGAACCTCAGATTGCCAAGATTGGCTCAGGGCCGTAGCTTCAACTCCGGATGATGATGATGATGACCTCTTTTTGTTTCATTTATGGGATGCCTACCTCGCGCACTCGTGGCGCGCGCCGCCGCCGCTTATTCTTCTTATTGTTCACCTACATCTGTGGCTCACACCCACTGGGGGGGGGTTGCCAAGACTTGAGTAGTTTTAGTTATGAAACTTTAGATTAAGGGAGGTTATTGAATAGAAATAATATAAATGGTATAGGAAATTTTGGTGCTTGATGAAATGAATAAATAAACGCAAAGCTCACTTTTTATATATATATTAGTAATGGATAATGAAACAAATATCCTGATTTTTACACACATATACGTATGTGAAGATACATAAGGATAATAATACTGATTACCTAGTTGACCTATTTACTTCATTAAGGTAGTTCCGCACCGCCACGCATACCTTCGCATTGGAGAACGTAGAACTAGAGGCTCCAAATGACAAAATGGCAGGCACAGATAAATACATTCCAATAGCACGCAAAAATGTTTCTAACAGTATTTTTCGTGCTGTAGTAAAACGCCTGCCGGTCAAAAAAAATCACAGCATATACACGAAGTGAATGATGACGAGTGGGCGAAGCTCAGGGGGATTCACGTTAACTGTGAATCCCCCCCGTACATTGCCCACTCGATCATGCAAAGATGTGACAACACGTGTGTACAGTATATACAAAGTTGTTTATTATGCACAGTGCGGAGATGGTGTTGATATGTGGGTGTCATTTTGCTTTCATCATGATCCCCCTATGATCGGCGAAACGTAAAGCCAAAGGTTCTTGTATGGGATCCAGCTTGAAATTTAGGAAGACGAGGTCGATGCAAGTCCCGCTGATCGAGTCTGAGGGAAGCGGGGAGCTGGGCAGCCTTTTTGTTTTTCTTTCGTTTTCTCTGTTTCCTCCTCTCTCTTTCACTTTGTTTTCTTCTATTTATTTATCTTTACTTCTATTTGGGTTTCAATTTTTAATAATTTCTCTATTTCTCGCTTGCTTCCTCTTTTTCAATTTTATATGTGGTTTTATATGTGTCTATGATCAACAGCAAGGCTCGCGAAAAACAAGAGGAATAAGATTTCTCCTTGGCGCGAGCGCGAGCGCGAGAGCTTCCAGTACTAGCGTGGCTACAACGAACAACGAACAAGCCTCGACTCTAAAGAGCTTCGCCCCTAAAAGAAATGATCTATACTTTCTAGCTCACCCCAGAACGCGCACAATATGAAAGGTGCCTGAGCAGACCTGTGTTTATAGAAACCTGGTTTCGGTAGACGACAGCGCAGGCGCGCGATGGACACTTCCAATTTACGTGTTTGACTAAATGATCTGCGCAGGGATTTCATAATTGCCGATATTCGGTGGAGCTTGTCAGTCCTGTGTCTGCAAAGACTTCCGTAATGGCACGCCTGCGAAATCGAGCAGCTGTCACATAAGTGGATGATGGAAAGTACGGTAAAATCGGTTCACTTTTCGAGGACATCACTAAGGAATCGGCCATTTCATTCAGAAACAATCCTCGGTGTCCAGGCATCCAAACGAATCAACTTTTCTAAAATGCGCAGGTACTAGTGCACGGAATGCCTTTATTACGTGGGAGTCAGCATCAATTGCAAGTGCAGCTCAGAGAGAAAGAAAATTTGTGATTATAACGCCAGTTGTAATTGCCGTGTTTAACTTGCGCAAGGCGAGCAGAACTGCCAATAATTCAGCCACAGAACGGGTATGCATTGGATAGTGGAAGGGAACAAAATCCATCCAAATCCGGGGAAATATACAGACAACTGAAATTTGTTCACACAGTGATGCATCTGTAGCAACAATCACGTTTGTTCTAATGATCTGCAGGTGCTCTCGTAATAAACAATTTCACTTATGATGGGGGAAGCAATTTCGCACTGTTAGGAAAACTATTGTGAACCTGAACAGTTGACAAGAAGCCGTTGACCAAGGTATTCGGGATTGCTTTCCACGTGGGAATGTTGATAGGCAGCAGGCCGAGATAGCTGCACATGCAGAAAAAATGCGTGAGGCGATATGCCGGATGCGTCGTCACTGCCACCAGTCAATTGAATTTCGTAAACGAGTTGCACAGTAACATGTCGCACGTTGGCAAATTCAATTTGTCTAGTAAGTCATCCAATGTTGCAGTGCGCTTAGACGAGTTTGTAATTGTTCGTTGTCGAAGAGAACGGTGATGCCCTCAGAGGGCCGCCAGTCTGGTCCGGATTGCGAAGGCTGTTCACACCGTAGCGGATGTTCACATCAAAGCGCAACGCCGATGACAGCGGCTGCGGCGGCAGCAGCTGTGAGTGCTGCTGCGAGCGCCGCCTCGGGCATGGCCCTCTCAGTGAGGAGCTTCAAAGTCACCAGTGTGGCCGGTACAGGTATGTTACGGCACACTACCGACTGGCAGTTATAGTCCAGGAATGAGTACTGTCGCCGCTGAGTGAAGATTGGGTGCTTGAGAACGTCGTTGAGAGAGATAGCAGATATGTCTTTCCGTCTCTGAGCAACGGTGATCTGGAATTCGAGAAGAATCGAAATATCCTTTCAGGCAAATTTTGTGCAGGGCAAAATTATTCGATTTGCTGGACTCGCGTGTATGCAATAGTAGTGTACATGCCCTGGTTCCGTAATGAAGTGTGCCATAGTATGGCAAGTGTAGCTACAGTTTTCTAACGTTCGTTTTGTACGCGTTTTGTTAATGACACATTGCGCCAGGCAGTCCTCTGCAGCGCATGGCATAGGGTGCGACAACACTGCATCCGATAGGACCACTAAAAAAATAAAATGGCACCAAAGACACAAACAAATTGTTAGCACAGAGAGAACCAACTAACGCGTTGACTTATACAACGTAAAGATGGCGGCGGGTACGGGTATACTTATTCAACGTGGCGGCATGGCGGTCTTTTGCAAGGCGTTGGGCAGAAAGAAGGTGCATTTATGTGTATAAATTTCTAGAAAAGTGCACGTTGTGAATGAATCCTTCCAAGAAACAGCATTTATTGCCGCTAAGGGTCATTACTCTTACAACAGCACCCCACAATTTACATCGCTCTTGCTTTGTTTTCTTTTTTTTTATTTTTTATTTAGTCATGCTGTTGGCCTGTCGACCGTTACAAGGTGGGTCAAAAGCAGCACTTCTGCAAGTTTTACATTACATAAAACAGACACACACACTTCAGAAGAGAACAACGAATACTACATAAGCAAAGATAGGCGAACAAAAAAAAAAGATAAGCGTACATAAGCTAAATAGTATATACATTGATCAGATTATACAACATAATAAGTACACAGTTAACAAGCAATGTTAGAAAACATATCTGTGCATTACAGTACAAAAACACACAGCAGTACATGAGCGAAGCATTCTGTACCTACACCGATCAAACAATAGAAAACTAACAATAGAATGCTAACGAATGAACTCGGAGACAACCACAAAATAGAAAACATGCATACATGCGTGCGTGTTATTGACCTGCTAGGTTATTTTCAAATTAATCTGCACTGATGCTCTCTCGCTTTAGTAGCGGCAATTCATTCTATTCTTCAATGATTCTTGGGAAGAAAGATAACGCGTAACTGTTAATGTGCATCTGAGGTTCTTCGAAAGTACCATCTTTGCTTCTTCGCAATGTTCTACATTGTCGTGCTATCTAGTACCGATTTTAATATTGTTTTAAAGTGAACGTAAAAAATCTTTAACCTTGCTATGTGGCTGCGTTCAGCAAGAGTGGGAAAGTTCAGCAAAGTGAGCATTTCAGTGACGTTATCTGTACGAGAGTATAGCGCTAGAATAAACCTTGCTGCTCGACGTTGAACTCTTTGCAGTCTCTGAATTAACCCTGACTCACGAGGGTCCCAGAATATTCTGGCATACTATAGCATGGGCCCAACATAGGTGAAATAATTTGTCAGCTTCACTGACTGTGATGCCAAATGCGATTTCTCTCCGAAGAATCAGAGCTTATTTTCCGCAGGTTCGCATATTTGTAAACATGGTAAGACCAGGTTTAATTCGTGGACTTATTTACGCCTAAGTATTTCAGCACATGAACCGTAGAGAGTACGGGTGAATTCGCTGTGTCCAAGGCATTTTACAATATTTGTTACGCGCAATAAAACAGTTTTATTTCCCTTTGTTTTCCATTTTCCATCATTTTCCATTTGTCGCACCATTTTTATACTGTCCTAAGAGCGTCAACGAGCAACTGCTGATCTTCCGGGCTATGATTTCTTTGCATAATAGGCAATCATCGGCGAAAAGTCGCACCGTAATTCTTTCGCCAATTTCGGGAGCAATAACAATAATGTAGACTAAGAATAGCACTGGGTTTAACACAGACTCGTGTGGAGCACCTGACGTGACGTTCAGCGGCTTTAGTTTAAAGTGTTCCACTTCTACCTACTGCGTTATACCCCGAAATTTAGCTTTTAATTTATATTTACTTCCTGTCTTCCGTCAAGACCACCCATCTTAAATTGACAGTACTTCCTCGCCAAGAAATTGTGGTTTTAAATTGCTACCCCGGCTCTGAGGTGCTTAGTGATAATAAATGTGGTGCTATGTTCCTTAACACATGTGGAGAATTCGTAAGAGAAAAACACTCTCAGTCCGGGACCAATGTCAATATTTACCCTTTATTTCATCCGCTTTCCATCTCCAATACTTGCCCTTTCCGATATCATACACTTTTCTCTTCTTTTGCGCACAACTTTACACTTCTGCTCCTCCGCCGTTGATGTTGGGGAATTGTGACCCGGACGTACATAAAATCAGTATTAAGGACGGCAGTTGCGGGCACGAGTTTCCGAAACCTTGGCTTCAACGTGATTCTGTGACCGACAAACATGCCACAAATTGCAGCATGAGGGACATAATACTTGGCGTACCATGCATACACATTGCAAGAATGACGTTCCGACATTCACGCATTAAATCGCATAACTTACATACTTCGCCATTACATCCATGGCAAGACATCATTGCAGAACATATATGAGGTGCACGCCTATAAATTCTTCCTTATTTTCCTTTTATAGCGCTAGGAAATTTATGCCCTACTGCATCTTTGACCGCATATCTTTTTTTGACAAAACACGCCTCAAATTTACCCCCTTTAAAAAGCTACGGCGGATGTTTTTGTAGCGTTAGCTACACTTGCCTAGCCGGAGCCGATTTCGCGTGGAGCGTCATGAGCCGTGCTGCGCATGCGCGAGGATCAGTGATGTCACACAGCTCGGTCATCAGAGCTGGCATCTCACGCGCTCTCCGACACCGCCGCCCGCGGATCGCCGCTGCTGGTCTGCGCCTCATTCGAGAGGAGTGACGTCGTAGACACAGTGGCGCTAGCGCGCGAGCAGCTATTCGCCTTCGCTGTGCAGTCGCCATGTGACACTGCGCCGGGGCAGCTTGATAGCTCCTCTGACTGGTGTATGCAGGTGGGTAGCGCCATTGAGAAGGAGTGCGCAAATGCTGCCCGACGGCGCAGAAGAGCCGAGAAGCTCATATCACTGGATCCCGAAGTAGTTGCCTGGAAATTAGCGGTTACTGTGTTGGGGCCATAGAGACGGCAACGTGTTACTTCACTGACCACCGAGGCGTCTTTGTGGCAATAGAGAAGCAAACTGACGTTGAGCAAAAATAAATATGCATGTGCCACATAATACGTATACCGTGTGTGTGTTATTGGAGCAGCTGTAAGCAGACAATCAAGCTAATCCTAGACAATCTGGAAAGCTAAGAATAATCAGCTAAACCTTTGCTAACGCTACGTATTTTCTGGCATAGCCGAGCTAAGCCGGCACAATTTTTTAAATGCGAAGCATTTCTTAGCGAACCTCTGGCACTTTGAGCGTTTCTATCTACGTATCTATCTATCTATCTATCTATCTATCTATCTATCTATCTATCTAGCCGCCTACGTCTGGGTGCTCTCATGATCGCCTCCTTAACTTGGTGTAGCCCAAAATTTGCATGGGAGGGTAAGAGGATTTGACGAATATGATTGCCGGGTCATGACATGAATAACGGTAAAATCCTGTCGTGTACGTCGTCAAACCCTTTCCACTAGACACGTGTGGCTCATACCCGTTTACCACGGGCCGCGGTGTACGGGTATGCGCCACAGGTGATTGACAGTTTATATATACCCAGGAACGGCGAGAATAGACATTGGTAACTTAATTGCTAGAGCATTAGGGAAAACCAACATCGGCAGCGTTGACTCAACGATTGGAAAGAGTGAAAATTAGGATCCCAGCCGGAATCGAACCGAAGCATTCTGCGTGGTAATCAGGTATTCTACCACTGAGCCACGCCAGGTCTATAAACTGGTTTGGAAAAACAGCCTACGCAGGCGTAATATCGGTGCAACGTCAATTGTGTTTGTGGTGCTGGCTATCTAATTTTACAAAAAAGCTATGAACACTACATGATACCCCTACGTTGTGTACTCCTACGATACAGGCGTCATATCAGATTAACGTCGGTAGTTCCAGTGATGGCTACGCTTTTATAGCAGTCTAATAAACATTAAATTTGTATTCCTACGATTCATCAAGCTATATTGAAGCATTGTTCAACCCCGGAGGAATACAATAACGAAAGTTACATATGATATCCACATCACCGCAGCGTAATGTGCACTTCGTCCACCAGAACGACGCAGTCTCCTCTTCATTTCTTACGAGGCTGGGCGATGGCCTCATGCTGACCGAGGATGATGCCAGATTGATTGACAGCCGCTTTGTAGACTAGGCTACGTAGGCAACATACGCCCAGGTAGTCTACGAATACGACAAACACCATCCACTGATGTTGGTCTACGTAGCACTATCCAGGCCTACCAGCCTCGACGGCCTATACCTCACCAACATAGGCATGCGCACAGGGGGGGGGGGGCGGGGCGGCCGCCCCCCTTATTCACCTAAGAGGGGGGGGGGGCGCAAAGTCAGCCCCCCCACATTGAGATAATAGGGAGGGGGCGCTGCGCCATACAATGTGAGCGCCATACAATGACATAATTGGGAGGGGGGGCTGCAACAAACCTTCGCCCCCCCCTCCCCCTGTAAGGGAACCTTGCGCACGCCTATGCTCACCAAACGTGAAGGGTGGCTTCAGGTTCCGACATGTCGCTGGCTCTGTCGACAGACGATTTGTCGACGAAATGACCGAGGCATCCACGAATTCCAACAGCTCTACTATACGACATACTTCACTACCCATGGACCCCTTGTTACCACGATCACGACCGGATCCTATAACAAGTCATCACCAGCTGCTGGTGCTCACTTATCACGGTGATGATTCCCTTGTTCAGAACTGTCAAGAACTTCTTGCACACATGCACACAGGTTCGTGAAACGTGCGTGCGTTCTCTGTACACATATAAGCACTACATATCAGCTTACCGCTTCCGGTGTTGGTAATACCCACGTTGCCATTGGCAGCGTTACCCAACCGTAAACAACTGGTTATGTAACACATATGCGGCTCTTCAACATATAATATGTGTGCTTATAAAATTTATACAAATCTTTAGCGTAATTTTGTAACGTGTCGCCCAGTAAAAAAAGTTACGCCACAGTAACCTACCCGCCGCATGCTTCGCATAACATCGACTCCCACGGTACGCGGGATCTGCCGAATTTTTTTATTTTGGCCTTTTCCTATGCTTAATTTCTCAGACCATACCGGTTAGTATTTTACTAGCATCAACTGAAGGTATCGTCTTTAGAAGTTTAATACTCACTTTTATGTTGTCGCTGTTCACGTATTCGTCTTGCTGCAACCAGGACGATACGCAGACAAGTCGGCCATCAGTGGTTCTAATGGCTTCCACGATCTGCACCGTGGAGCTCTCTTGGAAGATGAGCGCGCACGCCCAATGAGACGTTGCTGCCGTCGCACCTGGAATGTGGCTGCCCATGCGACGGATGGCCGCCTCTGCTGAGCGATACACCCAGCTCTCCAGGTCACTGAAGAACACCTGCACCTTGGCCATCTCGTGAACTGCAGAAAAAGAAGTCGCCTTACCACTGCAATACTGATTGCGGAGCGCCGTGCGAGCTGAATGCGACACGTGCTATGAAATTTGCGCATTAAAATCTGCATTATGCCGAGGCTCCATTTCATGATGACAAAAGAACGATCCCACATTGACACTTTACGCCAAACATTCGGCACCCGCTGCACTCACCGAATAGAGACTTGGTAAGGAAGCGGAAAAGTTCAGGCTTCCTTCACCGCCGCTTTCCAGCAACGGCTATCGTGTCAATTTTGATACGCGTCATGCATTTAGATGTAGATGTAGATGTAGATCCTGTACTGCTGGCTCACACCCACTCAGGGGGATTGGCCAAGAATCGGGTAGCTTAGAAAAAATTATTTAAAAACTAGTAATGAGAATAAGTTCCTATTTTGTTTGACAAAAAAGATTGTTTAACAAGTTAATTTGGTGAGAATAATAATTAAAAAAAAGGAAAGAAAGGTGGGTGGTATTAATTTCATCAAATAAGTAATACATAGATATAGAAACGAATCTTGCTGTACTTTGCTTCTCGTTAAATATGAAACTTTTGAACTGTGGTTATTGTTAAATCTCTTTGACTGTTCTATGAAATCTTGCATGGCCTCGCATACTTTCCCGCTGCTGTGCCCAAGGGTAAATGCACCTAGAGATAGTAAATTTGAAGTTCTCAACTCTAATCCCATTATGCGTAACGGCGTTTCTAGAGATGTCTTTCGTAATGCAGAAAACTTTTGACATGAGATCAGAAAGTGTTCTATTGTTTCCTCTTCCCTACAATAAGAACAAAGTGGTGATGGTGCTATACCGGCTCTATATAAATAAAATTTAATGATGGAATGCGGCAACGCAACTTCGTAATTATAACTTCCAGATTTCTGTTATGACATGTTGAACTTTTCCAGTGTGTCATTAGATGATTAAAGTCCGGGGAATTTCTTAGAGCTGATATACTGAATTCTCGCATCATCATTTGCCTCCGAAATCTAGCGGCTATATAAAAGCTGATGTAGGGGTAATGTTAATAGCTGGTCCGTCTAACGCCGCTTTCGCTAATGCATCAGCTGTCTCATTTAGAAATAGACCTCTGTGCCCAGGTACCCATACTAGACGAACATACGTTAAGTGCTCAGCTGTTAGGGATTTGATCTCTCTCAATGTTTTCATATCACCGGATGCCGTGAGCGCACTGCACATTGATAACGAGTCCGTTATTATTACTGCGGAATTTATTTATGTCGGAAGTTTACGAAGGGCCAAGACTATCGCTAAAAATTCTGCAATGAAGATGGGTGTGTAATCTGGAATTCGGAGCGAAGAGGACCAGTCGAGAACAGGAAGTATATACCGATGCCACACTTTTCCTCTCTCTGCGACGCGTCCGTCGCAATGACTACGTCTGCTTGCATTCTCAGCAGGTAGTCCTGTAGGGTAGCTCTTAACATGTTACTCGGTAGGTGTTTTGCATTGTTAGGGAAAATGTCATCAAAGTAGATTTGAAGAGAATTTGTCGCTTTACTAATCGGAATAACCTCCCTTATTTCGACGGACAGTGGATCGAGGAGCGATTGTACAAATTTTACTTGAGGTGTGTGAAATCTAGGCCAATAAAAATAAACAAATTACCCAGGTTTGCGCAATGAAAACTGTTTGGTTACGCCTTAAAGGGGATTCAAATGCCTTTAATATGTTTGTAGAGCCAATATTGTGAATCTAGTGACAAGTGAGGGAATTCTAGCTTCCATATACAAAACATTATTCGCTACGAATTTAGGTAGCCCTAAGCACATACGCAGTGCTTGCTTTTCCAGAAGAACCAGGGGACGAAGCTTATAGGCAGGTGCCCCGGAGTATAAAACACTCCCAAATTCTAGAACCGGTCGTACATACACGCGGTATATTGATAATAATGTTGGCACTACTCATTCCTGATCTCCTGTTGCTTATTCTCCGTAGGATACCAACTGCTCGAACACCCTTCGCTGCGATATATTCTATGTGGTTTCGCCATAAGAGAGAGCTGTCATATATCCCTCCCAAATATTTGATATTTTGAACTTGTGGAATGATGTCAAATTTGTATGATAGAGATAAATGCACTGGGTCTTTTATAGGAAATACTAGTACCGCACACGTGTTCACGTTTAGAGAGAGATGAATAGCGTCAAGTCAATGTTCTATTTCAGATAAGTACATTTGCAGGTTTTGATAGAGAGCGTGAATGTCATTAGCTGATGAAAAGAACGCTATGTCACCCGCACAGACGTACGTGTGTACGTTGTCGTTACATGGAATCGATCTTAATAAAATATTGAATAAGAGAAGTGACAGAACAGCTCCTTGGGGTACTCCTTTTGCCTGTTTATAATTACTTGATGAAACTCCGTTCTGGGAACAATAAAATTTTCTATTACCTAGATATTCCGTAATCCACGCTTCTAAATAATGTGGGAAGTTGATTTCTCTCATGCGACTAATTAATACGCTGTGTTCAACACTATCGTACGCTTTTGTATTCTCCAGAGTAACTAAAGCTGCATACTGTCCTTGTCGCCGCGCCAGATGTATCCGACTTTCGAGGTCATTATGTGCTTGCCATATTGAACATCCCTGCCTGAATCCAATTTGACATGGGCGAAGGATCATTTCTCCGTCGACAAACTTCACTATCCGAATGAGCAATGCTCTTTCTATTAACTTGACAAAATTTGACAATAATGCAATTGGCCGGATATTGTCTAAAACATATCCTTCTCCGGGTTTTTTAAGAACAGGTATAATTTCGGCAATTTTCCATTCAGTTGGAATCCAAGCTTCTTTTATGGAATAATTTTTTATATTAAGAACATCTTCCCGTGATTCTTTGAATGAAATTTTTAACATTGCCGACGTGACTCCATCGGGGCCTGGAGCAGCAGCGGGAAGTTTTCTTATCACCTCTGATAATTCCTCCATCGATATTTCAGTAAAACTATCACCTGATTTCACCATTAATGGAGGGGCTTGAACCTTAGCCGCAAAGCCTTTTCCAAACCTTTCGCTATGCTCTCCAATGATTGCGTCAATTCCTGTGGCGATAAAATTATGGATTCAATATTTACTGGTTGATTAATTAGCTTCTTATGTCTTAGAAAGCCAACTAATGCTCTTTTGTTATTTGATTTCGAAAGAAATTCAAAATGCTTTCGTCATACTCCATCTTCGCTTTCGCGACTGTACGTTTAAATGTACCTGCCATGAATTTATAATCTGACCAGTTTTTAGGACATTGATTGTGTAGTAGCTTCTTCCAGGCGGCTTTTCTACGCCTGTAATCCCGAGTGCAGTCATCATTCCACCCACGCGACATCGACTTTTGTTCAACTGAGTGCACCTCAAATTCCGCTTTTCTACGCGACTCCTGTAAAACAGAACAAATGCTCAATGTTTTTAGTTTATCCTTCTGTTCTATGGCACGTACCCACTCTGGGGGATGGGTCCATAATGCGTAGTTGAATCTTAAAATCTTGTTCGAAGAATGTTAAATAGTTAAAAAAAAAGAAAAAGAAAGGAGAGAAGAAATAGAAATATCAAGAAATACATCAAATTAAGACTTCAAAGATTATGCTATTGGGCTCGTATGCCAGGTAGCCGTATTAACCTGATCGGAGCAATTTTGATGAGATTGGATATATTTAACCGCATTTTAATAACGCGTATTTTTGAAGGCAAGAATGAAATGGTACACGTTTAGTGGTTTGCATAAAATTACACACGGCATCGAAGGCATCCCTATGGCAGTATCCCAACCCTGAGGCTCCGAAGCTAAGTACAATTTCTTCAGTTAAGTTTAAGCCTATTTTTGAAAGCGGAGTAATGAGCAGTCGTGATCTAATAAGTGAATATCTGCGACATGAAAAGAAGTAATGTGCAATATTTTCTAATTCTCCGCAGAATTGGCATAGGGGCGATATCGTCAGACCAGCTCTGTGTAAGAATAAGTTAAATGGCGGGAAACGGCATCGAAATCTGGTGATCGTAACTTCAGATTGCCTGGATTGGCTCAGGGCCGTAGCTTCAACTCCGGATGATGATGATGATGACCTCTTTCTCACGGCGCTCGCCCACAAAGGGGAATGGGCCGAGAACGAGGCGACAAGATGCTTAAGGTAAAGAGCTATGAAACTTAGCAAATCTGGAAATTTAGATTAAAATGAAACATTGAATAAATGCAATTTCATAACGAGTAAGCAGTCACACTATCGTTTGGGCTTTCAGAGATAAATAATGAGAGATTTCAAATCAAGAATACGAACAGAGAAAAATTAACTAACGCGGTATTCTTTTTGTTTCATATACCGCCACGCATACCTTCGCATTGGAGAACGTAGAACTAGAGGCTCCAAAAGACAAAATGACAGGCACAGATAAATCCATTCCAATAGCACGCAAAAATGTTTCTAACAGGATTTTTTTCGTGCTGTAGTAAAACGCCTGCCGGTCAAAAAAAATCACAGCATATACACGAAGTGAATGATGACGAGTGGGCGAGGCTCAGGGGGATTCACGTTAACTGTGAATCCCCCCGTACATTGCCCACTCGATCATGCAAAGAGGTGACAACACGTGTGTACAGTAATACAAAGTTGTTTATTATTCACAGTGCGGAGATGGTGTTGAGATGTGGGTGTCATTTTGCTTTCATCATGACCCCCTTATGATCGGCGAAACGTAAAGCCAAAGGTTCTTGTATGGGATCCAGCTTGAAATTTGGGAAGACGAGGTCGATGCAAGTCCCTGTCATCCAGTCTGAAGGAAGCGCGGAGCTGGGCAGCCTTTCTTGTTTTTCTTTCGTTTTCTCTTTGTTTCGTCTCCTCTCTTTCCCTTTTGTTTTTTTTTCTATTTATTTATCTTTACTTCTATTTGGGTTCCAATCTAAAAAAAAAATTTCTCTATTTCTCGCTTGCTTCCTCTTTTTCAATATTTTTATATGTGGTTTTATATGTGTCTATGATCAACAGCAAGGCTCGCGAAAAACAAGAGGAATAAGATTTCTCCTTGGCGCGAGCGCGAGAGCGAGGGCTTCCAGTACTAGCGTGGCTACAAAGAACAAGCCTCGACTCTAAAGAGCTTCGCCCCTAAAAGAAATGATCTATACTTTCTAGCTCACCCCAGAACGCGCACAATAGGAAAGGTGCCTGAGCAGACCTGTGTTTGTAGAATCTTAGTTTCGGTAGACGACAGCGACGGCGCGCGATGGACACTTCCAATTTACGTGTTTGACTAAATTATCTGCGCCAGGGATTTCATAATTGCCGATATTCGGTGGAGCTTGTCAGTCCTGTGTCTGCAAAGATTTCCGTAATGGCACGCCTGCGAAGTCGAGCAGCTCTCACATAAGCGGATGATGGAAAGTACGGTAAAATCGGTTCACTTTACGACGACTTCACTAAGGAAAAGGCCATTTCATTCAGAAACTATCCTTGGTGTCCCAGCACCCAAACGAATCAAACTTTTCTAAAATGCGCATTTACTAGTGCACGGAATGCCTTTATTACGTGGGAGTCAGCATCAGTTGTAAGTGCAGCTCAGAGGGAAAGGAAATTTGTGATTATAACGCCAGTTGTAATTGCCGTGTTTAACTTTCGCAAGGCGAGCAGAACTGCCAATATTTCAGCCACAGAAGCGGGTATGCATTGGGTAGTGGAAGGGAACAAAATCCATCGAAATCCGCGGTAAAAATACTAACAATTGAATTTTCTTCACACAGTGATGCATCTGTAGCAACAATCACGTTTGTTCTAATGATCTGCAGATGCTCTCGTAATAAACCATTTCACTTATGGTGGGGGAGAAATTTCGCACTGTTAGGAAAAATATTGTGCAACCTGAACAGTTGACAGGAAGCCGTTGACCAAGGTATTCGGGATTGCTTTCCACGTGGGCATGTTGATAGGCAGCAGGCCGAGATAGCTGCACATGCAGAAAAAAATGTGTGAAGCGATATGACGGATGCGTCGTCGCTGCCACCAGTGAAGTCTCGGTGATGGTCCTGCTTGTTATGAGCGATGCGACACGAAGTTGACGAAACCTGGCGGACTTGCGGCAAGGCGACAAAGTGGGACGACACCTGAAGACTTTTACAGGAAGCCGTTTGACCAGGGTATTCGGGATTGCTTTCCACGTGGGAATGTTGATAGGGCAGCCGGGCGAGATAGCTGCACATGCAGAAAAAATGCGTGAGGCGATATGCCGGATGCGTCGTCGCTGCCACCAGTGATGTCTCGGTGATGGTCCTGCTTGTTATGAGCGATGCGACACGAAGTTGACGAAACCTGGCGTACTTGCGGCAAGCCGACAAAGCCGACGACACCTGAAGACTTTACAGGAAGCCGTTGACCAGGGTATTCGGGATTGCTTTCCACGTAGGAATGTTGATAGGCAGCAGGCCGAGATAGCTGCACATGCAGAAAAAAATGCGTGAGGCGATATGCCGGATGCGTCGTCACTTGCCACCATCAATTGAATTTCGTAAACGAGTTGCACAGTAACGTGTCGCACGTTGGCAAATTCAATTTGTCTAGTAAGTCATCCAATGTTGCAGTGCGCTTAGACGAGTTTGTAATTGTTCGTTGTCGAAGAGAACGGTGATGCCCTCAGAGGGCCGCCAGTCTGGTCCGGATTGCGAAGGCTGTTCACACCGTAGCGGATGTTCACATCAAAGCGCAACGCCGATGACAGCGGCTGCGGCGGCAGCAGCTGTGAGTGCTGCTGCGAGCGCCGCCTCGGGCATGGCCCTCTCAGTGAGGAGCTTCAAAGTCACCAGTGTGGCCGGTACAGGTATGTACGGCACACTACCGACTGGCAGTTATAGTCCAGGAATGAGTACTGTCGCCGCTGAGTGAAGATTGGGTGCTTGAGAACGTCGTTGAGAGAGATAGCAGATATGTCTTTCCGTCTCTGAGCAACGGTGATCTGGAATTCGAGAAGAATCGAAATATCCTTTCAGGCAAATTTTGTGCAGGGCAAAATTATTCGATTTGCTGGACTCGCGTGTATGCAATAGTAGTGTACATGCCCTGGTTCCGTAATGAAGTGTGCCATAGTATGGCAAGTGTAGCTACAGTTTTCTAACGTTCGTTTTGTACGCGTTTTGTTAATGACACATTGCGCCAGGCAGTCCTCTGCAGCGCATGGCATAGGGTGCGACAACACTGCATCCGATAGGACCACTAAAAAAATAAAATGGCACCAAAGACACAAACAAATTGTTAGCACAGAGAGAACCAACTAACGCGTTGACTTATACAACGTAAAGATGGCGGCGGGTACGGGTATACTTATTCAACGTGGCGGCATGGCGGTCTTTTGCAAGGCGTTGGGCAGAAAGAAGGTGCATTTATGTGTATAAATTTCTAGAAAAGTGCACGTTGTGAATGAATCCTTCCAAGAAACAGCATTTATTGCCGCTAAGGGTCATTACTCTTACAACAGCACCCCACCATTTACATCGCTCTTGCTTTGTTTTCTTTTTTTTTATTTTTTATTTAGTCATGCTGTTGGCCTGTCGACCGTTACAAGGTGGGTCAAAAGCAGCACTTCTGCAAGTTTTACATTACATAAAACAGACACACACACTTCAGAAGAGAACAACGAATACTACATAAGCAAAGATAGGCGAACAAAAAAAAAAGATAAGCGTACATAAGCTAAATAGTATATACATTGATCAGATTATACAACATAATAAGTACACAGTTAACAAGCAATGTTAGAAAACATATCTGTGCATTACAGTACAAAAACACACAGCAGTACATGAGCGAAGCATTCTGTACCTACACCGATCAAACAATAGAAAACTAACAATAGAATGCTAACGAATGAACTCGGAGACAACCACAAAATAGAAAACATGCATACATGCGTGCGTGTTATTGACCTGCTAGGTTATTTTCAAATTAATCTGCACTGATGCTCTCTCGCTTTAGTAGCGGCAATTCATTCTATTCTTCAATGATTCTTGGGAAGAAAGATAACGCGTAACTGTTAATGTGCATCTGAGGTTCTTCGAAAGTACCATCTTTGCTTCTTCGCAATGTTCTACATTGTCGTGCTATCTAGTACCGATTTTAATATTGTTTTAAAGTGAACGTAAAAAAACTTTAACCTTGCTATGTGGCTGCGTTCAGCAAGAGTGGGAAAGTTTCAGCAAAGTGAGCATTTCAGTGACGTTATCTGTACGAGAGTATAGCGCTAGAATAAACCTTGCTGCTCGACGTTGAACTCTTTGCAGTCTCTGAATTAACCCTGACTCACGAGGGTCCCAGAATATTCTGGCATACTATAGCATGGGCCCAACATAGGTGAAATAATTTGTCAGCTTCACTGACTGTGATGCCAAATGCGATTTCTCTCCGAAGAATCAGAGCTTATTTTCCGCAGGTTTCGCATATTTGTAAACAATGGTAAGACCAGGTTTAATTCGTGGACTTATTTAGCGCCTAAGTATTTCAGCACATGAACCGTAGAGAGTACGGGTGAATTCGCTGTGTCCAAGGCATTTTACAATATTTGTTACGCGCAACTAAAACAGTTTTATTTACCTTTGTTTTCCATTTTCCATCATTTTCCATTTGTCGCACCATTTTTATACTGTCCTAAGAGCGTCAACGAGCAACTGCTGATCTTCCGGGCTATGATTTCTTTGCATATAGGCAATCATCGGCGAAAAGGTCGCACCGTAATTCTTTTCGCCAATTTCGGGAGCAATAACAATAATGTAGACTAAGAATAGCACTGGTTTAACACAGGACTCGTGTGGAGCACCTGACGTGACGTTCAGCGGCTTTAGTTTAAAGTGTTCCACTTCTACCTACTGCGTTATACCCCGAAATTTAGCTTTTAATTTATATTTACTTTCCTGTCTTCCGTCAAGACCATCCATCTTAAATTGACAGTTACTTCCTCGCCAAGAAATTGTGGTTTTAAATTGCTACCCCCGGCTTCTGAGGTGCTTAGTGATAATAAATGTGGTGCTATGTTCCTTAAAACATGTGGAGAATTCGTAAGAGAAAAACACTCTCAGTCCGGGAACCAATGTCAATATTTACCCTTTATTTCATCCGCTTTCCATCTCCAATACTTGCCCTTTCCGATATCATACACTTTTCTCTTCTTTTGCGCACAACTTTACACTTCTGCTCCTCCGCCGTTGATGTTGGGGAATTGTGACCCGGACGTACATAAAATCAGTATTAAGGACGGCAGTTGCGGGCACGAGTTTCCGAAACCTTGGCTTCAACGTGATTCTGTGACCGACAAACATGCCACAAATTGCAGCATGAGGGACATAATACTTGGCGTACCATGCATACACATTGCAAGAATGACGTTCCGACATTCACGCATTAAATCGCATAACTTACATACTTCGCCATTACATCCATGGCAAGACATCATTGCAGAACATATATGAGGTGCACGCCTATAAATTCTTCCTTATTTTCCTTTATAGCGCTAGGAAATTTATGCCCTACTGCATCTTTGACCGCATATCTTTTTTTGACAAAACACGCCTCAAATTTACCCCCTTTAAAAAGCTACGGCGGATGTTTTTGTAGCGTTAGCTACACTTGCCTAGCCGGAGCCGATTTCGCGTGGAGCGTCATGAGCCGTGCTGCGCATGCGCGAGGATCAGTGATGTCACACAGCTCGGTCATCAGAGCTGGCATCTCACGCGCTCTCCGACACCGCCGCCCGCGGATCGCCGCTGCTGGTCTGCGCCTCATTCGAGAGGAGTGACGTCGTAGACACAGTGGCGCTAGCGCGCGAGCAGCTATTCGCCTTCGCTGTGCAGTCGCCATGTGACACTGCGCCGGGGCAGCTTGATAGCTCCTCTGACTGGTGTATGCAGGTGGGTAGCGCCATTGAGAAGGAGTGCGCAAATGCTGCCCGACGGCGCAGAAGAGCCGAGAAGCTCATATCACTGGATCCCGAAGTAGTTGCCTGGAAATTAGCGGTTACTGTGTTGGGGCCATAGAGACGGCAACGTGTTACTTCACTGACCACCGAGGCGTCTTTGTGGCAATAGAGAAGCAAACTGACGTTGAGCAAAAATAAATATGCATGTGCCACATAATACGTATACCGTGTGTGTGTTATTGGAGCAGCTGTAAGCAGACAATCAAGCTAATCCTAGACAATCTGGAAAGCTAAGAATAATCAGCTAAACCTTTGCTAACGCTACGTATTTTCTGGCATAGCCGAGCTAAGCCGGCACAATTTTTTAAATGCGAAGCATTTCTTAGCGAACCTCTGGCACTTTGAGCGTTTCTATCTACGTATCTATCTATCTATCTATCTATCTATCTATCTATCTATCTATCTATCTATCTATCTATCTATCTATCTAGCCGCCTACGTCTGGGTGCTCTCATGATCGCCTCCTTAACTTGGTGTAGCCCAAAATTTGCATGGGAGGGTAAGAGGATTTGACGAATATGATTGCCGGGTCATGACATGAATAACGGTAAAATCCTGTCGTGTACGTCGTCAAACCCTTTCCACTAGACACGTGTGGCTCATACCCGTTTACCACGGGCCGCGGTGTACGGGTATGCGCCACAGGTGATTGACAGTTATATATACCCAGGAACGGCGAGAATAGACATTGGTAACTTAATTGCTAGAGCATTAGGGAAAACCAACATCGGCAGCGTTGACTCAACGATTGGAAAGAGTGAAAATTAGGATCCCAGCCGGAATCGAACCGAAGCATTCTGCGTGGTAATCAGGTATTCTACCACTGAGCCACGCCAGGTCTATAAACTGGTTTGGAAAAACAGCCTACGCAGGCGTAATATCGGTGCAACGTCAATTGTGTTTGTGGTGCTGGCTATCTAATTTTACAAAAAAGCTATGAACACTACATGATACCCCTACGTTGTGTACTCCTACGATACAGGCGTCATATCAGATTAACGTCGGTAGTTCCAGTGATGGCTACGCTTTTATAGCAGTCTAATAAACATTAAATTTGTATTCCTACGATTCATCAAGCTATATTGAAGCATTGTTCAACCCCGGAGGAATACAATAACGAAAGTTACATATGATATCCACATCACCGCAGCGTAATGTGCACTTCGTCCACCAGAACGACGCAGTCTCCTCTTCATTTCTTACGAGGCTGGGCGATGGCCTCATGCTGACCGAGGATGATGCCAGATTGATTGACAGCCGCTTTGTAGACTAGGCTACGTAGGCAACATACGCCCAGGTAGTCTACGAATACGACAAACACCATCCACTGATGTTGGTCTACGTAGCACTATCCAGGCCTACCAGCCTCGACGGCCTATACCTCACCAACATAGGCATGCGCACAGGGGGGGGGGGGGGGGGGGCGGGGCGGCCGCCCCCCTTATTCACCTAAGAGGGGGGGGGGCGCAAAGTCAGCCCCCCCACATTGAGATAATAGGGAGGGGGGCGCTGCGCCATACAATGTGAGCGCCATACAATGACATAATTGGGAGGGGGGGCTGCAACAAACCTTCGCCCCCCCCTCCCCCTGTAAGGGAACCTTGCGCACGCCTATGCTCACCAAACGTGAAGGGTGGCTTCAGGTTCCGACATGTCGCTGGCTCTGTCGACAGGACGATTTGTCGACGAAATGACCGAGGCATCCACGAATTCCAACAGCTCTACTATACGACATACTTCACTACCCATGGACCCCTTGTTACCACGATCACGACCGGATCCTATAACAAGTCATCACCAGCTGCTGGTGCTCACTTATCACGGTGATGATTCCCTTGTTCAAGAACTGTCAAGAACTTCTTGCACACATGCACACAGGTTCGTGAAACGTGCGTGCGTTCTCTGTACACATATAAGCACTACATATCAGCTTACCGCTTCCGGTGTTGGTAATACCCACGTTGCCATTGGCAGCGTTACCCAACCGTAAACAACTGGTTATGTAACACATATGCGGCTCTTCAACATATAATATGTGTGCTTATAAAATTTATACAAATCTTTAGCGTAATTTTGTAACGTGTCGCCCAGTAAAAAAAGTTACGCCACAGTAACCTACCCGCCGCATGCTTCGCATAACATCGACTCCCACGGTACGCGGGATCTGCCGAATTTTTTTTATTTTGGCCTTTTCCTATGCTTAATTTCTCAGACCATACCGGTTAGTATTTTACTAGCATCAACTGAAGGTATCGTCTTTAGAAGTTTAATACTCACTTTTATGTTGTCGCTGTTCACGTATTCGTCTTGCTGCAACCAGGACGATACGCAGACAAGTCGGCCATCAGTGGTTCTAATGGCTTCCACGATCTGCACCGTGGCGCTCTGTTGGAAGATGAGCGCGCACGCCCAATGAGACGTTGCTGCCGTCGCACCTGGAATGTGGCTGCCCATGCGACGGATGGCCGCCTCTGCTGAGCGATACACCCAGCTCTCCAGGTCACTGAAGAACACCTGCACCTTGGCCATCTCGTGAACTGCAGAAAAAGAAGTCGCCTTACCACTGCAATACTGATTGCGGAGCGCCGTGCGAGCTGAATGCGACACGTGCTATGAAATTTGCGCATTAAAATCTGCATTATGCCGAGGCTCCATTTCATGATGACAAAAGAACGATCCCACATTGACACTTTACGCCAAACATTCGGCACCCGCTGCACTCACCGAATAGAGACTTGGTAAGGAAGCGGAAAAGTTCAGGCTTCCTTCACCGCCGCTTTCCAGCAACGGCTATCGTGTCAATTTTGATACGCGTCATGCATTTAGATGTAGATGTAGATGTAGATCCTGTACTGCTGGCTCACACCCACTCAGGGGGATTGGCCAAGAATCGGGTAGCTTAGAAAAAATTATTTAAAAACTAGTAATGAGAATAATTTCCTATTTTGTTTGACAAAAAGATTGTTTAACAAGTTAATTTGGTGAGAATAATAATTAAAAAAAAGGAAAAGAAAGGTGGGTGGTATTAATTTTCATCAAATAAGTAATACATAGATATAGAAACGAATCTTGCTGTACTTTGCTTCTCGTTAAATATGAAACTTTTGAACTGTGGTTATTGTTTAAATCTCTTTGACTGTTCTATGAAATCTTGCATGGCCTCGCATACTTTCCCGCTGCTGTGCCCAAGGGTAAATGCACCTAGAGATAGTAAATTTGAAGTTCTCAACTCTAATCCCATTATGCGTAACGGCGTTTCTAGAGATGTCTTTCGTAATGCAGAAAACTTTTGACATGAGATCAGAAAGTGTTCTATTGTTTCCTCTTCCCTACAATAAGAACAAAGTGGTGATGGTGCTATACCGGCTCTATATAAATAAAATTTAATGATGGAATGCGGCAACGCAACTTCGTAATTATAACTTCCAGATTTCTGTTATGACATGTTGAACTTTTCCAGTGTGTCATTAGATGATTAAAGTCCGGGGAGTTTCTTAGAGCTGATATACTGAATTCTCGCATCATCATTTGCCTCCGAAATCTAGCGGCTATATAAAAGCTGATGTAGGGGTAATGTTAATAGCTGGTCCGTCTAACGCCGCTTTCGCTAATGCATCAGCTGTCTCATTTAGAAATAGACCTCTGTGCCCTGGTACCCATACTAGACGAACATACGTTAAGTGCTCAGCTGTTAGGGATTTGATCTCTCTCAATGTTTTCATATCACCGGATGCCGTGAGCGCACTGCACATTGATAACGAGTCCGTTATTATTACTGCGGAATTTATTTATGTCGGAAGTTTACGAAGGGCCAAGACTATCGCTAAAAATTCTGCAATGAAGATGGGTGTGTAATCTGGAATTCGGAGCGAAGAGGACCAGTCGAGAACAGGAAGTATATACCGATGCCACACTTTTCCTCTCTCTGCGACGCGTCCGTCGCAATGACTACGTCTGCTTGCATTCTCAGCAGGTAGTCCTGTAGGGTAGCTCTTAACATGTTACTCGGTAGGTGTTTTGCATTGTTAGGGAAAATGTCATCAAAGTAGATTTGAAGAGAATTTGTCGCTTTACTAATCGGAATAACCTCCCTTATTTCGACGGACAGTGGATCGAGGAGCGATTGTACAAATTTTACTTGAGGTGTGTGAAATCTAGGCCAATAAAAATAAACAAATTACCCAGGTTGCGCAATGAAAACTGTTTGGTTACGCCTTAAAGGGGATTCAAATGCCTTTAAATATGTTTGTAGAGCCAATATTGTGAATCTAGTGACAAGTGAGGGAATTCTAGCTTCCATATACAAAACATTATTCGCTACGAATTTAGGTAGCCCTAAGCACATACGCAGTGCTTGCTTTTCCAGAAGAACCAGGGGACGAAGCTTATAGGCAGGTGCCCCGGAGTATAAAACACTCCCAAATTCTAGAACCGGTCGTACATACACGCGGTATATTGATAATAATGTGGCACTACTCATTCCTGATCTCCTGTTGCTTATTCTCCGTAGGATACCAACTGCTCGAACACCCTTCGCTGCGATATATTCTATGTGGTTTCGCCATAAGAGAGAGCTGTCATATATCCCTCCCAAATATTTGATATTTTGAACTTGTGGAATGATGTCAAATTTGTATGATAGAGATAAATGCACTGGGTCTTTTATAGGAAATACTAGTACCGCACACGTGTTCACGTTTAGAGAGAGATGAATAGCGTCAAGTCAATGTTCTATTTCAGATAAGTACATTTGCAGGTTTTGATAGAGAGCGTGAATGTCATTAGCTGATGAAAAGAACGCTATGTCACCCGCACAGACGTACGTGTGTACGTTGTCGTTACATGGAATCGATCTTAATAAAATATTGAATAAGAGAAGTGACAGAACAGCTCCTTGGGGTACTCCTTTTGCCTGTTTATAATTACTTGATGAAACTCCGTTCTGGGAACAATAAAATTTTCTATTACCTAGATATTCCGTAATCCACGCTTCTAAATAATGTGGGAAGTTGATTTCTCTCATGCGACTAATTAATACGCTGTGTTCAACACTATCGTACGCTTTTGTATTCTCCAGAGTAACTAAAGCTGCATACTGTCCTTGTCGCCGCGCCAGATGTATCCGACTTTCGAGGTCATTATGTGCTTGCCATATTGAACATCCCTGCCTGAATCCAATTTGACATGGGCGAAGGATCATTTTCTCCGTCGACAAACTTCACTATCCGAATGAGCAATGCTCTTTTTATTAACTTGACAAAATTTGACAATAATGCAATTGGCCGGATATTGTCTAAAACATATCCTTCTCCGGGTTTTTTAAGAACAGGTATAATTTCGGCAATTTTCCATTCAGTTGGAATCCAAGCTTCTTTTATGGAATAATTTTTTATATTAAGAACATCTTCCCGTGATTCTTTGAATGAAATTTTTAACATTGCCGACGTGACTCCATCGGGGCCTGGAGCAGCAGCGGGAAGTTTTCTTATCACCTCTGATAATTCCTCCATCGATATTTCAGTAAAACTATCACCTGATTTCACCATTAATGGAGGGGCTTGAACCTTAGCCGCAAAGCCTTTTCCAAACCTTTCGCTATGCTCTCCAATGATTGCGTCAATTCCTGTGGCGATAAAATTATGGATTCAATATTTACTGGTTGATTAATTAGCTTCTTATGTCTTAGAAAGCCAACTAATGCTCTTTTGTTATTTGATTTCGAAAGAAATTCAAAATGCTTTTCGTCATACTCCATCTTCGCTTTCGCGACTGTACGTTTAAATGTACCTGCCATGAATTTATAATCTGACCAGTTTTTAGGACATTGATTGTGTAGTAGCTTCTTCCAGGCGGCTTTTCTACGCCTGTAATCCCGAGTGCAGTCATCATTCCACCAACGCGACATCGACTTTTGTTCAACTGAGTGCACCTCAAATTCCGCTTTTCTACGCGACTCCTGTAAAACAGAACAAATGCTCAATGTTTTTAGTTTATCCTTCTGTTCTATGGCACGTACCCACTCTGGGGGATGGGTCCATAATGCGTAGTTGAATCTTAAAATCTTGTTCGAAGAATGTTAAATAGTTAAAAAAAAAGAAAAAGAAAGGAGAGAAGAAATAGAAATATCAAGAAATACATCAAATTAAGACTTCAAAAATTATGCTATTGGGCTCGCATTCCAGGTAGCCGCTTAACCTGATCGGAACAATTTTGATGAGACTGGATATATTTAACCGCATTTTAATAACGCGTATTTTTGAAGGCAAGAATAAAATGATACACGTTTAGTGGTTTGCATAAAATTACACACGGCATCGAAGGCATCCCTATGGCAGTATCCCAACCCTGAGGCTCAAAGCTAAGTACAATTTCTTCAGTTAAGTTTAAGCCTATTTTTGAAAGCGGAGTAATGAGCAGTCGTGATCTAATAAGTGAATATCTGCGACATGAAAAAAAAGTAATGTGCAATATTTTCTAATTCTCCGCAGAATTGGCATAGGGGCGATATCGTCAGACCAGCTCTGTGTAAGTATAAGTTTAATGGCGGGACACGGCATCGAAATCTGGTGATCGGAACCTCAGATTGCCAAGATTGGCTCAGGGCCGTAGCTTCAACTCCGGATGATGATGATGATGACCTCTTTTTGTTTCATTTATGGGATGCCTACCTCGCGCACTCGTGGCGCGCGCCGCCGCCGCTTATTCTTCTTATTGTTCACCTACATCTGTGGCTCACACCCACTGGGGGGGGGGGGGGGGTTGCCAAGACTTGAGTAGTTTTAGTTATGAAACTTTAGATTAAGGGAGGTTATTGAATAGAAATAATATAAATGGTATAGGAAATTTTGGTGCTTGATGAAATGAATAAATAAACGCAAAGCTCACTTTTTATATATATATTAGTAATGGATAATGAAACAAATATCTATCCTGATTTTTTACACATATATACGTATGTGAAGATACATAAGGATAATAATACTGATTACCTAGTTGACCTATTTACTTCATTAAGGTAGTTCCGCACCGCCACGCATACCTTCGCATTGGAGAACGTAGAACTAGAGGCTCCAAAAGACAAAATGGCAGGCACAGATAAATACATTCCAATAGCACGCAAAAATGTTTCTAACAGTATTTTTCGTGCTGTAGTAAAACGCCTGCCGGTCAAAAAAAATCACAGCATATACACGAAGTGAATGATGACGAGTGGGCGAAGCTCAGGGGTATTCACGTTAACTGTGAATCCCCCCCCCCCCCCCCCGTACATTGCCCACTCGATCATGCAAAGATGTGACAACACGTGTGTACAGTATATACAAAGTTGTTTATTATGCACAGTGCGGAGATGGTGTTGATATGTGGGTGTCATTTTGCTTTCATCATGATCCCCCTATGATCGGCGAAACGTAAAGCCAAAGGTTCTTGTATGGGATCCAGCTTGAAATTTAGGAAGACGAGGTCGATGCAAGTCCCGCTGATCGAGTCTGAGGGAAGCGGGGAGCTGGGCAGCCTTTTTGTTTTTCTTTCGTTTTCTCTGTTTCCTCCTCTCTCTTTCACTTTGTTTTCTTCTATTTATTTATCTTTACTTCTATTTGGGTTTCAATTTTTAATAATTTCTCTATTTCTCGCTTGCTTCCTCTTTTTCAATTTTATATGTGGTTTTATATGTGTCTATGATCAACAGCAAGGCTCGCGAAAAACAAGAGGAATAAGATTTCTCCTTGGCGCGAGCGCGAGCGCGAGAGCTTCCAGTACTAGCGTGGCTACAACGAACAACGGACAAGCCTCGACTCTAAAGAGCTTCGCCCCTAAAAGAAATGATCTATACTTTCTAGCTCACCCCAGAACGCGCACAATATGAAAGGTGCCTGAGCAGACCTGTGTTTATAGAAACCTGGTTTCGGTAGACGACAGCGCAGGCGCGCGGTGGACACTTCCAATTTACGTGTTTGACTAAATGATCTGCGCAGGGATTTCATAATTGCCGATATTCGGTGGAGCTTGTCAGTCCTGTGTCTGCAAAGACTTCCGTAATCGCACGCCTGCGAAATCGAGCAGCTGTCACATAAGCGGATGATGGAAAGTACGGTAAAATCGGTTCAGCTTTTCGACGACATCACTAAGGAATCGGCCATTTCATTCAGAAACAATCCTCGGTGTCCAGGCATCCAAACGAATCAACTTTTCTAAAATGCGCAGGTACTAGTGCACGGAATGCCTTTATTACGTGGGAGTCAGCATCAATTGCAAGTGCAGCTCAGAGAGAAAGAAAATTTGTGATTATAACGCCAGTTGTAATTGCCGTGTTTAACTTGCGCAAGGCGAGCAGAACTGCCAATAATTCAGCCACAGAACGGGTATGCATTGGATAGTGGAAGGGAACAAAATCCATCCAAATCCGGGGAAATATACAGACAACTGAAATTTGTTCACACAGTGATGCATCTGTAGCAACAATCACGTTTGTTCTAATGATCTGCAGGTGCTCTCGTAATAAACAATTTCACTTATGATGGGGGAAGCAATTTCGCACTGTTAGGAAAACTATTGTGAACCTGAACAGTTGACAAGAAGCCGTTGACCAAGGTATTCGGGATTGCTTTCCACGTGGGAATGTTGATAGGCAGCAGGCCGAGATAGCTGCACATGCAGAAAAAATGCGTGAGGGGATATGACGGATGCGTCGTCGCTGCCACCAGTGAAGTCTCGGTGATGGTCCTGCTTGTTATGAGCGATGCGACACGAAGTTGACGAAACCTGGCGGACTTGCGGCAAGGCGACAAAGCCGACGACACCTGAAGACTTTACAGGAAGCCGTTTACCAGGGTATTCGGGATTGCTTTCCACGTGGGAATGTTGATAGGCAGCAGGCCGAGATAGCTGCACATGCAGAAAATATGAATGAGGCGATATGCCGGATGCGTCGTCGCTGCCACCAGTGATGTCTCGGTGATGGTCCTGCTTGTTATGAGCGGTGCGACACGAAGTTGACGAAACCTGGCGGACTTGCGTCAAGCCGACAAAGCCGACGATACCTGAAGACTTTACAGGAAGCCGTTGACCAGGGTATTCGGGATTGCTTTCCACGTAGGAATGTTGATAGGCAGCAGGCCGAGATAGCTGCACATGCAGAAAAAATGCGTGAGGCGATATGCCGGTTCCGTCGTCACTGCCACCAGTCAATTGAATTTCGTAAACGAGTTGCACAGTAACGTGTCGCACGTTGGCAAATTCAATTTGTCTAGTAAGTCATCCAATGCTGCAGTGCGCTTAGACGAGTTTGTAATTGTTCGTTGTCGAAGAGAACGGTGATGCGCTCAGAGAGCCGACAGTCTAGTCCGGATTGCGAAGGCTGTTCACACGGTAGCGGATGTTCACATCAAAGCGCGACGCAGATGACAGCGGCTGCGGCGGCAGCGGCTGTGAGTGCTGCTGCGAGCGCCGCCTCGGGCATGGCCCTCTCAGTGAAGAGCTTCAAAGTCACCAGTGTGGCCGGTACAGGTATGTTGAGGCACACCAATAGTGCCAAAACTACCGACTGGCAGTTATAGTCCAGAACGGAGTACCGTCGCCGCTGAGTGAAGATTGGGTGCTTCAGAACGTCGTTGAGAGAGCTAGCAGATATGTCTTTTCGTCTCTCAGCAACGGTGATCTGGAATTCGAGAAGAATCGAAATATCCTTTCAGGCAAATTTTGTGCAGGGCCAAATTATTCGGTTTGCTGGACTCGCGTGTATGCAATAGTAGTGCACATGCCCTGGTTCCGTAACGAAGTGTGCCATAGTATGGCAAGTGTAGCTACAGTTTTCTAACGTTAGCTTTGTACGCGTTTTGTTAATGACACATTGCGCCAGGCAGTCCTCTGCAGCGCATGGCATAGGGTGCGACAACACTGCATCCGAGAGGACCACTAAAAAAATAAAATGGCACCAAAGACACAAACAAATTGTTATCACAGAGAGAACCGACCAAAGCGTTGACTTATACCACGTAAAGATGGCGGCGGGTACGGGTATACTTAATCAACGTGGCGGCATGGCGGTCCTTAGCGAGACGTGAGGCAGAAAGAAGGTGCATTTATGTGTATAAATTTCTAGAAAACTGCACGTTGTGAATGAATCCTTCCAAGAAACAACATTTATTGCCGCTAAGGGTCATTACTCTTACAACAGCACCTCACAATTTACATCGCTCTTGCTTCGTTTTCTTTTTTTGATTTTTTATTTACTTATGCTGTTGGCCTGTGGACCGTTACAGGGTGGGTCAAAAGCAGCACTTCTGCAAGTCTTACATTACATAAAACACACACACACAGTTCAGAAGAGAACCAAATATACTACATAAGCAAAGATAGGCGAGCAAAACAAGGTAAGCGTACATAAGCAAAATAGTATATACATTGATCAGATTATACAACATAATAAATACACAGTTAACAAGCAATGTTAGAAAACATATCCGAGCATTACAGTACAAAAACACGCAGTCGTACATGAGCGAAGCATTCTGTACCTACACCGATCAAACGATACAAAACTAACAATACAATGCTAACGAATGAATTCGGAGACAACCACAAAATAGAAAACATGCATACATGCGTGCGTGTTTAATGACCTGCTAGGTTATTTTCAAATTAATCTGCTTTGATGCTCTCTCGCGTTAGTAGCGGCAATTCATTCTATTCCTCAATGATTCTTGGGAAGAAAGAAAACGCGTAACTGTTAATGTGCATCTGAGGTTCTTCGAAAGTACCATATTTGCTTCCTCGCAATGTTCTACATTGTCGTGCTATCTAGTACCGATTTTAAGATAGTTTTTAGAGTGAACGTAAAAAAAAACTTTAACCTTGCTATGTGGCTGCGTTCAGCAAGTGTGGGCAAGTTGAGCAAAGTGAGCATTTCGGTGACGAAATCTGTACGAGAGTATAGCGCTACAATAAACCTTGCTGCTCGACGTTGAAATCTTTCCAGTCACTGAATTAACCCTGACTGGCGAGGGTCCCAGAATATTCTGGCGTACCATAGTGTGGGCCGAACGTAGTTCAAATAAGCTGTCAGCTTCAGTGACTGTGAGGCTAACTGCAATTGCCGTCGCAAGGATCAGAGCTTCTTTTCCGCAGTTTCACATATTTTGGTAACATGGTAAGACCAGCTTTTATTCGTGGACATATTTACACCTAAATATTCAGCGCATCAACAGTAGAAAGTATTGAAGAATTCGCTGTGTAAATAAAGTCGACGATATTAATAACTTTATTTTATACGCGCAATAAAACAGTTTTATTCGCATTTATTTTACATTTTACATCATTTTCCATTTGTCGCACCATTTTTATACTGTCCTAAAAGCATCAATGAGCAACTACTGATATTCAGGGCTATCAACTTCTTTGTAAAATGTACAATCATCGGCAAAAAGTCGCACCGTGATTCTTTCGTCAAGTTCAGATGCAATATCATTATTATAGACTAAGAATGGCACTGACGTCAAGTTCAATGGTTTTGATTTAATGTGTTCCACTTCGACGTACTGCGTTCTACGCCGAAATTTAGCTTTAATTTAGCTTTAATTCCCGTCTTCCGTGAAGGCCACCCACCTTAAATTGACAGTACTTCCTCACCAAGTAATTGCAATTTTAAATCGCTACCAAGGCTGTGAGGTGCTTATTGATAATAAATGTGGTGCTATGTTTCTTAACACAACTTGAGAAATCGTCAGGGGAAAACTCGCTCTGTTTTTGACCAACATGAATATTTAACCTTTATTTCATCCGCTTTCCATCTGCAATACTTGACATTTACAATATGTTACTCTTTTCGTTTTCGGCGCACAAGTTTACGCTTCTGATCCTCCACCGTTGATGTTGGGGAATTGTGAGCCAGGCATACATGAAATAAATATTAAGGAAGGCAGTTGCGGGCACAAGAAAGACGCACTGTTTCCGACACTTTGGCTTCAACGTGATTCTCTGCGAGACAGCCATGTCACAAATTACAGCATACTGTAATGTGTATGCATAACATGCATACACATTGCAAGAATGACGTTCCGATATTCACGCATTAAGCAACATATATTGCATACTGTGCCAGTAAATCTATGGCAAGACATCATTGCAGAAGATATATGAGGTGTATGTCACGGCACCTCGTGACATGTCTTAATATAACGGATATAAAATAGACGCACAAAACAAGGTGAATGACATGTCATCACGTGATATGCATCGGAAGCGTATGTCATCCCATCAGTGTCATGTGTTACAAATTGGATAATGCCCCGCTCGTGCAGTCATCGTTTCCCAGCATGGTCGTCATTCGACCCTGGTCCTCTGTAGGCACAACACAGTCAGCGCTTCCACTAGCTTTCCTTGGCGTTGCGTCTCCCTACGCGTGGCATCCGCGATGAGCTCCGGCTGCGCGCCTTCCCAACGGCGTGCAGCCATAGCTAATCGCGGAGGACACGCTCGACGTCGCCGCTGAGATGCGGCAAGACCAGAGCTTGGCACATTCGCTGCTCGGCTCCGCCAGCGTAGACGCCAAGCGATGACGAGTGATGCCGAGGGATCACAAGCCAGCGAACGCCGATAGAAAGATAAAGAGGGCAAGATCTAAAATGGTTTCCAACGGCGCTAGTTGATTCATAGCTAACACTGCATTCAGCAGCAGAACTTAAAGCGAAGGACAGAGAGAGTGAATTTATTAGAAGTTGGCAGAGAGGTAAACAAGGGACAAGCTCACGCGGCCAGGCTAGACACGGTTATGTTATGTGCGCTGAAAATTCGGCCTATTGCCCAGCTTTTCGCGCATGTTGCTTTGCATAATGCTGGTTTCGACGGTGCGTGGAATTCGGCCGAATTTTTTTAGTGCACCATACATGCGTCAATACGCGTCATTTTTGGAACGATCTATATCTGCGTCCTTAGTACTATTTTAATGCACGAGAAAATTTGATGCCATACTGCATATTTGACCGCGTTTCTTCTTTTCACGAAACATGCCTCAAATTTACCCCCTTTAAAAAGCAAGTGCCGAATGAGAGCTACGGCGAACTTTTTTACTTTGGCCTTTGCCTATGCTTAAGTTTTCATACCATGCCGGCTAATATTTCATTAGCATGCGCTGACGGTATCGTCCTTAAAAGCTGAACACTCACTTTCTCACTCCCTGCGTTGTTATAGTCGGCCTCCGGCATCCACCGCGAAGAGCAGACGAGGCGCCCGTCTTGTGTCCTCACTCCTTGGACGCACTGCACATCTGGGTTTCCCGGGTACACGAACACGCAGCTCCAGTGCGACGTTGCTGCCTTCGCTCCAGGGATGTATGAGGTGGCGTGCCGGAAGGCCGCGGCGGCGTGCCGGTACATCCAGCTCTCAATGTCGGAAAAAGCGACATCGACACTCGTCATCTTTGGAACTGCACGAAAAGAAGTCACCTTACTGTAGTATTGGCGTGGGCGCCTAAGACGCCACGTCGAAGGAACGCCGGGTGCACGCCGGAACGGCGGCCCCGAAGCAGACGAAAGGCACGCAGCAGGGTGCCGAACAGAAGACCGAACGCCCTAGTTTATTATGTACAGTGCAATATATACAGTTGAAGTGCGCCCCCTGGGGCAGGAGAACCGGTTCCGAAAACGGAACCGAAACCACTCTACCACATCATCCCCTCCCTTGAGAGAGGATGTCCTCATAGTCGCTGTCACCTTTAAGTCTAGGGCGCCGACGCCTGTACCAGTGCCATTTCCAAGAAAGTCGTCTGAACTGCAGCCGCCGCCAGCAGTCCGGCGGAGCGAAAGAACCGGCCGGTGAACTCTCCTCCCCTTGAGGAGGAAGCTTCTTCCAGTGCACTTTTGCCACTGTAGGGGCAAGCACATGCACATGATGGCGAGGCTCAGATGGCGCGTGGCTCGGCGCCACCGACGCAGAAACAGTGCACGAAACGGCAACGGGCACAGTCGGCGCAGACGCGACCGGCGGATGCATCTCCGAAGCATGCAGAACAGGAACTGGTACAGGGAACACAGCTGGCACGATCAGCGGATGCACCACCGGCGCATGTAGAACAGTACCAGTCTCCCGGAAAGCACCAACAGTCGGAGGAAGCACAGCCAGAGCTTGTGCAGCAGCAGGTGGAATGGTAGTAGCAGGCACAACCGGAGCATGGGCTGCTGGGACGCAAGCAGGTGAAGTATGGTCAGTAGCAGTAGACCCAGTCGAAACACCCATTGTAGCCACAGAAGCATCCCCAGTCGAAGAAATCACAGCCAGAGTATGCTCATCTCCAGGTAACACAGCAGGAGCAGGTACATACATCAGGAGCACGGGCAGCTGGGACGCGAACAGGCTCAGCATGTGAAGTAAGCACATACTCTGACTGAGCAGGGATCGTCGTAGTACGGGAAGTCGAAGTATGGCCCGGAAGAACTGGCATGTTTTCCGCAGAAGAACAGGTAATCCTTGTCCCATTGAAAACTGTGTGCACGGCAGCACTCACTTCATCTGCATCACTGTCCGGAACCGCCACCGAGGTTCCCGCTGTGCGGCACATTTCGCTGAAGTGTCCTTGCTTGCCACAGTTGTTGCAGGTACGACATCGCGCAGGACAGCTCGGAAAATTCGCCCAATGCTGAGGCGAACCGCAGCGGTAGCAGACACTCGGTGGGGCCGACGGTGCAGGAGGGGTGGAGACACGTTGTTGCAGTGTAGGTCCAGAAGGACGAGCGCCGCGGCGTCCATGCTCGCGTCGCGTAGCAGCGTCCACTTGCAAAGCAGTCAGCTGCTGCAACGCGCGGTCGACGCGCTCCTCTTCCCTGGCGTGTTCCAACGCTAGCTGTACAGTGAAAGCGTCTCCCATCTGGATGAAAGTCCGTAGGAGGTTAGGGTCGCGCAGGCCTTGTAGGATCTGGTCGCGGAGCATCGTAGCTGCTGCGGTGCCGAAACTGCAGTGGTCGGCCAAACGACGCAGCGCTTGTATGAACTGGACGACACTTTCGTCCGGATGTTGAACCCTCCGCCGGAATTGTGCGCGCACGCAGACAGCCTCTTCAGGCGGCGCGAAGTATGCGTCCAGAACGGCTAAGGCCTGCTGGTACGCGTCGCTTGCTGCGATGTCTCCGGTAGCCTGGTCGCCGTCAAGCTGCGTCTGCTCATCAGCAGCCTTGTAGTAGGTATGCAATCCCTCCACGCCGAGCGCGTTGAGAAGCAGCACCTTCTTCCTTTCCGGCGTAGCGTCCGGGGCCGCCGCGTCGATGTACACTTGCAAGACGCGGCGCCACTTCTTCCACGGAATCGGAGGCACGCCAGGGCATTGCAGGAATGGAGGTGGTGGAATTGCGGGGTACATGTCGCCGAAGAGACCAAGCGCGACGGAAGAACAGCAGTAGAAGTAGAAGCAGAGGCAATGAACGTAGTGGCCGCAAACACGTGTAATGGCCCGCAGTCTTCTCAATCAGCCGAAATATCCGTGGGCAAGGGTATCTTGAAGGTGAGCCGTACAGCAGAAGCAAGCAGAAGGCAGGTTGGCTCGCATTTCGGCAGGATTGATCCGGATTTCCCTCGTCGCCAATGTAGTATTGGCGTGGGCGCCTAAGACGCCACGTCGAAGGAACGCCGGGTGCACGCCGGAACGGCGGCCCCGAAGCAGACGAAAGGCACGCAGCAGGGTGCCGAACAGAAGACCGAACGCCCTAGCTTATTATGTACAGTGCAATATATACAGTTGAAGTGCGCCCCCTGGGGCAGGAGAACCGGTTCCGAAAACGGAACCGAAACCACTCTACCACACTTACCACTGCAATACTGATTGCGCAACGCCGTGCCAGCTGAAAGTGACGCGTGCTATGAAAGTTGCCTATAAAAATCTGCATTATACCGAGGGTAATGGTTTTACGCATAACGCAGCCGAAAACAATGACACAGATGAAACGGCACACGCACAAAAGCGCGCGTCCCTCTATCTTTTTTATGACCTTGCTGCCAGCTACGCTCTGCTCCATTTCATGATGACAAAAGAACGATCCCTCATTGACACTTTACGCCAAACACAGGGTACCCGCATTACTCACCAAATGTGGATTTCTCGTGGACTTTGACAACTATGCGAATATCTCCCGAGGAGCTTTTCCAAATACCACGCTCGTCCAAATTCTGTGAAGCGGGACAAATTTTGTAGCCGCAGTTTATGGCGCTAGCCTTACGTCCTCATTATATCGGATGACGACGATGATGATGATCGCCTCTTCCTCATGGCGCTCACCCACAAAGTGGCATGGGCCAAGAACCTGGCGGCAAGATGCTTAAGGTAAAGAGCTATTACACTTAGCAAATCTGGAAATTTAGATTAAAAATGAAACATCGAATAAATGCAATTTCTTAACGAGTAAGCAGTCACACTATCCTTTGGGCTTTCAGAGATAAATAATGAGAGATTTCAAATCAAGAATACGAACAGAGAGAAATTAACTTACGCGGTATTCTTTTTGTTTCATTTATGGGATGCCTACCTCGCGCACTCGTGGCGCGCGCCGCCGCTGCTTATTCTTCTTATTGTTCACCTACATCTGTGGCTCACACCCACGGGGGGGGGGGGGGGGGTTGTTAAGACTTGAGTTGTTTTAGTTATGGAACTTTAGAGTAAGGGAGGTTATTGAATAGAAATATTACAAATGGTATAGGAAATTTTTGTGCTCGATGAAATGAATAAATAAACGCAAAGCTCACTTTTTGTATATATTAGTAATGGATAATGAAACAAATAAATATCCTGATTTTTTTACATATATATACGTATGTGAAGACACATAAGGATAATAATACTGATTATCTAGTTAAGCTATTGGCTTCATTAAGGTAGTTCCGCAGCGCCACGCATACCTTCGCATTGGAGAACCTAGAACTAGAGGCTCCAAGTGACAAAATGACAGGCAGAGATAAATCCATTCCAATAGCACTCAAAGGTGTTTCTAACAGGATTTTTCGTGCTGTAGTAAAACCCCTGCCAGTCAAAAAAATCACAGCATATACACGACGTGAATGATGACGAGTGGGCGAAGCTCAGGGGGATTCACGTTAACTGTGAATCCCCCCCGTACATTGCCCACTCAATCATGCAAAGACGTAACACGTGTGTACAGTAATACAAAGTTGTTTATTATTCACAGTGCGGATATGGTGCTGAGATGTGGGTGTCATTTTGCTTTCATTATGACCCCCTTATGATCGGCGAAATGTAAAGCCAAAGGTTCTTGTACGGGATCCAACCTGAAATTTAGGAAGACAAGGTCAATGCAAGTCCCTGTCATCCAGTCAGAAGGAAGGGCGGAGCTGGGCAGCCTTTTTTGTTTTTCTTTCGTTTTCTCTTTGTTTCGTCTCCTCTCTTTCCCTTTTGTTTTTTCTATTTATTTATCTTTACTTCTATTTGGGTTGCAATTTTAAAAAATTTCTCCATTTCTCGCTTGCTTCCTCTTTTTCAATTTTATATGTGGTTTTATATGTGTCTATGATCAACATCAAGGCTCGCGAAAAACAAGAGGAATAAGATTTCTCCTTGGCGCGAGCGCGAGAGCGAGGGCTTCCAGTATTAGCGTGGCTACAAAGAACAAGCCTCGACTCTAAAGAGCTTCGCCCCTAAAAGAAATGATGTATACTTTCTAGCTCACCCCAGAACGCGCACAATAGGAAAGGTGCCTGAGCAGACCTGTGTTTGTAGAAACTTAGTTTCGGTAGACGACAGCGACGGCGCGCGATGGACACTTCCAATTTACGTGTTTGACTAAATGATCTGCGCAGGGATTTCATAATTGCCGATATTCGGTGGAGCTTGTCAGTCCTGTGTCTGCAAAGACTTCCGTAATGGCACGCCTGCGAAGTCGAGCAGCTCTCACATAAGCGGATGATGGAAAGTACGGTAAAATCGGTTCACTTTACGACGACTTCACTAAGGAAAAGGCCATTTCATTCAGAAACTATCCTTGGTGTCCCAGCACCCAAACGAATCAAACTTTTCTAAAATGCGCAGGTACTAGTGCACGAAATGCCTTTATTACGTGGCCTTCAGCATCAGTTGTAAGTGCAGCTCAGAGGGAAAGGAAATTTGTGATTATAACGCCAGTTGTAATTGCCGTGTTTAACTTTCGCAAGGCGAGCAGAACTGCCAATATTTCAGCCACAGAAGCGGGTATGCATTGGGTAGTGGAAGGGAACAAAATCCATCGAAATCCGCGGTAAAAATACTAACAATTGAATTTTCTTCACACAGTGATGCATCTGTAGCAACAATCACGTTTGTTCTAATGATCTGCAGATGCTCTCGTAATAAACCATTTCACTTATGGTGGGGAAGAAATTTCGCACTGTTAGGAAAAATATTGTGAAACCTGAACAGTTGACAGGAAGCCGTTGACCAAGGTATTCGGGATTGCTTTCCACGTGGGCATGTTGATAGGCAGCAGGCCGAGATTGCTGCACATGCAGAAAAAATGCGTGAGGCGATATGCCGGATGCGTCGTCGCTGCCACCAGTCAATTGAATTTCGTAAACGAGTTGCACAGTAACGTGTCGCACGTTGGCAAATTCAATTTGTCTAGTAAGTCATCCAATGCTGCAGTTCGCTTAGACGCGTTTGAAATTGTTCTTAGTCGAAGGGAACGGTCATGCCCTCAGATGGCCGGAAGTGTGGTCCGGAACTGCGAAGGCTGTTCACGTCGTAGCGGAGCATCAAAGCGCGACGCCGACGACAGCGGCTGCGGCGGCAGTAGCTGTGAGTGCTGCTGCGAGCGCCGCGTCTGGTATGGCCCTCTCAGTGAAGAGCTTCAACGTCACTAGTGTGGCCGGTACAGGGATGTTGAGGCACACCAATAGTGCCAAAACCAGCGACTGGCAGTTATAATCAAGAACTGAGTACTGTCGCCGCTGAGTGAAGATCGGGTGCTTCAGCACGTCGTTGAGAGAGATAGCAGATATGTCTTTTCTGTTCTCAGCAACGGTGATCTGGAATTCGAGAAAGATCGAAATATCCTTTCAGGCAAATTTTGTGCAGGGCAAAATTATTCGATTTGTTGCACTCACGTGTATGCAATAGTAGTGTACATGCCCTGGTTCCGTAATGAAGTGTGCCATAGTATGGCAAGTGTAGCTACAGTTTCCTAACGTTACTTTTGTACGCGTTTTTTTACTTTGATGACACAATTGCGCCAGGCAGTCCTCTGCAGCGCATGGCATAGGGTGCGACCACACTGCATCCGAGAGGACCACTAAAAAATAAAATGGCACCAAAGACACAAACAAATTGTTAGCGCAGAGAGAACCAACCAACGCTTTGACTTATACAACGTAAAGATGGCGGCGGGTACGGGTATACTTATTCAACGTGGCGGCATGGCGGTCTTTTGCGAGGCGTGGGGCAGAAAGAAGGTGCATTTATGTGTATAAATTTCTAGAAAAGTGCACGTTGTGAATGAATCCTTCCAAGAAACAACATTTATTGCCGCTTAAGGTCATATACTACATAAGCAAAGATAGGCGAACAAAAAAAAAGATAAGCGTACATAAGCAAAATAGTATATACATGGATTAGATTATACAACATAATAAATACACAGTTAACAAGCAATGTTAGAAAACATATCCTTGCATTACAGTACAAAAACACACACCCGTACATGAGCGAAGCATTCTGTACCTACACCGATCAAACAATACAAAACTAACAATACAATGCTAACGAATGAACTCGGAGAGAACCACAAAATAGAAAACATGCATACATGCGTGCGTGTTATTGACCTGCTAGGTTATTTTCAAATTAAATGCACTGATGCTCTCTCGCGTTAGTAGCTACAATTCATTCTATTCTTCAATGATTCTTGGGAAGAAAGAAAACGCGTAACTGTTAATGTGCATCTGAGGTTCTTCGAAAGTACCATCTTTGCATCTTCGCAGTGTTCTACATTATCGTGCTATCTAGTACCGATTTTAAGATTGTTTTTAGAGTGAACGTAAAAAAAAAAAACTTTAACCTCGATATGTGGCTGCATTCAGCAAGAGTGGGAAAGTTCAGCAAAGTGAGCATTTCAGTGACGGAATCTGTACGAGAGTATAGCGTTAGAATAAACCTTGCTGGTCGATGTTGAACTCTTTCCAGTCTCTGAAATAACCCTGACTGACGAGGGTCCCAGAATATTCTGGCATACTATAGCATGGGCCCAACATAGGTCAAATAATTTGTCAGCTTCACTGACTGTGATGCTAAATGCGATTTCCGCCCGAAGAATCAGAGCTTATTTTCCGCAGTTTCGTATATTTGTAAACATGGTAAGACCAGGTTTAATTCGTGGACATATTTACGCCTAAGTATTTCAGCACATGAACCGTAGAAAGTACGGGTGAATTCGCTGTGTCCAAGGCATTTTACAATATTTGTTACGCGCAATAAAACAGTTTTATTTCCCTTTGTTTTCTATTTTCCATCATTTTCCATTTGTCGCACCATTTTTATACTGTCCTAAGAGCGTCAACGAGCAACTGCTGATCTTCCGGGCTATGATTTCTTTGCAGAATAGGCAATCATCGGCAAAAAGTCGCACCGTGATTCTTTCGTCAATTTCGGGAGCAATAACACTAATGTAGACTAAGAATAGCACTCGGTTTAACACAGACTCCTGTGGAACACCCGAGGTCACGTTCAGCGGCTTTAGTTTAACGTGTTCCGCTTCTACCTACTGCGTTATACCCCGAAATTTAGCTTTTAATTTATATTTACTTCCTGTCTTCCGTCAAGACCACCCATCTTAAATTGACAGTACTTCCTCGCCAAGAAATTGTGGTTTTAAATTGCTACCCAGGCTGTGAGGTGCTTATTGATAATAAATGTGGCGCTATGTTCCTTAACACATGTGGAGAATTCGTAAGAGAAAAACTCTCTCTGTCCGGGACCAACGTCAGTATTTAACCTTTATTTCATCCGCTTTCCATCTCCAATACTTTACCTTTCCTATATCATACTCTTTTCTCTTCTTTTGTGCACAACTGTACACTTCTGCTCCTCCGCCGTTGATATTGGGGAATTGTGACCCGGACGTACATAAAATCAATATTAAGGGCGGCAGTTGCGGGCACGAGTTTCCTAAACCTTGGCTTCAACGTGATTCTGTGACCGACAAACATGCCACGAATTGCAGCATGAGGAACATAATACTTGGCGTACCATGCATACACATTGCAAGAATGACGTTCCGACATTTACGCATTAAATCGCATAAATTACATACTTCGCCATTACATCCATATATGAGGTGTACGTCTATAAATGCTTCCTTATTTTCCTTTTATAGCGCTAGGAAATTTATGCCCTACTGCATCTTTGACCGCGTATTTTCTTTTGACAAAACACGCCTCAAATTTACCCCCTTTAAATAGCTACGGCGGATTTTTTTGTAGCGTTAGCTACACTTGCCTAGCCGAAGCCGATTTCGCGTGGAGCGTCATGAGCCGTGCTGCGGATGCGCGAGCATCAGTGATGTCACACAGTTCGGTCATCAGAGCTGGCATCTCACGCGCTCTCCGACACCGCCGCCCGCGGATCGCCGCTGCAGGTCTGCGTCGCATTCGAGAGGAGTGACGTCGCAGACACAGTGGCGCTAGCGCGCGCGCAGCTATTCGCCTTCGCTGTGCAGTCGCCATGTGACACTGCGCCGGGGCCGCTTGGTAGCTCCTCTGACTGGTGTTTGCAGGTGGGCAGCGCCATTGAAAAGGAGTGCGCAAATGCTGGCCGAGAGCGAAGAAGAGCCGAGAAGCTTATATCATTGGATCCCTTAGTAGTTGCCTGGCAATTAGCGGATACTGTGTTGGGGCCATAGAGACGGCAGCGTGTTACTTCACTGACCACCGAGCCGTCTTTGTGGCAATAGAGAGCAACCTGACGCTGAGCAAAAATAAATATGCATGTGCCACATAATACGTATACCGTGTGTGTGTCATTGGAGCAGCCGTAAGCATGACAATCAAGCGAATCCTAGACAATGTGGAAATCTAAGAATAATCAGCTAAACCTTTGCTAACGCTACGTATATTCTGGCATAGCCGAGCTAAGCAACTGCAATATTTTTATTTTGGCCTTTTCCTATGCTTAAGTTCTCATACCATACCGGTTAGTATTTTACTAGCATCAACTGAAGGTATCGTCTTTAGAAGTTTAATACTCACTTTTATGTTGTCACTGTTCACGTATTCGTCTTGCTGCAACCAGGACGATACGTAGACAAGTCGGCCATCAGTGGTTCTAATGGCTTCCACGATCGGCACCATGGCGCTCTGTGGGAAGATGAACGCGCACGCCCAATGAGACGTTGCTGCCGTCGCACCTGGAATGTGGCTGCCCATGCGACGGACGGCCGCCGCTGCTGAGCGATACACCCAGCTCTCCAGGTCACTGAAGAACACCTGCACCTTGGCCATCTCGTGAACTGCAGAAAAAGAAGTCGCCTTACCACTGCAATACTGATTGCGCAACGCCATGCGAGCTGAATGCGACGCGTGCTATGAAAATTGCCCATTAAAATCTGCATTATGCCGAGGCTCCATTTCATGATGACAAAAGAACGATCCCACATTGACACTTTAAGCCAAACATTCGGCACCCGCTGCACTCACTGAATAGAGACTTGGTAAGGAAGAGGAAAACTTCAGGCTTCCTTCACAGCCGCTATCCGGCCACGGCTGTCGTGTCAATTTTGCTACGCGTCATTCATTTAGATGTAGATGTAGGTGTAGATCCTGTACTGCTGGCTCGCACCCACTCAGGGGGATTGGCCAAGAATCGGTTAGCTTAGAAAAAATTATTTAAAAATTAGTAATGAGAATAATTTCCTATTTTGTTTGACAAAAAGATCGTTTAACAAGTTAATTTTGTGAGAATAATAATTAAAAAAAAAGGAAACGAAAGGTGGGTGGTATTAATTTTCCTCAAATAAGTAATACATACATATAGAAACGAATCTTGCTGTACTTTGCTTCTGGTTAAATATGGAACTTTTGAACTGTGGTTATTGTTTAAATCTCTTTGACTGTTCTATGATATCTTGCATGGCCTCGCATGCTTTCCCGCTGCTGTGCACAAGGGTAAATGCACCTAGAGATAGTAAATTTGAAGTTCTCAACTCTAATCCCATTATGCGTAACGGCGTTTCTAGAGATGTCTTTCGTAATGTAGAAAACTTTTGACATGAGATCAGAAAGTGTTCTATTGTTTCCCCTTCCCTACAATAAGAACAAAGTGGTGATGGTGCCATACCGGCTCTATATAAATAAAAATTTAATGATGGAATTCGGCAACACAACTTCGTAATTATAACTTCCAGATCTCTGTTATGACATGTTGAACTTTTCCAGTGTGTCATTAGATGATTAAAGTCCGGGGAATTTCTTAGAGCTGATATACTGAATTCTCGCATCATCATTTGCCTCCGAAATCTAGCCGCTACTATAAAAGCTGATGTAGGGGTAATATTCATAGCTGGTCCGTCTAACGCCGCTTTCGCTAATGTATCAGCTGTTTCATTTAGAAATAGACCTCTGTGCCCAGGTACCCATACTAAACGAACATACGTTAAGTGCTCAGGTGTTAGGGATTTGAACTCTTTCAATGTTTTCATATCACCGGATGCCGTGAGCGCACTGCACACTGATAACGAGTCCGTTATTATTACTGCGGAATTTATTGATGCCGTAAGTTTACTGAGGGCCAAGACTATCGCTAAAAATTCTGCAATGAAGATGGGTGTGTAATCTGGAATTCGGAGCGAAGAGGACCAGTCGAGAACAGGAAGTATATACCGATGCCACACTTTTCCTCTCTCTGCGACGCGTCCGTCGCAATGACTACGTCTGCTTGCATTCTCAGCAGGTAGTCCTGTAGGGTAGCTCTTAACATGTTACTCGGTAGGTGTTTTGCATTGTTAGGGAAAATGTCATCAAAGTAGATTTGAAGAGAATTTGTCGCTTTACTAATCGGAATAACCTCCCTTATTTGGACGGACAGTGGATCGAGGAGCGATTGTACAAATTTTACTTGAGGTGCGTGAAAACTAGGCCAATAACAATAAAAAAATAAACCCGGTTGAGCAATGAAAACTGTTTGGTTACGCCTTAAAGGGGATTCAAATGCCTTTAAATATGTTTGTACAGCCAATATTCTGAATCTAGTGACAAGTGAGGGAATCCTAGCTTCCATATACAAAACATTATTCGCTACGAATTTACGTAGCCCTAAGTACATACGCAGTGCTTGCTTTTCCAGAAGAACCAGGGGACGAAGCTTATAGGCAGGTGCCCCGGAGTATAAAACACTCCCAAATTCTAGAACCGGTCGTACATACATGCGGTATATTGATAATAATGTGCTCTACGCATTCCTGATCTCCTGTTGCTTATTCTCCGTAGGATACCAACTGCTCGAACACCCTTCGCTGCGATATATTCTATGTGGTTTCGCCATAAGAGAGAGCTGTCATATATCACTCCCAAATATTTGATATTTGAACTTGTGGAATGATGTCAAATTTGTATGATAGAGATAAATGCACTGGGTCTTTTATAGGAAATACTAGTACCGCACACTTGTTCACGTTTAGAGAGAGATGAATAGCGCCAAGCCAATGTTCTATTTCAGATAAGTACATTTGCAGGTTTTGATAGAGAGCGTGAATGTCATTATCTGATGAAAAAACGCTATGTCATCCGAATAGACGTACGTGTGTACGTTGTCGTTACATGGAATCGAGCTTAATAAAATATTGAATAAGAGCGGTGACAGAACAGCTCCTTGGGGTACTCCTTTTGCCTGTTTATAATTACTTGATGAAACTCCGTTCTGAGAACAATAAAATTTCCTATTACCTAGAAATTCCGTAATCCACGCTTCTAAATAATGTGGGAAGTTGATTTCTCTCATACGACTAATTAATACGCTGTGTTCCACACTATCGTACGCTTTTGTATTGTCCAGAGTAACTAAAGCTGCATATTGTCCTTGTCGCCGCGCCAGATGTATCCGACTTTCGAGGTCAATATGTGCTTGCCATATTGAACATCCCTGCCTGAATCCAAATTGACATGGGCGAAGGATCATTTCTCCGTCGACAAACTTCACTATCCGAATGAGCAATGCTCTTTCTATTAACTTGACAAAATTTGACGTTAATGCAATTGGCCGGATATTGTCTAAAACATATCCTTCTCCGGGTTTTTTAAGAACAGGTATAATTTTGGCGATTTTCCATTCAGTTGGAATCCAAGCTTCTTTTATGGAATAATTTATTATATTAAGAATATATTCCCGTGATTCTTTGCATAAAATTTTTAACATTGCCGACGTGACTCCATCGGGGCCTGGAGCAGCAGCGGGAAGTTTTCTTATCACCTCTGATAATTCCTCCATCGATATTTCAGTAAAACTATCACCTGATTTCGGCATTAATGGAGGGGCTTGAACCTTAGCCGCAAAGCGCTTTTCCAAACCTTTCGCTATGCTCTCCAATGATTGCGTCAATTCCTGTGGCGATAAAATTATGGATTCAATATTTACTGGTTGAGGAATTAGCTTCTTATGTCTGAGAAAGCCAAATAGGGCTCTTTTGTTATTTGATTTCGAAAGAAATTCAAAATGCTTTTCGTCATACTCCATCTTCGCTTTCGCGACTGTACGTTTAAATGTACCTGCCATGAATTTATAATCTGACCAGTTTTTAGGACATTGATTGTGTAGTAGCTTCTTACAGGCGGCTTTTCCACGCCTGTAATCCCGAGTGCAGTCATCATTCCACCAACGCGACATCGACTTTTGTTCAACTGAGTGCACCTCAAGTTCCGCTTTTCTACGCGACTCCTGTAAAACAGAACAAATGCTCAATGCTTTTAGTTTATCCTTCTGTTCTATGGCACGTACCCACTCTGGGGGATGGGTCAATAATGCGTAGTTGAATCTTAAAATCTTGTTCGAAGAATGTTAAATAGTTCAAAAAAAGAAAAAGAAAGGAGAGAAGAAATAGCAATAACAAGAAATACATCAAATTAAGACTTCAAAATTTATGCTATTGGGCTTGTATGCCAGGTAGCCGTATTAACCTGATCGGAGCAATTTTGATGAGATTGGATATACTTACCCGCATTTTAATAACGCGTATTTTTGAAGGCAAGAATAAAATGGTACACGTTTAGTGGTTTGCATAAAATTACACACGGCATCGAAGGCATCCCTATGACAGTATCCCAACCCTGAGGCTCAAAGCTAAGTACAATTTCTTCAGTTAAGTTTAAGCCTATTTTTGAAAGCGGAGTAATGAGCAGTCGTGATCTAATAAGTGAATATCTGCGACATGAAAAAAAAGTAATGTGCAATATTTTCTAATTCTCCGCAGAATTGGCATAGGGGCGATATCGTCAGACCAGCTCTGTGTAAGTATAAGTTTAATGGCGGGACACGGCATCGAAATCTGGTGATCGTAACTTCAGATTGCCTAGATTGGCTCAGGGCCGTAGCTTCAACTCCGGATGATGATGATGATGACCTCTTTTTGTTTCATTTATGGGATGCCTACATCGCGCACTCGTGGCGCGCGCCGCCGCCGCTTATTCTTCTTATTGTTCACCTACATCTGTGGCTCACACCCACTGGGGGGGGGGGGGGTTGCCAAGACTTGAGTAGTTTTAGTTATGAAACTTTAGATTAAAGGAGGTTATTGAATAGAAATAATATAAATGGTATAGGAAATTTTGGTGCTTGATGAAGTGAATAAATAAACGCAAAGCTCACTTTTTATATATATATTAGTAATGGATAATGAAACAAATAAATATCCTGATTTTTTACACATATATACGTATGTGAAGTTATATAAGGATAATAATACTGATTACCTAGTTGACCTATTTACTTCATTAAGGTAGTTCCGCACCGCCACGCATACCTTCGCATTGGAGAACGTAGAACTAGAGGCTCCAAAAGACAAAATGGCAGGCACAGATAAATCCATTCCAATAGCACGCAAAAATGTTTCTAACAGTATTTTTCGTGCTGTAGTAAAACGCCTGCCGGTCAAAAAAAATCACAGCATATACACGAAGTGAATGATGACGAGTGGGCGAAGCTCAGGGGTATTCACGTTAACTGTGAATCCCCCCCCCCCCCCGTACGTTGCCCACTCGATCATGCAAAGATGTGACAACACGTGTGTACAGTATATATAAAGTTGTTTATTATGCACAGTGCGGAGATGGTGTTGATATGTGGGTGTCATTTTGCTTTCATCATGACCCCCCTATGATCGGCGAAACGTAAAGCCAAAGGTTCTTGTATGGGATCCAGCTTGAAATTTAGAAAGACGAGGTCGATGCAAGTCTCGCTGATCGAGTCTGAGGGAAGCGGGGAGCTGGGCAGCCTTTTTGTTTTTCTTTCGTTTTCTCTGTTTCCTCCTCTCTCTTTCACTTTTTGTTTTCTTCTATTTATTTATCTTTACTTCTATTTGGGTTTCAATTTTTAATAATTTCTCTATTTCTCGCTTGCTTCCTCTTTTTCAATTTTATATGTGGTTTTATATGTGTCTATGATCAACAGCAAGGCTCGCGAAAAACAAGAGGAATAAGATTTCTCCTTGGCGCGAGCGCGAGCGCGAGAGCTTCCAGTACTAGCGTGGCTACAACGAACAACGGACAAGCCTCGACTCTAAAGAGCTTCGCCCCTAAAAGAAATGATCTATACTTTCCAGCTCACCCCAGAACGCGCACAATATGAAAGGTGCCTGAGCAGACCTGTGTTTATAGAAACCTGGTTTCGGTAGACGACAGCGCAGGCGCGCGGTGGACACTTCCAATTTACGTGTTTGACTAAATGATCTGCGCAGGGATTTCATAATTGCCGATATTCGGTGGAGCTTGTCAGTCCTGTGTCTGCAGAGACTTCCGTAATGGCACGCCTGCGAAATCGAACAGCTGTCACATAAGTGGATGATGGAAAGTACGGTAAAATCGGTTCACTTTTCGAGGACATCACTAAGGAATCGGCCATTTCATTCAGAAACAATCCTCGGTGTCCAGGCATCCAAACGAATCAACTTTTCTAAAATGCGCAGGTACTAGTGCACGGAATGCCTTTATTACGTGGGAGTCAGCATCAATTGCAAGTGCAGCTCAGAGAGAAAGAAAATTTGTGATTATAACGCCAGTTGTAATTGCCGTGTTTAACTTGCACAAGGCGAGCAGAACTGCCAATAATTCAGCCACAGAACGGGTATGCATTGGATAGTGGAAGGGAACAAAATCCATCCAAATCCGGGGAAATATACAGACAACTGAAATTTGTTCACACAGTGATGCATCTGTAGCAACAATCACGTTTGTTCTAATGATCTGCAGGTGCTCTCGTAATAAACAATTTCACTTATGATGGGGAAGCAATTTCGCACTGTTAGGAAAACTATTGTGAACCTGAACAGTTGACAAGAAGCCGTTGACCAAGGTATTCGGGATTGCTTTCCACGTGGGAATGTTGATAGGCAGCAGGCCGAGATAGCTGCACATGCAGAAAAAATGCGTGAGGCGATATGCCGGATGCGTCGTCACTGCCACCAGTCAATTGAATTTCGTAAACGAGTTGCACAGTAACGTGTCGCACGTTGGCAAATTCAATTTGTCTAGTAAGTCATCCAATGCTGCAGTGCGCTTAGACGAGTTTGTAATTGTTCGTTGTCGAAGAGAACGGTGATGCGCTCAGAGAGCCGACAGTCTAGTCCGGATTGCGAAGGCTGTTCACACGGTAGCGGATGTTCACATCAAAGCGCGACGCCGATGACAGCGGCTGCGGCGGCAGCGGCTGTGAGTGCTGCTGCGAGCGCCGCCTCGGGCATGGCCCTCTCAGTGAAGAGCTTCAAAGTCACCAGTGTGGCCGGTACAGGTATGTTAAGGCACACCAATAGTGCCAAAACTACCGACTGGCAGTTACACTCCAGAACTGAGTACGACGGAATCTGTACGAGAGTATAGCGCTCGAATAAACCTTGCTGCTCGATGTTGAACTCTTTCCGGTCTCTGAATTAACCCTGAGTGACGAGGGTCCCAGAATATTCTGGTATACTAGAGCATGGGCCCAACGTAGGTCAAATAATTTGTCAGCTTCACTGACTGTGATGGTAAATGCGATTTCCGTGCGAAGAATCAGAGCTTATTTTCCGCAGTTTCGCATATTTGTAAGCATGGTAAGACCAGCTTTAATTCGTGGACATATTTACACCTAAGTATTTCAGCACATGAACCGTAGAAAGTACTGGTGAATTCGCTGTGTCCAAGGCATTTTACAATATTTGTTACGCGCAATAAAACAGTTTTATTTCCCTTTGTTTTCCATTTTCCATCATTTATCTTTTGTCGCACCATTTTTATACTGTCCTAAGAGCGTCAACGAGCAACTGCTGATCTTCCGGTCTATGATTTCTTTGCAGAATAGGCAATCATCGGGGAAAAGTTGCACCGTGATTCTTTCGTCAATTTCGGGAGCAATAACAATAATGTAGACTAAGAATAGCACTGGGTTTAACACAGACTCCTGTGGAACACCTGACGTCACGTTCAGCGGCTTTAGAACACCAGCGTCACGTTCAGCGGCTTTAGAGCATCAAAGAGCGACGCCGACGACAGCCGCTGCGGCGGCAGCTGCTGTGAGTGCTGCTGCGAGCGCCGCCTCGGGCTTGGCCCTCTCAGTGAAGAGCTTCAAAGTCACCAGTGCGGCCGGTACAGGTATGTTAAGGTACACCAATAGTGCCAAAACTACCGACTGGCAGTTATAGTCCAGAACGGAGTACTGTCGCCGCTGAGTGAAGATTGGGTGCTTCAGAACGTCGTTGAGAGAGATAGCAGGCATGTGTTTTCGTCTCTCAGCAGCGGTGATCTGGAATTCGAGAAGAATCGAAATATCCTTTCAGGCAAATTTTGTGCAGGGCAAAATTATTCGATTTGCTGGGCTCGCGTGTATGCAATAGTAGTGTACATGCCCTGGTTCCGTAATGAAGTGTGCCATAGTATGGCAAGTGTAGCTACAGTTTTCTAACGTTAGCTTTGTACGCGTTTTGTTAATGACACATTGCGCCAGGCAGTCCTCTGCAGCGCATGGCATAGGGTGCGACAACACTGCATCCGAGAGGACCACTAAAAAAATAAAATGGCACCAAAGACACAAACAAATTGTTATCACAGAGAGAACCGACCAAAGCGTTGACTTATACCACGTAAAAATGGCGGCGGGTACGGGTATACTTAATCAACGTGGCGGCATGGCGGTCCTTAGCGAGACGTGAGGCAGAAAGAAGGTGCATTTATGTGTATAAATTTCTAGAAAACTGCACGTTGTGAATGAATCCTTCCAAGAAACAACATTTATTGCCGCTAAGGGTCATTACTCTTACAACAGCACCTCACAATTTACATCGCTCTTGCTTCGTTTTCTTTTTTTGATTTTTTATTACTTATGCTGTTGGCCTGTGGACCGTTACAGGGTGGGTCAAAAGCAGCACTTCTGCAAGTCTTACATTACATAAAACACACACACACAGTTCAGAAGAGAACCAAATATACTACATAAGCAAAGATAGGCGAGCAAAACAAGGTAAGCGTACATAAGCAAAATAGTATATACATTGATCAGATTATACAACATAATAAATACAGTGTTAACAAGCAATGTTAGAAAACATATCCGAGCATTACAGTACAAAAACACGCAGTCGTACATGAGCGAAGCATTCTGTACCTACACCGATCAAACGATACAAAACTAACAATACAATGCTAACGAATGAATTCGGAGACAACCACAAAATAGAAAACATGCATACATGCGTGCGTGTTTAATGACCTGCTAGGTTATTTTCAAATTAATCTGCTTTGATGTTCTCTCGCGTTAGTAGCGGCAATTCATTCTATTCCTCAATGATTCTTGGGAAGAAAGAAAACGCGTAACTGTTAATGTGCATCTGAGGTTCTTCGAAAGTACCATATTTGCTTCCTCGCAATGTTCTACATTGTCGTGCTATCTAGTACCGATTTTAAGATAGTTTTTAGAGTGAACGTAAAAAAACTTTAACCTTGCTATGTGCCTGCGTTCAGCAAGTGTGGGCAAGTTGAGCAAAGTGAGCATTTCGGTGACGAAATCTGTACGAGAGTATAGCGCTACAATAAACCTTGCTGCTCGACGTTGAAATCTTTCCAGTCACTGAATTAACCCTGACTGACGAGGGTCCCAGAATATTCTGGCGTACCATAGCGTGGGCCGAACGTAGTTCAAATAAGCTGTCAGCTTCAGTGACTGTGAGGCTAACTGCAATTGCCGTCGCAAGGATCAGAGCTTCTTTTCCGCAGTTTCACATATTTTGGTAACATGGTAAGACCAGCTTTTATTCGTGGACATATTTACACCTAAATATTTCAGCGCATCAACAGTAGAAAGTATTGAAGAATTCGCTGTGTAAATAAAGTCGACGATATTAATAACTTTATTTTATACGCGCAATAAAACAGTTTTATTCGCATTTATTTTACATTTTACATCATTTTCCATTTGTCGCACCATTTTTATACTGTCCTAAAAGCATCAATGAGCAACTACTGATATTCAGGGCTATCAACTTCTTTGTAAAATGTACAATCATCGGCAAAAAGTCGCACCGTGATTCTTTCGTCAAGTTCAGATGCAATATCATTATTATAGACTAAGAATGGCACTGACGTCAAGTTCAATGGTTTTGATTTAATGTGTTCCACTTCGACGTACTGCGTTCTACGCCGAAATTTAGCTTTAATTTAGCTTTACTTCCCGTCTTCCGTGAAGGCCACCCACCTTAAATTGACAGTACTTCCTCACCAAGTAATTGCAATTTTAAATCGCTACCAAGGCTGTGAGGTGCTTATTGATAGTAAATGTGGTGCTATGTTTCTTAACACAACTTGAGAAATCGTCAGGGGAAAACTCGCTCTGTTTTTGACCAACATGAATATTTAACCTTTATTTCATCCGCTTTCCATCTCCAATACTTGACATTTACAATATGTTACTCTTTTCGTTTTCGGCGCACAAGTTTACGCTTCTGATCCTCCACCGTTGATGTTGGGGAATTGTGAGCCAGGCATACATGAAATAAATATTAAGGAAGGCAGTTGCGGGCACAAGAAAGACGCACTGTTTCCGACACTTTGGCTTCAACGTGATTCTCTGCGAGACAGCCATGTCACAAATTACAGCATACTGTAATGTGTATGCATAACATGCATACACATTGCAAGAATGACGTTCCGATATTCACGCATTAAGCAACATATATTGCATACTGTGCCAGTAAATCTATGGCAAGACATCATTGCAGAAGATATATGAGGTGTATGTCACGGCACCTCGTGACATGTCTTAATATAACGGATATAAAATAGACGCACAAAACAAGGTGAATGACATGTCATCACGTGATATGCATCGGAAGCGTATGTCATCCCATCAGTGTCATGTGTTACAAATTGGATAATGTCCCGCTCGTGCAGTCATCGTTTCCCAGCATGGTCGTCATTCGACCCTGGTCCTCTGTAGGCACAACACAGTCAGCACTTCCACTAGCTTTCCTTGGCGTTGCGTCTCCCTAAGCGTGGCATCCGCGATGAGCTTCGGCTGCGCGCCTTCCCAACGGCGTGCAGCCATTGCTAATCGCGGAGGACACGCTCGACGTCGCCGCTGAGATGCGGCAAGACCAGACCTTGGCCCATTCGCTGCTCGCCTCCGCCAGCGTAGACGCCAAGCGATGACGAGTGATGCCGAGGGATGACAAGCCAGCGAACGCCGATAGAAAGATAAAGAGGGCAAGATCTAAAATGGTTTCCAACGGCGCTAGTTGATTCATAGCTAACACTGCATTGAGCAGCAGAACTTAAAGCGAAGGACAGAGAGAGCGAATTTATTAGAAGTTGGCAGAGAGGTAAACAAGGGACAAGCTCACGCGGCCAGGCTAGACAACGGTTATCGGCCTATTGCCCAGCTTTACGCGCATGTTGCTTTGCATAATGCTGGTTTCGACAGTGCGTGGAATTCGGCCGAATTTTTTAGTGCACCATACATGCGTCAATACGCGTCATTTTTGGAACGATCTATATCTGCGTCCTTAGTACTATTTTAATGCACGAGAAAATTTGATGCCCTACTGCATATTTGACCGCGTTTCTTCTTTTCACGAAACATGCCTCAAATTTACCCCCTTTAAAAAGCAAGTGCCGAATGAGAGCTACGGCGAACTTTTTTACTTTGGCCTTTGCCTATTCTTAAGTTTTCATACCATGCCGGCTAATATTTCATTAGCATGCGCTGACGGTATCGTCTTTAAAAGCTGAACACTCACTTTCTCACTCGCCGCGTTGTTGTAGTCGGCCTCCGGCATCCACCGCGAAGAGCAGACGAGGCGGCCGTCTTGTGTCCTCACTCCTTCCACGCACTGCACATCTGGATGTCCCGGGTAAACGAACACGCAGCTCCAGTGGGACGTTCCTGCCTTCGCTCCAGGGATGTATGAGGTGGCGTGCCTGAAGGCCGCGGCGGCGTGCCGGTACATCCAGCTCTCAATGTCGGAAAAAGCGACATCGACACTCGTCATCTTTGGAACTGCACGAAAAGAAGTCACCTTACCACTGCAATACTGATTGCGCAACGCCGTGCAGCTGAAAGTGACGCGTGCTATGAAAGTTGCCCATTAAAATCTGCATTATACCGAGGGTAATGGCTTTACGCATAACGCAGCCGAAAACAATGACACAGATGAAACGGCACACGCACAAAAGCGCGCGTCCCTCTATCTTTTTTATGACCTTGCTGCCAGCTACGCTCTGCTCCATTTCATGATGACAAAAGAAAGATCCCTCGTTGACACTTTACGCCAAACACTGGGTACCCGCTTTACTCACCAATTGTGGATTTGTGGTGGACTTCGACAACTACGGGGAATCTCTCCCCAGCAGCTTTTCGAAATACCACGCTCGTCCAAATTCTGTGAAGCGGGACAAATTTTGTAGCCGCAATTTACGGCGCTAGCCTTACCTCCTCATTATATCGGATGACGATGATGATGATGATCGCCTCTTCCTCATGGCGCTCACCCACAAAGTGGCATGGGCCAAGAACCTGGCGACAAGATGCTTAAGGTAAAGAGCTATGAAACTGAGCATTTTTGGAAATTTAAATTAAAGATGCAACATCGAATAAATGCAATTTCTTAAAGAGTACGTGGTCAGACTATCATTTGGGCTTTCTGAGATGAATAATAAGAGATTTAAAATCAAGATTATGAACAGAGAAAAATTAACTAACGCTGTAGTCTTTTTGTTTCATTTATGGGATGCCTGACAAGTGCGGCGAGTTGGGCGGGTTGGTAAAGATGCATAACTAGGGACGTTCAGCGCAATAAAACGGAGCCACAAGAAAGAGACGCAGACAACACATGCGCAACATAGCGCATGTGTTGTCTGCGTCTCTTTCTTGTGGCTCCGTTTTATTGCGCTGAACGTCCCTAGATATGGGATGCCTACCTCGCGCACTAGTGGCGCGTGCCGCCGCCGCTTATTCTTCTTCTTGTCCACCTGTATCTCTGGCTCACACCCACTGTGGGGGATTTGCCAAGACTTGAGTGGTTTTAGTTATGGAACTTTAGCATAAGGGAGGTTATCAAATGTAAATATTTAAATTGTATAGAAAATTTTGGTGCTCGATGAAATGAATAAATAAACACAAGCTCTCTTTTATATATTAGTGTGGGCGAAGCCTTGGTACTGTTTAATTGGTTGCGCTCTCCAGCGGCTTCTAGTGAGTCGTCCTCTTCTGAACGCCGCTCGCGCTCTGAGTCCGTGCTTTTGCCCTGACTGTCGCCATTGCGCATTGTCGCTGAGTGCCGTCCAATAAACACCTTAACAAATTGTTGGAGAGTGCTGTGCTCCCATTCGATGTCCCTGGAGCTTCGTTCCCGTACCCTGCCATCTACCATGCCTCAAGACGCCGCTCAGCAAACGCTGCCTCCAACACCGACCACATGTCCGGGTGTCCCACGCATCCGCAATCCACCTATCTTCACTGGCTCCGACATCACCGAAGTGGAGGACTGGCTCGCAATTTACGAGCGCGTGAGCGTACCCAAAAAGTGGGACGAAGCAGGCAAGTTGAGCAACTTTGTATTCTACCTCGCAGCAGTAGGAAGTTTGTGGTGCAACAACGACGCGTCCGATATTTCGAGTTGGTCCGACTTCAACACCGCCGTCAACAACGTTTTTGGCCGCCCTGCAGTTCGTAAGCTGCAAGCAGGACAGCGCTTACACGAACGAGCTCAGCAGTGCGGTGAATCTTTCACAAGTTATATCGAAGACGTCATCGACTTGCGTAAGAAAGCCGACAGCGCCATGTCCGAGTGTGACATGATCCGGAACATTATGAAGGGCATTGACGACGATGCCCTTGTAGCGTCATCATCATCGCCATTCATCATCATCGTCATTTTACAACCACCGCGCCGCGTCTCTCGCGCAGCTCATGCCTAGAGCTCGAGGCGCGAGGAGTTGAGGAACGTGCTCATGCTCCTGGAGGCTGGACGCCGGCAGCCGCTGCCGCTCTGCTTGCACTAGGGCCTGCTAATAAAGTAGCGGAGGCATCGCCAGCGATTATGTCCGACGAACCCGTTTTTCCATCGACCTCGACACTGTGCGCATCTTGCCAGCAGCGACCAGCCTCGCCCTCGCAGTCTCTTGCAGCCGAAGTCCCAGCACCTAACCACCAATGGCCGGACTTCCGAGACGCTGCGACTATGACTGATGCGCCTGAGGACGACGTGCCTGGTCAGCATACGCCAGAGCTGACCGTATATGCCACGCCAGCCACAGAGGCAGACATCCAGCATGCCGACCTGCGCACCAGCCCTCGTGAGCCGATCACCGTAGGGGCTTCCACAAGCACAGGTTCGCCGTCCGAACCTGCAGCAGAGACCCCGCCTGCTCAGCTTCACCACAGGTTTCCTGCGGAGCCCTTGACGCAGGAGACCATCCACCCGACAAGTGACCGCTACGCAGGCGCACGTCTCGCATCGGCAACGACACCCAACCGCCACACATGTCTACCGCACGCGTCTTTACGTCGACGAAGCCACCGCGCTCGACGCCAAACACAGCAGAAGCCTCACACCCGCCCTTCAAAGTTACCACGCGGTGCAGCCATCTCCCTCAAGGGTATCTATGCGTTGCGGAGACATCCCTTCATTCGTCGTCATGTGACCGATACGCACTTGCGTCGACGCGCCCCCCGTCATATGACCCAGTGGTCAACGCTGCGCCGATGACTGCAACGATATCTGCACCCGCCCTCAACTGCATCTGCGGGCACCTCTCTCAGCTGCGCTCACTCGCGACAAACGGTGCGCTACGGAAAGGCCCCATCAAGTCGCCGTGGGACCCACCTGGGTACAACCACAGAGTACTTTCGCCCGGTTCTTCGTCCGCTGCGCTTCTCCCAGAGCCGCCCGCCAGAGACTTAGTCGGTTCCCGAAGGTCCTTGCACGTTCACGACCTGGACTTCTCACGGAACCTCTTGTCTCGCGACAGCAAAATTCTTGTATATACGCCCCCATCGTTTTGTTTTCATTTCGGCTTCATTTCTGCCGGGGGGAGTAATCTGTAGCGTCATCATCATCGCCATTCATCATCATCATCATTTTACAACCACCGCGCCGCGTCTCTCGCGCAGCTCATGCCTAGAGCTCGAGGCGCGAGGAGTTAGGAACGGGCTCACGCTCCTGGGGGCTGGACGCCGGCAGCCGCTGACGCTCTGCTTGTACCAGGGCCTTCGAATAAAGTGGCGAGACTTTGGCACGGCCACGTCGGCCGCCTTCACGTCTCCTCTCTCGCTACACCCTCACCATGTTGCTCGCCAAGAACCCTTCCACAGTGACTGAGGTCATAACGCTGTGCCAGATCTACGAGAAGCTCCACCGGCCACGTTCCATGACCCGTCGCTCTCAATCGCGCGACGAAGAGCTTGCTGGCTTGGCGGCCATACCTCACCAGGGCGCGTTGCTGGCAGAAGTGAAGTCATTCGTGCGCCCAAAAATTGCACGCCAGTTCTCTCTCCTGGCCTTTGCCTAGCCGAGCGATTGAGCAGGAAATTGCGGAGGTCATGCCTGAGTACCACCAGCAACCTCCGGCTCCTGCGCCACAAAGTCACGCTCAAGTGATCGCCAGGACGCCCCACTGAGTTACACCGAAGCCGCCGCTAGGCCACCGCCCTTCGAACAGGGCGAGCCGGCTACGTATGCTGCCGTCCTCCCTAGGCTCCGACTGCAGCCCACCATGCAGTCATTTCAGCACACGCCCCGTCAATCGCATCCTGCGACATGGGTGGGACCTGCCCCAGCTAACTGATGACGCGCACCGGACAACCGGCCCATCTGCTTTGCATGCGGTTATGCCGGTCACGTGGCACGTTACAGCCATCGCGTGCAGCCGCCTCGAGTCGCGTCACCCGTCACCAGCCAGTCCAGCCCTGCATTCTACGACCCGCCCGTGTCACCGACGTCACGCAAAGCTCCATCCACTCGCCGCACTCCGTCTCCACGACGTCGCTCACTGTCACCAATGCGGCCACGTTCTGTCGCACGAGAGCAGGAAAACTAGTCATCGCAGTGCACGAGGCAAGGACTGCGACGCTATCGAACTGTAAAAGCCTTCAGCAAAGTCCACCGAATGTCATAGACGTGTTTGTCGACGGTGTTCGCGCATCTGCCCTTATCGACACTGGAGCGGCCGTATCCGTTATGGACGCAACATTTAGCCGCTTATTCCTAAAAGTGACGACGCCACTTTCTGGTATATCCCTCCGTACTGCCAGCTCCCAGAGTACTAGGCCTATAGCAGTCGGCACTGCTCGCGTCGTCATTCAGGACGTTCTGTAGGATGTCGAGTTCATCATAATTGCTGCATGCTCCCACGACGTCATCCTGCGATGGGATTTTCTCTCCCGCCACGAGGCCGTAATTCACTGCGCACCAGCCGCAATCGAACTCTCACTGTTCTCACATTTGACGCCGGCAGACAGTCCATCGGCATTGACCGAGATCCTCGTCAAAGACGATACCAAAGTGCCTCCAAACTCGACAACGGCCGTGCCAGTTTACTGCGCCGGTCTCTGCGACACCGTTGCACTCCTTTCGCTATCTGACCGCGTTTCCACTAGGAAAGGGTTGCTGGTACCTTTCGCAACCGTGCAAGTCACTCAGGGTAGCCCGCTATTTTTGTTAATATCCCGTCCCCGCAGATTGTTGTTACGCTGGTGCGAGGATCAAGGGCTCAACAAGATCACTGGCAAGGATGTTTATCCACTGCCACGAATTGACGATGCGATTGACAGCCTCCAAAGAACAGAATACTTTTCATCTCTCGGTTTGCGCTCGGGGTACTGGCAAGTACCCATGGCTCATGACGCACGCCCGAAGGCAGTCCTTGTCACGCCCGACGGTTGTACGAATTCAACCTCATGCCGTTTGGTCTGTGTAACGCGCCCCCGATCTTCGAGCGTATGATGGGCACGGTTCTGCCCAACTTGAAATGGCAAACGTGCTTGTGTTACCTGGACGACGCCGTCATTTTAGATGCGAAGCATCTCTTGCTTGGGGTATGTCCCGCGGCGTGCTAGTCCGCACCCTCACTACGCATGCGGAACTCCCCTCCTTCCCTCTCTCCAAGAGCGGCGCCTTACTCTCCCCACTTCTCTCCCAACAGCTGCTTGCGCTTCTCCTGCCTTCTCGCTTCTGCTCTCGCGGCCCATGCGCTACTCTCCTTCCCAAGTCCGCTCTCCTTCAAGCCGGTAGAGCGCTGCGCGCGTTGTCCAGCGCTTGCTTTGGTTGACTCTCCCTGAAATTCCGGCTCGACATGCCGAAATTCTCTCCTGCGCAGGGCCGCGAAAAGCGCCAGCGCATGCGCGTCCCCTCCCCCTCGCTCTCCTCTCCTACGCTGCCTCACTCTCGCGCGCCTGTGGACCGCGTTCCCCGCTAGCCCTGTGAGAATTAACGGCCAGGCTGGAGGGAATACACGACGCGCGTAGTGTTCCTCTTCGCGTTCCACGACGTGAGGTCGGTAGCATGCCCAACGAACGCCCATGAAACGTGATCGTGCAAGTGCTCCGGCTTTGCATCGCCTCATGGTCCCCTTTAGCGGGAGATGGTCTTTTTTAAATGCGAATGCATTTCTTAGTAGGGCTATGTCAGGCGTGGGTGTCCGCGCGCCTCTCCGCTCTCACTCCCTCTCCCATAGCAACAGCTGCGGGCGCGCGCGCTTATCCGCGCCTCTCGCAACCGGAGCAGGTGGTGCGGGCGGAGTACCGGAGAGTGAGTGCAGAGGACGAGCGCGCTCTGGCGTGTGAGGGCGCTCGCATCGCGGGAGCTCAGCGGAGCTCCCGCGTGTGTGGAGAGAGTGTAGGACAGGGTAGGTGCAGTGCTTCGCCGCTCCTTCTCTCGCCGTTCGCCCTCTCTCCTCCCTGCGCCACCGCCTCAATGCAGTGCGTTTGAAACGCGTTTGTAGCGTTTGTGCTGCCTTGGCACAGCCTGAAAACAGCGCGTTCTAAACGCGTTTGTGCTGCATTGAAGGCGGTGTCAACATCCCTGAGGTGATTACGAACGCACGTAGGAAGCGTTCCATGAAAGAGGCGCCCAAAAGGGAGACACTTGAGCGCGTCGATGTGTCCAGCTTTACGCCAATAAAATTACTACGCCGTGTACTCCCGGCGCAAGAAATTTATTCGCATTTCCTCAGGATTCCCTTCGGGGAGGTGGGGGCATTTTTTTTCTCCTGACTTCTCCACGTATCTTCAACTTCTGCGGCATGTTTTGACGCGTTTGAGCAACGTCAGCCTCCAACGGAATCTGAAGAAGTGCCGAATTGCAGCACGGCAGCTGACAATCTAGGCTACGTCATGTCCAAGGAAGGAATCCTTCCCGATCCGGCCAAGCTTCGGGCGGTGGCCGAATTTCCCAAACCTACGTCCCTCAAAGAACTGCACAGTTTCGTAGGACTGTGCTCATATTTTCGACGCTTCATGCGCAACTTTGCCACCATCATATCGCCGGTGACGAAGCTCCTTGGAAGTAACGGGCCCCTAAATTCGTGGTCGTCATATTGTGACGACGCGCTCGCAAAGCTCCGTCGTTTGTTGACGCATACTTCGATGCTACGCCACTGCTACCCTACGGCCCCAATGGAGGTACACACGGACGCCAGCGGTGTAGGCCTCGGCGCTGTTCTTGCGCAGCGCAAACCAGGGTTTCCCGAGTATGTCGTCGCATACGCAAGTCGTCTGCTTATTATATCCGAGACCAAATACACCGTCACGGAAAAAGAGTACCTGGTGATCAACTGGGCCCTTACAAAATTCCGACCTTATTTGTATCGTCGTCCATTTGATGTCATCACCGATCATCACGCACTATGCTGGCTGTCGTCATTGAAGGATTCCTCGTGCCGTCTCGCCCGCTGGGCACTTCGCCTGCAAGACTACGACATCCGCGTGCTGTACCGCAACGGGCGTCAGCACGTTGACGCCGACACCCTCTCGCGCTCCCCCTTGCCTGACGACAATACCTCCTGCTCAATATTTAACATTGCTATTTCTTCCATGGACTTCCACACTACAGCTACCGAACTGCGCAAGCATAAATGGATCGCCTCGCTGATAGACTTGCTCACTGATCCGTCGGCAACACCAACTACTCGCGCGTTGCGTCGCCAAGCCCACCATTTCGCCATTCGTGACGACCTACTGCACCGACGCATTTACCACGCGGACGGCCTCCAGTGGCTACTTGTGACACCCCGCAGTCTGCTTTCTGAAATATGCGGGTCCTTTCCCTATGATTCGCAATGGGCGCACTCTGGGGTATCTAAAACTTACCACCGCATTCTACAACGATACTTCTGGCGAGGGATGTACCGCTACGTGCAGAAGTTCGTTCGCTCCTGAATCGATTGCCAACGCCGAACACCTTCAAAGCGTGTGTCACCAGTCAGTCTACAACAATTACGTTGCCCTAACCGTCCCTTTGGGTGCGTGGGCATCAGTTTGTGTGGGCCAGTTCCTCTGACGTTGGCTGGTAACCAATCGGCCATCGTCGCTGTTGATCATCTAACGCGATACGCCGCAACCGCCGCCCTCCCAGCGGCTACAGCGCGCGACGTCGCCTCCTTCCTGCAACACCGATTCATGCTGCGTCATGGACCACCCCAGGAGCCTCTCAGCGATCGAGGCCGTGTCTTCTTGTCGGAAGTCGCCGAAGCCATCCTTAAAGAGTGCCATGGTGTTCACCGCAAAACTACTGCTTACCACCCGCATACGAATGGCCTAACCGAACGCTTTACCTGCACGCTAGGCGACGCACGAACAAGAGCGGCAGAAGAGCGTTTGCGGTGGCACCACCACTTGTCAGTCCACGTTCCTCCATGGAGTGCTTGTATGGCCCTCGGTCACTAACACTGCAACTGGCCTATCTTCAAAACTACTGCCGACGTACGAAGGTCCCTGCCGGGTCGTCGAGCGCACATCCCCGGTCAACTACCTGATTGAAACCATCGAAACTGATTAGCTAATTAGGATATTCGTTTCATTAAGGTAATTTAGCACAGCCACGCACACCTTCGCACTCGAGATCCCAGAAATAGAGGCTCCAAAAGACAACAAGACAGGTACAGATAAATCCATTCCAATAGCACGTAAAGGTGTTTCTAACAGGATTTTTCGTGCTGTAGTAAAACGCCTACCGGTCAAAAAGAAATGATCTAGTCTTTCTAGCTCACCCCAGAACGCGCACAGTGGGGAAGGTGCCTCAGCAGACCTGTGTTGGTAAACACTTAATTTCGGTACACGAAAGAGCAGCCGCGCGCTGCACACTTACAGTTTAGTGGTTGGACTAAATGATCTGCACCAGAGGTTTAATAAGTGCCAATTTTCGGTGTAGCTTGTCAGTGCTGTGTCTGCAAAGACTTCCGTAATGGCATGCCTGCAAAATCGAACAACTGTCACATAAGCGGATGATGGAAAGTACGGTAAAATCGGTTCACTTTTCGACGACTTCGCTAAGGGATCGGCCATTTCATTTAGGAACAATCCGTGGTGTCCAGGCACCCAAACTAATCGAACTTTTCTGAAATGTGTATTTACTAGTGCACGGAATGCCATTTAGGGGCGAAGCTCCTTAGGGTGTGGGTCTGTCTCTCCTCTGTAGTATGTAGTAGTAGTAGTAGTAGTAGGTAGCCACCTCTAGTTCTTGGAGCGTTCCCTAGATGGTGCTGTCGTAGCCGCCTCTAGTTCTACGAAAGATCCCTAGATGGCGCGGAGGCACTCGCTGCATTGCAGATGACGCCGACGCTTCGCGCTCGCTGCGTTGCAGATGTGTGCTCTAGTCCGTCCCCCGTCTGTCGCCTCGCGAGGCCGAGGCAGGCAGCGTCTGCTAGCGAGTTTCTTGATTGAAAAAACCGACTGCTCGCGCTGCACAACCGTTCACTGACCACCCCGAATATATAGGCACTGGATTTTGACCTCCAAGGTAGTGCCTGTGTCAGATTGCTCCTGTGCGCGATTAAAGAATAAAACATCACAGCATACATGTAAAATTAAAATGAGCTGCAAGTCGTCACGACTCTCATCGACCCTTTAGTATAAACGCGCCCGATCTCACGTCTTTGATGATGTACTGGGCAGATTTCCCGAAACATTCACATATGGCGCGTGTCATTGGCGGAAGGCAATCGTTCGATTTAGCGCGGCGACGTACGCTAGGGGGACCGTTGTAATGAAGGGACTACGTAAACCTACAGTACAATAAAAGTTTGATGTTTTTTATATACACGGTGTTTCTCACGTGTTTACTTGATCAGATACTGGGCAAATTACCCGGAGTATTCACGGTTTACTGATGATTGCCTCCGGAACATCGCCCCACTCATCATCATTCACCCCGTGGATATGCTGTGGATTTTATTACGTGGGGGTCAGCAGCAGTAGCAAATGCAGCACAGAGAGTAAGGAAGTCTGTGATTAAACACCAGATGTAATTAACGTGTTTTACTTGCATAAGGCGAGTAGAACTGCCAATAATTCAGCCACAGAAACGGGTACGAAATTGGGTAGTCGAAAGGAACAAGATCCATCCAAATTCGGGCTAAATATACCAACAACTGAATTTTCGTCACACAGTGATGCATCTGTAGCAATAATCACGCTTGTTCTAATGATCTGCAGATGCTCTCGTAATAAACCACTTATCTTTTGATGGGGAAGTAATTTTGCATTGTTAGGAACATATTGTGAAATTGAATGTCCATAGTGTATGAATTAACATGAATAGGGATTACATCCCAGATGCGTACTTTCAGACGGTCCAGTAAACGTTGTGCAAGTATAATTTGTGGGCTGTGAAATGATGGCTATCTAGCACCGAAAAATAATTCCGGAGTGGAAATACAGGCTGTTTCTGATTGTCGTAGTGGTGACTCATAAAGTGTTAAGAATACCCGAACAGTCAAAAGTCAAAGCCTGCACGAGACAGAAGGAACCCTCGATTCTAGATACAAAACATTATTGGCGACTGTTTTAGGAAGGCCAAGGCATAAACGCAGTGCTTCTATTTCTAAAAGAATTAGCGGCCGGATCTTGTAGGCTTGAGGACAAGAGAAAGGTACACAACCGAATTCCGAAATAGGACGAATGTACATGCGATATATCATTAGTGTGTGTCTCTTCTCATACCTATGCTATAGTTGCTTAGCGTGCGCGACATGCCAGCGGCCCGCGAACACTTTCCAGCTATATAATCGATGTTTGGAAGCCAGTTAGCAGCTGTATCTTAAGTTACTCTAAGGTATTTATTAGACTCTACCTGTGGTATCTCCTTATAATGATAACACAGTGAGATGTGCACGGGGTATGGAAGCGGGAAAACAAGAAAAGCACATTTACTCGGGTTACGTAAAAAATGATTGTGATCTAGCCAGTTCTCTAGGGTATCAAGGAAGTCTCAAATCGTTCATATAGGGCCTGAATGTTATCTGCCGTAGCAAAGAAAGTGATATCGTCTGCATACCCATAAGTTGTTATTTCCTGGTGACGTGGAATGGTGCTCAGTAGATTAAGTAGCACCGGGGAAAGCACTGAGCTTTGGAGTACTGCTCTCGTTTGTGTCTGAGTAGATGATGAAAAGCCTCCTTCAACACAGTAAAACTTTCTGGTGCAGTGTGTTAATGCAGCGCTTGGTCGTGTCCCTTCTTTTTTTGTCCCGCTGTAGCAGTGTTTACCCGTAGTTCAGTAAAACTTTCTGTCTACGAGGAAATTGCGAACGCACACTACTTTGGAGGATGGAAAGTCGAGGTATTCTCATAAGTCTATCAATATACCACGTTCTACGGTATCATATGCTTTAGCGATGTCTATAGTAACTAAATCCGCGTATTTCTTAGGTAGTTGTGCTAATTGTATACGAATTTCTAAATCAACGTGGACATTTCAAATCGAACAACCAGCTCTGAACCCTAGTTGACAGGGCCTTAGAATTGATCTCTCGTCAATAAATCCCTTGATTCGAGTACGGATAACTCACTCCGTCAATTTTACTAGATTTGACGTCAAGGCGATTGGTCTTGTGTTGTCAAAAATGTACCGTCGATCTTGTCTCTTAAGACACAACATAATTTTAGCACGTTTTCATTCTGGCGGTATCCATGCGTTTTTTAACGAATGTTTCACAAGTTCTAAAAGCAAAATTAGGCGATTCCTGAAGCAAAATTTTTGACATTGAATTCGTAATTCCATGTGGTCCAGGAGCTGTCTTCGGTAAAAATTGTACAGTCTGACTCAATTCTGATAAAGAAATTTTTACAAATTCATGTCGAAAGCCGAACTAGCCGAAATATTAGTAGTAAAACGACGTTCTAAACATTTGGCTATCTTTTCCATTAAGGCGTTCATTAATTGGGGCGTCAAGACACATCATTCTAACGGCAAAGGCGTTGGCAGTACTTTTATTGTCCGGAGAAATACGAAAAAAAGCAAGGCTATTTTTTATTTGGAAAGATATTCGTAATGCCTTCTGTCGTATTATTCTTTAGCGCGGCTACCAGTACGCTTAAATACGCCAGCAAGGAACTGATAGCCTTTCCAATTTGCTGGGCATTGATTATGGAGAAGCTTTTAACAAGCTGCTTTCCGTCTTCTGTAGTCGACTGTACACTCATCATTCCACTAACGACAGGAGGATAGTTTATTCCATGTAATAGCGAACTCCGATTTTTGCCGAGATCCCTGTAGTATTGAGCCAATCATAGAGGCAATTTCTTTACCACTGGCACTCTGAAGTTTTGAAATGGTAGATCGCAGAAAGGTTTGAAATTTGCTATGTTTGACATGTATGCGTGTTGGCTGACCTAAAAGTATTGGGCATGTAAGGCGATCGCTGTTAGTTGCAAAGTCAGCCACGGACTATGGGTGCTATGCAGGAAGACCGGACTGTGGCAAAACTCAGGATATTTCCGAGCTCTGGCGACGCCCCCTTTTGAACGAATAGTACGAAAAGGTCAAATCCAGCTCTCAGCGCGCGCCGCGTTCCATTGGTTACGATGGAACGCGACTATAGGCGTGCGCACGGGGGGGGGAGGGGAGGGACATGCGGGCTGTCGCCCCCCTCTAGTCGCCTAAATGGGGGGAGGGCGCGCAAAATCTGCCCCATACATTGACTTAGAAAGGGGGCGGGCGCTGCTATGAACTTTCGCCCCCCTTGATAGGGAACCCTGCGTACGCCTACGAAGGCAACGTCACGTCAAGGGTGGTCGCCAAAGTTGGGTGATGTCTTCAAACCAGCGGCACCTTTATTCGTTTGTTTGTCGTTCCACTCAATGTAGAAGTGCACTCATGTAAGAAAAGTGTCAGAATATCTAACTACTGATATTATTTAGAGGCATGGGGTTTTTAAATTAATTTTCAAGCGTTTATTGCCTGCACTAAGTATTCTTTAGAATGATTTAGTACCGTGTCCTCCAAGATTACCTCCGGCTGCATTCCCTTCAACAGCGCGCAGCCGGAGCTAATTGCCAAGGCCACATGTATCATCGTCATGACCATCATCATCTGCCTCTACATTCTAGCGCGTTGCTCGGCCGGCACGCGCTCTCTTCATCGTCTTCTTCATGTTCTGCTCGCTCCACGAACAAGTGCGCCCGGCTTATGAGCTAATTAGCTTGGCGCTGGAGCTAGATAATTTAACCAAGACGCGCTAGGGCAAAGCTCATTGCGCCAAGTCTTGGTAAGAACATGCCAATTAAGACACGCTAATAAATCCGTGTCATGCTAAGGCTCAGCTAATTAAGACCATGCTAAGACGACGCTAATGACGACCAAGCTAATGAAGACCTTGCTCATTCACATCGTGCTAATTAAGGGTATCTTAATTAGTTTCACGCTAAGTAAGACCTTGCTACTTATGCCTGAATGACTTAAGGTCCTGATAATGTAACCACTATAAATAAGGCAAGTATATACATTAGCATGTTAATTAAGACCTCTAATTAAGTTCAAGTAATTAAAGGGGTCATGAACCACTTTTCCAAGCAACGATCTAATTACCTCAGTATCGGAGTTTACTGCCTCCGGAATCGGTTGCCGCAAAAATTTCTTGAATCCGTCAAGAATGAGCGGAGTTACGGGGGTTTGGCGCTCGCTCTCAGCGCTTTCTCTCTTTTCTCGTGCCAACGAGCTCAATTGGAAGCTACACAGGGAGGGATGGCACGGGGGAAAAAAGTTACGTCATCGCGCGTCACGAAACGCGATCGCTTTCCCGCTGCGATTCGCGTGCGCGAGTGCGGCTACCCTGTACTGAGGAATGCGGCGCCGGCAAGTGGCGGCACCCTGTGGCAAGAAGCGCATCTGATCCGAACGCCGCTCTCCATTTACGTAGGCTATCCGCCAATAAGCATGCTATGTCTCTTGCGACGTAAACAGGCAGATCCATGACGTCAACGGGCAGACGCCCCGCCCACCGACGATAGTGACAACCGGCCTCTGTTTGAAAAGACGGCGCCTGAGGAAACGGCAACTTCGTGCTCCGCTTGTGGCCTTTACGCGGCGCGCACGACTGTAATAATTGGCAGAGCAGTCGATAGCCATGTCAGCTTTCCGCAGGATGTGTTTTTTCAACAAGCCCAAGGGGTGCTTCATGACCCCTTTAATACCATGGAAATTGATACCGAGCTGAAGCGGTCTTCACTCCGAAGCGGACAGGCAGTCTGAATGGACGTGGAGTCGCGTAAAAGCTGGAAGAAGGTGTTAATTAGCGTCCACCGCGTGAATGCTTTATAGTCACACAGGCACTATGACAGCCACGAGTTGTACTGGGGCCTTCTCAGAATCAACGAGTTTGAAGCCGAGATCACGTGCCAAGTAGTTTGATTGGAAGGCGCCCACGACAAGACTTGGGTCCGCCCACTGCGTTTGCTCTTGCCGAGGCACAGTACAGCGAGGGCACCATTCAGATATGTGCTGCGACGTAAGTTCATAACATTTGTCGTTACATCATAATCGACGTAATATTCGATTCAAGTGAAATAAGATGTACGTGAGTGTGAGAGTGCCGCGTGTGCGCCCTTGTTGCCTTCGAGAGTGGAAATTTTCATACTCCAAGTGAAACCAAAGAACTTGCCCAAAAGAGGATAACTGCCCACGAACGCGCCTGTGGGAGGCGCGATGTTCAGTTGACAAAGAGATAGTGCGACAATCACACTGGTGTTGCTGCACTGTTCAGATGTTGGTTGAGTGTCGCCATCGACACGTTCGCACTTGCTGTTTCTTTGAAAACCGCCGCAAAGGCCGCACATACGTTTGTGACGACATGCATGTATTTGTCGCCGTTTTTCTTACGTTGCTTTTGCGCGCTCCGCACTGTCTTCCTGTCATGACCGCCGTAGTGCGAGCTCGGAGCAAACTCATGTTCACGAGAAGCTCGGGCCATCCTGCTTAGCATACCATAACAAAACATTGATCGCATTGGTGCAAAACGTTAAATCTAACACTGATCGAGTTTGACCTCGAATAAATGTAACGAGCCCTTTATTCATACACGAGATGTGGCGGTCAATGGTCCACTCCTACAGTCGCCAAACACTCAAATATGTCCTGAGCCCCCAAGACAAATGATGTGAATTAAAGTCTCCTGTGAATGCAATTTCCTTGCCAAAGCGCTGTCAAGGTAGCTAGTACGTTGCATACCGGTGGGGAAATAATTTATGATTGAAAAAGGGTTGCAACCGGGGAGACACAAATCTAATGCTATAATTTCACAATGTGAGTCTAACATTCTGAAAGTAATTTTTGCCCTGTGACATACTTTACTTGATACAAGTATCATTAAACTACCACCATGTGTTTGGTGATCAAATCGAAAAGAACAAAAACCTGTAATATAAAGATTTTTATCCGGTGTAAGCCAATTTTCTTGGAAAAATATAATATCAGGGTTAAGTTGATTACAAAGGTAATCTTTCGGCCGTATATAAAGTCGTGAAACCTTTCACAGCCGTAGTGAATGTCTAACGCCCCTATTCAATCTCTATCGCTTTTCGCGTTCTGTGAGGCGTCTGGAGCTATAGGCTACTGGTCGCCCATTTAAACCATGCTTCTGGAAGAATGCTCCGCCAAGCCCGAATCCTGAGGCGTCAGTGGACACTTTACATTCTCTTTTAGAATCGTACACTGCAAGCAATGGTGAGCTAGTTATGGCCTCCGTAATGACTTCTAACTCTTTTATATGCTCGCGTACCCATGCGAAGGCTTTAACAGTTCACGGAAAAGAGTAGTCCTGTCTGAGAGATGTGGCACGTATTTTCCGAAATACATAACCATGCCTAGGACCCGCTGAAGCGCTTGCTTTGTACTTGGCTCAGGCATTTGTAAGCCGCTGCTGATGAGTTCGGGCGATGGCTGTATGCCTTTCTCACTAATCATATCGCCGACAAAAGTTATTTCTTTCATGTCCTTTTCATACTTTTCAGCGTTCAACGTGACATCATGCTTCTGAGCCGCGTCCAGCGCAGCCCTCAAACGCTCTTCATGCTCTCTTTCGTTTGAGCCCCATATGAGCACATCATCGACGTATACTCTCACTCCCGAGAGGCCATCAAATGCTTACGACATGGCCTTCTGCTACCCCTCTGGTGCAGACGCTAAACCAAATGGCATGCAAAGAAATCTGAAACGCCCGAATGGCGTGCTGAATGTGCAAACACGAGAGCTCTCTTCGTCTAACGGAATCTGATAGAAACCAGAGTTGGCGTCTAATCCTGAGAAGATACGCGCGCCTGTCAGCTAGGGTTCAATTTCTTCCCGCTTCGGAATTTCAAAGTGCTCACGCTTGATGCATTCATTAATGTTCCGCGGGTCCATACAAATTCTCAGAGCGCCACTTTTTTTTCGAACTATAACAAAGGGACTCACCCACTCAGTCAGGTCATCAACGCTTGCGATGATGCCTGCGTCGCTCATACGCTGCAACTCATCCTTTAGCGGTTGCTTCGTTCCTTGAGGAGGTGGGGCACTCGACGCGGGTGATGAATAACTGGACGCGTTCCTTGTCGAAGCACTATCTTATACGGCGTTCAAACGCCGTGAAACAAATTCGGGTAGTCTTTCATGACGCGTTCCCGAAGCGTTGCCTGTCCCGGTCCAACATGAGACAGCACTGCCGATACCTCCGCGGTGCGACGCACGAGGTCAAAGTCCGCACACGCAGCAAGTCCGAGTAGGGCACATCTTTTTAACATCACAAAAAATTTCAGGCTCACAGTCTTGCCTTGGTACGTAACTGGCATCACTACTGTCCTAGTATGCTTGATGGCTTGACCGCTGTAACGCTGTAGCTTCGCCTTGCTCTCCTGTAGCTCGTACTTCTGGCCTACGAAATTCTTAAGCCAACGCACAGGAATTAAGTTCACCTGTGATCCTGTGTCTACCTTGAGCATCAGTTTTTTGTTTTTCACGGTTGCGTTTATCATCCATTCCGAACTCTTGCTGACACAAACTGGCAAGACTTCATAATGCGCGTTTGACGAAGTGCTGCGCGTCTCTTCCACATCGTCGACCATTTTCTTCGTTCTGCAGGCCGCTGCAAAATGGTTTTTCCGGCCACACTTTCTGCATCGTTGACCGTAAGCCGGGCATTTTTTCGGTTCATGGCGCCTCTTGCACTTGTTTCAGGCTTTTTTTTTTGGTTTGGCGTCTTGTCTTTGCTCAACACTCTTTCTTTGTTGATGTCTTCAACAGCTTTTGTTTGCGGAGCTTGCCACACTTTTTTTGAGATTTGCTGCTATTTCTGTGGAATGTGCTGCTTTAATGGCACTTTCCAGCGACAGCGAGTCTTCTCTGAATTGGCGCTCTCGAAGCTGGTCGTCGTCAGCTGTTCCGTACACACTTTGGTACCGCATCATGGATTCTCCTAAAGTTCCGATATTGTAACTCTGTGCTTTTAACTGCAGGTCTCTCAAGAAGCTTTCAAAAGGTTCGCCATCCGGCTGGACGCGCTTCCGAAACAAGTACCGTTCGAAAGTGTCATTCGTGCGAGGCTGACAATAGCTTTCAAACTTTAGAAGAAGAGTGTCATAGCTCTAGTTCCCTGTCGTCGTGCAACCGAAAGTGTCGAATACTTCGATAGCTTCTGGCGCTGCGACATGGAGTAGCAACGCCGCTTTCTGCTTCTGACTGCGTTCCTTCTCGCTTTCCGTGGCTTCGAGGTAGAGTTCAAAACGCTGACGAAACTTACGCCAGTTATCAGCGATATTCCCGGAAAATACGAGATGGTGCGGCGGCGGTAGACATTACATGACTTGAAGAAGCGTTTAGACCGTGCACTTCTGACAACATATAACCAACGCTGGCCTAAAGTCATGCTATAGGGACCGACGAACCGAGGCACGAGAGACCACACGACGCTGCGGCGCCTGTAGCGTCTCATATGCAAGTGCCGGTTTATTGGACAGATTTAGTTGAGCGTCCGCAACGACGTACGGACGCAGCCTGCCATAGGAAATGGTTGGCAGGCTGCGTCCGTACGTTGTTGAGGACGCCCAACTAAATCTGTCTATTATTAGAGAACTCAGAAGGGGACGCAGCCCAAGGTTGCCAGACAACTATGTAATGTCCGCTGCAGTGTAAGACAATTTTCTTGGAAAATTATAATATCAGGGTTAAGTTGATTACAGAGGTAATATAAGTCGGTTGACGCGGAGAATATATATCGACCATTCCATTGAAGTACCCTCAACTGACCAATGGTGTTGAGCACACCGCAGAGGCGCCTGCCGCTGACTTCTTGGTATATTTACGCATAAGCGACGATTCATTCTTTTTAGTTTTTGACTTGAGATAAGCAGAAATAGGGGATCTAGTACGTTCATGAACTCGAAAATCAATTTTCATATCGGTGGCATCACTTGTGCTTGACTGAGGTGTGTAACGGTCCAATTGCAGCTGTGATACGAACTGCTTAGCCTTGTCTACAGATGTAGAAAGTTCGTCCAACACTAAGCTATGTCGCTGAGTGGCTTCACTGGTAAAAGCTGACTTAGAGGTGCTGTAGTAGCCTGCATTCCTTGCGTCATCCGATTTGAAATACATTGAACCAAAAATTCAGATAGGTTGGTTATTATCTTATCCATAGCCTTAACCATCGCCTTTTCCACAGCAGGTTCAATTGCCTGTAACAGATATCAATCTATGCTCTAAGTGTGACGTGCTGTAATACCCGAATATCCGAAAGCCTTGTCTTTAACCATATCAATAGCCTCCCTTCGCGAACAGCGGCATTTCATCTTCTTTTGTGGGGATAATTATTTGCGAAATTGTGCCTGTACTCGTCAGAACACAAAATAGTGTAGGCCGTTGAAAGGGGCCACTGTGCAGCCAAGATTTTACCTCGAGCATATATACCTTTATAAATATCGTACATTTCGCGCTGCGTCGTGTTTAACCTCTTCACTACCAGCGTTCACATTTGTGAACATAGCTCTTAAGCGAATTACACAACGACAAACTACTCAGTGCCACTTAAAAATCGCAGGTTTGTCACCCGGAGTGTTATTTACCCATACACCAAGAATGAGCAGCGGAAGTCAACATTAGCGGCTGGTGTGCGAACAAAAGAATACGCGGTGGGTCGATTGCACGGTGGACCGATTACACCAGTATTAGTATAATAAACTGATGTAAAATTCCGTCTTTTTCTATCTTACAGCTAGGAATATCACTTGGACAGGACAGCTGTTATGGCTTAGCAGAAAAAAAATTGCAGTGGCTTAGCTCGGCTGTGCCAGGATATACGTAGCGTTAGCAAAGGTGCAGCTGTATATTCTTAGCTTTCCATATTGTCCAGGATTATTAGCCTTCTTCTGTTCATTCTTCGTACGCTGCAGCGCTAATTGTCAGGCAACTACTTCGCGATCCGATGAAATAAGCTTCTCGGCTCTTCTGCGCCGTCTAGCAGCATTTGCGCGCTCCTTCTTTATGGCGTTCATCATCATCAGCCTGTCTACGCCCACTGCAGGGCAAAGGCCTCTCTCATGTTCCGCCAATCAACCCGGTCCTGTGCTTTCTGTTGCCACGTTATACCTACAAACTTCTTAATCTCATCTACCCACCTAATTTTCTGTCTTCCCCTCACGCGTTTGCCCTCTCTTGGAATCCAGTCAGTTACCCTTAATGACCACCGGTTATCCTGCCGACGTGCTATGTGGGCCGGCCCACATCCATTTCTTCTTCTTGATTTCAACTATGCTGTCCTTAACCCCCGTTTGTTCCCTGACCCACTCTGCTCTCTTCCTGTCTCTTAAGGTTACACCTATCATTTTCCTTTCCATCGCTCGCTGCGTCGTCCTCAATTTAAGTTGAACCCTCTTTGTAAGTCTCCAGGTTTCTGCTTCGTAGGTAAGTACCGGTAAGATGCAGCTGTTATATACCTTCCTCTTGAGAGATAGTGGTAGACTACCATTCATGATTTGATAATGCTTGCCAAATGAGCCCCATCCCATCCTTATTCTTCTAGTTCTTTCACTCTCATGGTTCGGCTCCGCGGTTACTACCTGTCCTAAGTAGACGTACTCCTTTATAACTTCCAGCGTCTCGCCACCTATCGCGAAGCGCTGTTCTCTGCCAAGATTGTTCCACATTACTTTAGTTTTATGCATATTAATTTTCAGACCTACTCTTCTACTTTCCGTATCCAGTTCAGTAATCATGAGCTGTAATTCGTCTTCCGCGTTACTCATCAATGCAATGTCATCAGCGAATCGCAGGTTACTGAGACACTCTCCATTAACTCTTATCCCTAATTCTTCCCAATCTAGCGCCCTGAAAACCTCCTGTAAACACGCGGTGAATAGCATTGGAGAGATCGTGTCTCCCTGTCGTACGCCCTTCTTTTTGGGATTCTGTCGCTTTCTTTATGAAGGACTATAGTGGCTGTGGATGCGCTGTAGATTTCTTCCATTATGTTTATATAGGCTTCGTCGATGCCCTGATTCCGCAGTGCTTGCATGACTGCTGATGTCTCCACCGAATCAAATGCCTTCTCGTAATCTATGAAGGCTATGTATAGGGGTTGGTTGTATTCCGCGCATTTCTCTATCACCTGATTGATAGTATGAATATGGTCTATTGTTGAGAAGCCTGTACGAAATCCTGCCTGGTCCCTTGGTTGATTAAACTCTAATGTCGTATTAATTCTGTTAGCAATTACTTTTGTGAATAGCTTGTAGACAACGGACACTAAGCTGATGGGCCTGTAATTTTTCAGGTCTTGACGTCCCCTTTCTTATGGATCAAGATGATGTTGGCATTCTTCCAAGATTCTGGTATCCTCCCTGTCGAGAGACACTTCGTATACAGGGTAGCCAGTTTCTCTAACATAATCTCTCCACCGTCTTTCAACAGGTCTGATGTTACCTGATCCTCACCAGCGGCTTTGCCTCTTTGCATTCCCTTTAGGGCTTTCTTTACTTCCCCTGTTAATACTGGTGGGATGTCAGATTCCTCTGGGATATTACTGCTTCTTACGTTATCATCCTGACTGTCTCGGCTGCTGTACAGATCTCTGTAGAACTCTTCAGCTACCTCAACTATTCTATCCATATTGGTTGTGACCTTGCCATCCTTGTCCCTTAATGCATACATCTGATTTTTGCCTATGCACAGTTTTGTCTTCGTAGCTTTGAGGCTTCTTCCGTTCTTTAGAGCATGCTCAATTCTCTCCATATTATACTTTCTTTATGGCGTTACCCACCTGCAAACGCCAGTCAGAGGCGTTATCAAGCGGCCCCAGCGCAGTGTCAGACGGTGACTGCACAGCGAAAGCGAATAGCTGCGCGCGCGCCGGCGTCACTGTGTCTATGGCTACGACGTCACTCCTCTCGAATGCTGCGCAGACCAGCAGCGGCGAGCCGTGCGCGGCGGTGGCGGAGTCTGCGCGCGCGCCGGCGCCAGCGTGTCTGCCGCGCCTACGACGTCACTCCTCCCGAACGCGCAAACCAGCAGCGGCGAGCTGCGCGCGGTGGTGTCGGAGAGCGCGTGAGATGCCAGATCCGGTGACCCAGCTGCGTGACATCACTGATCCTCGCGCATGCGCAGCACGGCTCATGACTCTACACGCGAAATCGGCACCGGCTAGGCAAGTGTAGCTAACGCTACAAAAGAGCGCTGCCCAAGTACAACAGTAGCAACAATGTGCGGCAGTGATGATTTTATTGTTTCGGAGAGAAATGGACGAAGATGTGGTAGTGGCGTGCTCCCATAAGTAAGAACAAAACCTAGCTGCAAAGGCGTTTATGCTTTAAATCACTTGATGTTGCGACGCCGACTCGTGCAGACGTCTTTGACGCGCATAGCGTCCGAGCCAACTCAAAGCACAATATGGTTTACGTGCTTGACAAGAATGTAGGCTCTAGACAGTATTGAAGGGGCGAGAAGCGAGGCTAATTGGACGCTAGAGTGATTGCCGACCTTCCTGTAAAAGGTACTGACAAGGTCGTCTCGAAGACAGTGACCCACAAAGCCATGCTCCTGAGATCTGCCGAGTTACAGTTCTTCGTACTCAAGAACGGATCAAAGCTCTTGCGGTGCCCTTGGGCGAGGCGCCCGTGAAGATCGTGCAGCAGGTCATGGCACATGTACCAGCGTCTTCAAGACAGCACCTTCCAAGCGGTGAAGCTTTGCGCCAGGTTATGAGATGGAAGAGCAAAACGGATTGCCCGCACGAGCCGTCTGGTCTGCCGTGCAGGAGCTCATCGCGAAGGGCAAGTTCAGAACAACCTTAGATTGCCGAGAGTTTCTGCGGTGCGACTGCACCAGCGCAGATGGAGCTCGACTCAATTTTTTCCGCGGATGAAAACTTGAGAAAACTGAACGACGCTAGAATGTGGTTCATGGACGAAACATTTAAGACGGTGTCGCCGCTCTTCGAACAGTTATGCACAATTCACGGTCATCTTCATGGCTGTGTGTTCTCTAGTGTTTACTGCCTAATCACTTGACGAAACAAGATGGCATAGGAGGTGCTCTTCGAAAGAGCGCTCAACGCTGTCCCATATATGGAACTTGCACTAAATTCAAAAGCTGTTAGTACAGTCTTCGAACTGGCAGCAAGCAAGGCTATTCGGCCGTTTCTCCCGTTGTCGGATGTGCATGGCTTCTTCCATTTTTGCCAATCAGTCAATCAGTGTGGAGGAGAGTGCAGCACCTAAGAATGACAGTGCTCCACAAAAATTATGTAGGTGGCTTCGTTGTCAAGGGGAGGCGGCTTGCAGCCCTTTCGTTCTTGTCCACTGAAGAAATACGAGATTTCTATGCGTCCTTGAAACCGTTGTTTCCGCAGCAAGCCTCTGACCTGCTTCCATGGTGGGAAGACAACTATTTGCTTGGGAAATTACGCCGCAGTACTACGCCGCGATCATGCGAAGTCCACCGGTGTTCTCGCCATCACTCAAAAATGTACTTGCCTTCGCTCAGAGTGGATTTCCAGGGGGCCACAACGTTGTTGAAGCATGGCACCGTAGATGGGAAATATATGTTGGCGGACACCACGTAAGCGTCTTTCGCCTCATCACCACCATGAAAACGGAGCAAGCTAGTCGAAGACAACCTCCAGGGAGCGATCAGAGACCAACAAAGCAAGAAGCAAAAGTTACACAAAAATCGTTGGGCAGCTGCTCTGCAGAACCGGAAAAATTTCAACATCATAAATTTTCTACGAGGAATTGCACACAACGTATCTTTCTGAAATGCAATAAACAAGGAATCGCTCTGCTATGCGGAGAGATGTGCAGAAATACCTTTTCTTCCTATTTTAAAGGAACAACTAAGGGCTGTCCAAAGGGCCCGCGAACGGGCGGAGGACCATGGTCTTCCGGTCCCAACGTGGGCGCGGCCCGCAACTACGAGTTTGTAGTTCCTTTGGACCTTAATAAAGTTTGTTGACTGACTGTCGCTTTGATACGTACGTAATGAACTTTAATATAAGGATGGCGCAGCGGCCGAATCAAGCGTAAGAGCCAATGGTGCAGATTATAACATAAGTATAAAAAACTACACGTTTAAATCGTGTCAGTCAAGCAGACCTCGCGCACGCACAGAAAAGTCCTTTTGGATACCAGGTGTTGAATATTGTTCAATGTGTATTGCAAGAAAGAAGAGAACGAATTGTGGGCAGGATGTGTGAAATAAACGAGAGAAGAGCTTACGCATGGTGTGCCGAAACGAACGCTTGCCTAGCATGAAAGCGTTTTTTTATATGATTAATTAAAATCCAAGCGACCAGACGAAAGGGCTTCGCCCGCAACGAAGATGGAGCGCGTCAAAGGCAAGCGAACGACTCAGCGAGCTCTGCACACGCGTCTACAAAACGAGGCAAGACAATCGAATACAAATCGAATCAAGCCAATTCTCCCCATCGGATCTTTCTGTGGTACACGACATGCTAAAGGTGTGCAACGATGGCCTCCGGGCGCTCCACTTCGAGATTGAAGGACACCTCACGAACGATTGTGTTGCCGAAGGTTATGTCTCCGTGACAGAATATCACGACAACGCTGCTGCTACGCTGTCGTTGCTCTGTCACCACATGCAGGAGCTCAAGGCACTAGCGTCAAGGATCGCCGACAGTGGTGCAACGAGCGATGAAGAGGACGAAGGTATAACCACTGCAGGAAGCCGTGCCCTTGGAGATCATAATTGATTTTTAAGGAGCAAAGGAGGACATACACAAGGCAGGACACGGGACGGAGCGCCCCTAACAACTGAATTTCATTCGCAGAAATTCACATACATATATGTCGTCCTCAGCGCGTGCGCACAAAATTGTATTGCCATCAGTGGGGGCGGGATAAAGCATGTTTAGTGAATTTTTTCTCTGAGTTATACAAAACCATAGAAGTGTCGCTCACGCACATGTCACCTTTTTTTTATCGATAAAAACGCTTCCATTATTTCTCTGGCAGTTTGGTCTGAGCTTCTAGCGACAAGCCGCACGTCAGTAAATCGTGGTCCACAAGAGCTTAACAGGCACTGCCTAATATGCTTAGGCAAATTGGGGCCCTCTTTATTTTGCTCTACATGCGGTCGTGCTCCTTGATTCGCTCATTTAGGCATATTCCAGTTGGTCCAATATAGGAACAGCCGCACGCAAGAGGAATCTCGTACACTACCCTTCAGCACATTTCGTGTAGGATATCCCATGTCGAGTTCCACAGCCTCTTACGTTCGCAACGTCTTTTTCCTTTTCTTTTCCTATTTGAGAGCAAAGCCCGCCGAGCTTCCTGGGCGCAGAAAAAACGAGTGAAACACCATGACTGCTCGCAACCTTTTTCAGGTCGTGAGCCAACTTGTGCACGTACGGCACGGCCACCGGTCTTACCTCTTCACGAGGGACCTCAGCAGCGGCCCTAGGAGAACGTTTCTTCATTTTTTGCACGAGGCTTTCAGTGGCTCTGGTGACGAGCGAACCAGGGAACTCAACTGAAGCCAGCCTGACAAATTGTTTTTCAAAACTACACTGCGTCTTTTGAATACACCACTTCTTGACGGCGGATTCCAAACATAGCGATGCAATTCCCCGTTTAACTGACTTTGAATGACAGGAGTCATATGGCAGAAGCGCCTTCTTTGTACGAAGGAAATGTCCCCAACAGACCTGATTGGCACAAAACACAATTTGCAGATCTAAAATCTGCAAGTGATTACCATTAGGCAGTTCACTCGTAAATTCCAGGCCTTTTCCATGTTGTATGAAAAGCGCTAAAATATGGCCCGCAACATCATCAAACTTAATGATTCCTACCTTTGATAAAATGATCAAAATATCGTCCACGTACCTAAAAACTTTAAGAACAGTGTTAGCAGGTAAAAGCTGTTGCAAGACCCGGTCAATTTGTGAAAGGAAAATATCACATAAATCAGCCGCGACACAGGATCCAATGCATATACCCGTTTTCTGCAGATAAAACTGCTCGTCAAATGCGATAAAAGTCGACTTGAGATAAAAGTTGAAAAGGTTTAAAAATTCATCAATGGAAAGACCATCAGCGTTTTGAAAGGAAACAGGGTCATTTCTTTCAATACACTCTCGAACTGCAGCAAATGAGGCCTCGTGGGTAACGGAATAAAATAAAACAACCACATCGAGAGAAAAGGCCCGTCTAACACCATCGTTTTTATGGAAAGCTTCACACACATCATCGGACCTTGTCGTTAAAAACGGGTCTTCTACGTTTAACATGCGCAAGTGTTTCAACAGATAAAGGCTCAGCTGCTTCTGCCATGAACCCTTCTCGGTAACAATTTCTCTAAACGGCAAACCATCTTTATGCGTTTCTACTGAAAAGAAAACTTTGAGTGCGCTGCTTTTACATTTGTTGATCCTTTTAGCGAGGTTGTCCAAGGCGAGGCACTCACACAACGCCACTGGTATTTTTTCACCTTCGTAGACTTAACAGGTATGAGTGAAAAATTCTTATCAACTGCCTGGCCAGCCCTAACTTTAAAGTCATTATCAGCCATAACAGCAATCCCGCCCTCCTTACCAGCTTGGAGCAGTGTTAAACAGTTTTTGCTCAATTAGGAGACGATATACCTGGCGGACATTTCCTTCTCACGCGCAGACTTCGAAAAACTGGATTTTAAAAGGCAGTCTACCCCTTCTAGCGGGCAGTTTCTCGCTGTTCCGCTTCTGCTTTCCGAGCGATTCGGCGATGAACGGCGATCAGTTCGTGAGGGGTCCCCTTTCGTTCTAAACCAAACTTGGGTCCTTTTTGAAGCACCCACGACACTTTCTCAGGCAGGTTAATATCCCCCACAATCACTACATCACTTCCTACAGCCGCCTTGTTCTTTCTAACTTCACTGAGCAGCAAGTTCAACTTGCACAGCCATAAATGTTCTGTCATCTGGCCGGTCAACCTCTTGATAGAGCGAAAGTTCCTTTCCGCCAGCCACGCAGGAAATTGCACTTGAAAGGATGTGCGGACAAGGCCGTTAAGCAAGCGAACTTGACGCCACAACTCCGACCTGAGGATTCTGCTAATCCTTTTCAGATGTCCCCAAGATGGTACCGCTGGAAGGAACAGGCGATTTACTTCAGCGGGAACCAGTCCATTCTTGATGCAGAACGCAACACTTAGGGCGCAACAGGTGCTGAGGACGATACGTGAAATCCATTCGTTGGTGAAACACTGGGACGACACAGACACAGAAGGGCCCTTTGGACTAGAAATATGGTTTAGGAGAACTTCTTGTTGGGCAAGTTGGTGAACGCTCACAATTGATTTTTAAGGCGCAAAGGAGGACATACACAAGATAGGACATGGGAGGGAGCGCCACTAACAACTGATTTTTATTCGCAGAAATTCACATACATATATGTCGTCCTCAGCACGTGCGCACAGAAATGTATTGCCATCAATGAGGGGGGGGGGTATAAAGCGTGTTCAATGAACTTTTTTTCTCAGTTATACAAAACTGTAGAAGTGTCGCTCACGCACATGTCACCTTTTTTTATCGATAAAAAATGCTTCCATTAATTCCCTGCCAGTTTGGTCTGAGCTTCTAGCGAGAACCCGCACATCAGTAAATCGCGGTCCACAAGAGCTTAACGGACAATGGCTAATGTGCTTATGCGAATTGGGGCACTCTTTATATTTCTCTTCATTCCGTTCGTGCTACCTGATAATGATTTTAATATAAGAGCTCGCCAGGCAGTTGATAAGAATTTTTCACCCACACCTGTTACCACTTCGTGGCGTTGTGTGAGCGCCTCGGCTTGGACAACCTCGCTAAAAGGATCAACAAATCTAAAAGTAGCGCACTCAAAGTTTTATTTTCAGTAAAAACGCATAAAGATAGTTTGCCGTTTAGAGCAATTGTTACCGAGAAGGGTTCATGGCAGAAGCAGCTGAGCGCTTATCTGTTGAAACACTTGCGCATGTTAAACGTAGAAGACCCGTTTTTAACGACAAGGTCCGATGATGTGTGTGAAGTTTTCCATAAAAACGATGGTGTTGGACGGGCCTTTTCTGTCAATGTGGATGATTTATTTTATTCCGTTCCCCACGAGGCCTTATTTACTGCAGGTCGAGAGTGTATTGAAAGAAATGACCCTGTTTGCTTTCAAAACACTGCTGGTCTTTCAATTGATGAAGTTTTAAACCTTTTTAAGCTTTTATCTGAAGTCGACATTTATCGCATTTGACGAGCAGTTTTATCTGCAGAAAACGGTTATATGCATTGGATCCTCTGTCGCGAATGTTTTATGTGATATATTCCTTCCACAATTTGACAGGGTCTTGCAACAGCTTTTACCTACTAACACTGTTGTTGAAGTTTTTAGGTACGTGGACGATGTTTTGATCATTTTAACCAAGGAAGGAAACGTTAACTTCGATGATGCTGTAGACCATATTTTATCGCTATTCAGACAACATGGAAAAGGCTTGCAATTTACGAGTGAACTGCCTAATGATAATCACTTGCAGTTTTAGATCTGCAAATTGTGTTTTGTGCCAATCAGGTCTGTTGGGGACATGCCCCTCGTACAAAGAAGGCACTTCCGCCATATGACTCCTGTCATTCAAAGTTAATTGAACGGCGAATTACATCGCCAGGTTTGGAATCCGCCGTCAGGAAGTCGTGCATTCACAAGATGCAGTCTAGTTTTGACAACCAATTGGTCAGGCTGGCTTCAGCTGGGTTTCCTGGTTTGCTCGTCACAGCAGTCGCTGAAAGCCTCTTGCTAAAAATGAAGAAAAGGGCTCCTAGGGCCGCTGCTGAGGTCCTTCGTGAAGAGGTAAGACCTGTGGCCGTGCAGTATGTGCACAACTTGGCCAACAACGTGAAAAGGTTGCGAGCAGACATGGTGTTCCGCTCGTTTTTTCTGCGACCAGGAAGCTCGGAGGGCTTTGCTCTCAAATAAGAAAATAAAAAGAAAAAGACATTCAGAATGTAAGAGGCTGTGGAATTCGACATGGGCTATCCTGCACGAAATGTGCTGAAGGGGTAGTGTACGAGATTCCTCTTGCGTGCGGCTGTTCCTATATTGGACCAACTGGCAGATGCCTAAATGAGCGAATGAGGGAGAACGAACGGAATGTAGAGCAAAATAAAGAGGGCCCCAATTTGCCTAAACACATTAGGCAGTGCCCATTAAGCTCTTGTGGACTACGATTTAATGACTTGCGGGTTATCGTTAGCTCAGACCAAACTGCCAGAGAATTAATGGAAGCATTTTTTATCGATAAAAGAGGTGACATGTGCGTTAGCGACGCCTCTATAGTTTTGTATAACTCAGAGAAAAAGTTGATTGAACATGCTTTATCCCGGCCCCATTGATGGCAAAACATTTTTGTGCGCACGCGCTGAGGATGACATATGTGTATGTGAATTTCTGCGAATAAAATTCACTTGTCAGTAGCGCTCCGTCCCGTGTCCTATCTGGTGTATGCCCTCCTTCGCGCCTTAAAAATCAATTATGAAATGTACGGGGGATTCACGGTTACCCAAATGATCCCTGGTGCTTTGCCCACTCATCATCATTAACTTCGTGAATATGCGTGATTTTTTTTCCATATAAGACTTTTCTTCCAAGCTGTTAGTGCGCAGATTGAAGAACAAAGTTTTTATACCTCCCGTAACGGCCATATTTTTCGCCCCTTTTAAACGTCTTGTCCTGGGCTACCATTGCACTGGGTCCGATACAGGGGAGCGGGAAGAAACACATCACACATCTCTTCATAGGCATTCTGTAGTTCATTTGTATCGTGGTGAGGTTACGGGATTGGAGAACACAACGAGATTTACGGTTTCCTGTACTGTTCTTGGTGTTTGTGAATCCCTTGTGTTTGAATCGGGTCGACCTCCGGCGCCCAACGTTTTCAGGTGGTGTTTTCTTACCACTCTTTGTGTTAGTAGTAAGATCTGACCCGGTGTGTGTTTTTGTATCTGCTTGTTCGCTAGCATTTGCAGGTGTCTCTGTAAGGGAACTTCGTGTATTTGTTGCCTCTGCTTGTTGTGTAGGTTATGTTAGTGGTGTTATTATCACGTCCACCATCTGAGTAGATGCTTCTTGTGTCTTAGTTATGGAGCAGCGTGTGTTGCTCTATCCTCCTCCTTTTTTTTGCATCGGAGGAGAGGGTACAAAAATATACACACAAGCTCTAAGGAAATCAGTTGCAACCTTGAAGACAAGTCCGCTTGTGGAAACGTAGGCTCCAGAACACATCTTGTTTACGAATATTTCATGACTAATTTTCGTAGCATGTGGTTCCTTCGGGAAGGTTTTTCTACGTAAATGTGCACAAATATATTTACAATAATTGTCATTGTAACTAAACCGGAATGAAGAACGGAGAAAAAGTTATCTTGGCATATAGTACCACGTTAAGAGTTAAAATATATGAGGTTCAACTCATTACCTAAATACCTTAAGTTCTTCAAACATATGCACATGCATAGTAATTCACATACACATGCTTAAAAGTCTGGATTATTTGTGAATCGTGCGGTTTCTGCTTCTTTTAGGCACATGGAATCTGCAAAGAGTCACGGGAGTATCGTGCATACCCAATAACGACAATAGTTACTCTAACGAGTGGTGGAGCTATACCGGAAATCATACAAGGGTATTAGCACAAAATGGATACTTGGGCGAGTTGGTACATAGCTAAAAATTAGAAGCAGCATACGAAGAACACAACACAGGAAAGTAAATGCACAGGAGAGCGCTGACTCAGAACAAAAAATTACACCATTGCCCGCTAAAGGGGACCATGGGGCGATGCGAAGCCAGAGCACTTGCACGATCGCGTTCCGCTGGCGTTCGTTGGGCATGCTACCGACCTCGCGCGTGGAACGCGAGGAGGGACGCTACGCGCGTCTTGTCTTCCCTCTAGCCTGGCCGTTAATTCTCACAGGGTGAGCTAGGAACGCGGTCGACAGGCGTGCGAGAGGGCGGCAGCGTAGGAGAGGAGAGAGAGGGGGAGGGGACGCGTATGCGTTTGTGCTCATCGCGGCGTTGCGCAGGAGAGAATTACGGCATTTCTAGCCTGCGTTTCAGAGGAAGATTGGATAAGGGAAGTGGAGAGGGGAAGTGGAGAGGGGGAGTGGAGATAGGGAAAGCGGAGAGGGGACGTGGAGTGGTGAGTGGAGAGGGGGAAAGGGGAGAGGAGGAGTGGAGAGGAGGTTGTGGAGAGGGTATGCGCATGCGCAGTAAGGGTGGTCACGCCGCACACCACCACCGCCACCGGTTTGAACGAAGGAGTGTTTGAACTCCGTTATAAGATGCTTCACATCTAATATTTTCCAATCGCAGTACGCTTTATAGTACGCAACTTCTAAACGAAGTATCTGCAAAAGACGCGTGTCAATAAGATTGCAGTAAGACCCACTATTAGTGATGTGATCGTGGCTTCAACCATTACTTGGTAAAAGCACTGTCAAGGAGTGCAAGCTGCATGGATAAAAGCAAAAAAAAATATGGTTGATCCCTCTGTCATAGGAATCGGCATAACACGAAAGTGAAACGTGTCGTCACAGTAGTTGATTGCTTATAGTGCATAGGTATATCAGAGCTTGAATAATGTCTGTTGTTTTGTGGCAGATGTAGCACCGCCTGATGTGGACGTACTCACGTTGACGCCTAGTGGTACATCTCCGTACCGACGACTAACGTCCATGATATGATTTAACCCTTGCGGTAGCCGAAGTTTTTAACATATACGCGGACACTGCACATGGTGTTTCCCGCACAAATATGGCATCCACAAGCACATAATAAGCAGCGATACTCGATATGCACACCTTCAAAGCGTCGCGAAACACGAATAGAAACGTTACGCGCGTCGTGTCTTCCCTCTAGCATGGCAGTTCATTCTCACAGGGCTAGCGGGGAACGCGGTGCGACAGCCAGGAGAGCATCTGAGAGCTCTTTTTCGATATGAATGTATGCTATGAGTGAGGCTTGGGCTAAAGCCACCACCTCGCAGTGTGTTAAACTAAATTACACTTCTACTGGAAACGCGCTGACTGGTAAGGTCGCAGCAGCGGCGCGTTTTTGTTTTCTTTTCACAGGGAAAGCAGTTATGAGATCACAACAAGGGCCGCGCCTTCAAAGCGCCAGGCCTGCGCGGAAAGCGCAGCGCAGTCACATTGAAAGCTCGAAGAGCGTCACTTCTAGAGCCCGTTATAAACTCTCTTGTGGCTACTAACATAATACACTAGCAACGTATCCACTACACCAAAAATTATAATTTTTGTGAAGTTGGGAAGCACCCACCACGACATTACTCGTCATTCTGCGGAGAAGCGAGGTAGCATCTGTAAGGCATTATGAGCAGTTCCTTGATGCGATGGCTGATGACGATGAAGAATTACGACAGAGATTTTGTGATGGGTTGGAAGCTTTAAAGGACCCACTAGTTACTTATTTCGCACTGTGTGACGCCCGGTCATTATGTCACTCTCCCACCACGCTTTATAACATATGCTAAGGTGAGAAAGAGATAGAGAGAGGGAATTAACTTTATTGAGACCCTGAGGAAGTGGATCATGGGAGCCTTATGGGCTTCCTTGGCAACCAATAGAAGTGCACTTGCGAGGAACCCACTACGCTATAAATCATCGTAATTTTTGTGAAGTAGAGAAGCAGCCACTATGCAATTTTTCTTCATTCTGCGGAGAACCGTGGTACCTGCTAAACACCTGTAAGGCATTATGTGCACTTTGTTGATGCTGTGGCTGATGACGATGAAGAATTATGGCAGAGCCTTTTGTAATGGGTTGGAAGCATTCAACAACCTACTCGTTGCGCAATTCGCATTGTGTGACGCCTGGTTACAGAGTTCGCGTTGTGTGACACTTGGTTGTTGTTTTAATCTTCTACCACGCTACATTACATAGGTTAATGTGGTTCCTTCCCCGACATGAAGCCGGTATAGGGTGTTTTTGCAAAGCAGTTTCAAGCCCCGGCATGACTCTGAGGTAGGACACTGGGCTCCCACGCAGAGGGTCCAGGTTCGAAAATCGTTCCATCCTGGAAATGTTCTCTTATTTCGTTTTTTTTTCTTATTTCAAGCGATATAGTGGTTACGGACGCCGGCGGCGGCGGCGGCGGCGGACAACTACGGCGCCAAAAACGGCCCTTGTTGTGATCTCATAGCAGCTTTCGCTGTAAAAGCACTAACGCCAGAATGGCCGACAACACTTTGAAACATACAACTTTTGGTTTACGAAGTCATTAGGCCGTTACATCATCTTTAAGAAATTTACGTCCTTTGCGCATCATTAAAGGCTTATCTATATTAGTATTCTGGCAATTGCAACCACTTGGGTCCCCTGCGGAAAGTTTCTATTTTTTTTTGCGTAGCTTAACACGTTAAAAAAGAAAATGAGAGTTCAGCGCGCACTTATAATTTCGTATTTAGTCATAAAATATCGATTTCTCGAACATAACCTTTATACTAACTGTTTTAGTCTGCCAATCATTGAGTTCACTGCCCGTGCTAATTTATATTCAAGTGAGCCGCAGAGTTCCCTATAGCTTTATACGTACAGTAGTTGTACTTACTAATCGGCGATCCCTAAAAGAAATCAAACTAACCGAAATGTGCTAATAGTGCCCCTGTTCTCGCAAATAGTCTCGTGAACGATCACGATCGCTAACTAATAGCGTGACGAAACATATCTTGCATCACCATCATAATTTACAATTTTATATAAACTACCTGCAGTCGTCCAAGCACTTCAACATGCCGACATCTTCCACCGACTTAAACGTGAGCAGGTTGACAGGCCACTGCTACAAAATTGATGCTGCTACATAAAAAAATTGGCAGATCCCACGTACCGCGGGAATCGATGTTATGCGAAGCATGCGCGGAATGGTGAATGTAGCGTAATTTTTCACAATGAGCGAAACGTTACGGAATGACGCTAGAGAAATATGGAAGTGGTATACGCACACTCAGATGTTGAAGAGTCGCATATCAATTATATAACGAGCTGTTTAGAGTTGCGTAGCAATGACAACAGACACATGGGTGTCACCAACACCAGACGCGGTAAGCTGATATGTAGTGCTTATATTCATTAATACAGAATAGCGCGAATCCGAACAGGACAAAGAAGGAACACACACGCACAGGACAGGAGTACCTCGCAACTAAGCTTCTTTCAGGAAAGTTTCCCTAGATATATACACAGCCGAATGGAACGCGCAGGCGTACTGCACGTAAATTACAGTCACAGTTAAGGTACATTCACACCGAAGGCGGGGCGGCAAAGCGGCCGAGCGGGCTTTTCAAGGCGGCGAGGCGGCGAGCGCGCGTATCTGTTCAGACCGCATGGCTTTCTTGGCTGCCCGCGCGGCCGAGGAGGCGGGGCCTCTCGCGCTTTAGCGCACGTGTCGCTATCACGTGGCACGGCTTCTCCCAAAGAGACACCCGCACCACCGCCGCGCCACCGCCGCAGCGCGTTCTGATTGGCTGCGGCAAAGCGGCGAGTAGCGGCAAGCGGCAAAAAATTGGTCCGAGAGCGATCGGACCTACCGCCTCGTTTTTCGCCCCGCTTTCGCCGCCTGGAGAGGAGGTTTGCCCGCTTTCCGCCTCACCGCTTTGCCGCTTTGGCCGCCCCGCCTTCGGTGTGAATGAGCCTTTACAGTTGTTATGCTTATACGTGTCCGTTATCACCGAGAACGCACGCACGTTTCACGAACCCGTGTGTATGTGTAGAAGGAGTTCTTGACAGTTCTCGAACAAGGTCATCATCACCGTGATCAGTGAGCACCAGCAGCTGGACCGGACTTGCTAATCGGATCCGTTCGTGATCGCGGTTACGAGGGGTCTATGTGTAGTGAAGTGCGAGGTATAGTTCAGCTGGTGGAAATCCTGGATGCCTCTTGCGATGAAATGATCTATGATGCCCCTTGTCGTGGACGTGGCACCGAGGTCTTTTGATGCCCTCTCCACGTCCAATCCGTCTTTCACGCAGTATAAGGACCAGGCATTTTTGGGTCTTGATAAATCAATGTTGAAGACACCGGTAGTGATGAGAGGCCTGGCTCTCTCAGGATATTTATCGTAGGAAGCATTGACGCCGGTTTTTGCGTAATCCACGTGGTCCATGTTGCGGACCACGTGGACGAGTGGATGGTAGTTAAGCGTCTTCCAGGCGTGCTCTGTCTTCAGCTTCCTCACTTTCCTTGCGTTCGCCGTGGTGGTGTAGTGGTTAAGGTGCTCGGCTGCTGACCCCAAGGTCGCGGGTTCGATCCTGGCCGCGGCGGTCACATTTGGATAGAGGCAAAATGCTAGATGCCCGGGTTCTGTGCGATCTCGGTACACGTTAAAGAATACCCAATGGTCAAAATATCCGCAGCCATTCGCTACGGCGTCTCTCACATAATATCGTGGTTTTCGGACATAAAAATCCAACAATAATTATTATTATCACTTTCCTTGCGTGTATATGTGTGTGTTCGCGGATACTGTGTTGGTTGAGACTCTGTATCACCTGTAGCACATACTCGCATAACATTAACTCTGGTTTACGGGTATGTGCTATGATATATGGGTTTCATGACGTACGCGACAGGTATTTTGTGTTATTCATGTCATGACCAGTGAATTGTGTTCGTCATACTCTGATCCCGTGCTAGGCCAATTTTGGTGTATTACAAGTTATGGAGACGACCAGGATAGCGCCCAGACGTAGGCGGCTAGATAGATAGATAGATAGATAGATAGATAGATAGATAGATAGATAGATACGTAGATAGAAACGGCCAAAGTGCCTCAGGTTCGCTAAGAAATGCTTCGCATTTAACAAACGGAGTAGTTATACAGCAAACACAATCGCGTGCAACACTTTTCGTACCTTAATAGTCGTCTTCATTAGCTGCGAGGGAATACAGTCAAGGAAGAAAATAGCAAGAAGCTGCTTTTCCGTCGTTTGCGGTGATGCACATCAAATTAAACTGAAGTAAGTTGCAAACACACTCGTTCTCTGTGCTGCAGCACATCGGCAATAGTGACACAATTAACGATGTCAGTGTTGAGTTTGATGTTTCTTAGAGAAAAAGAACGTGATTTCGCATTCACGGAAACAACAGCCACGTACTTACCCATGATTCTAGGAAAACTGCTTAGTCGGGCAAGGGACACGTATTCTGAAGATCTAGACAAGGAAAGCATAGAACAGAGCAGAGATCCTTGAAACTGTTCTTGTTCTTGTTCACCTTCAACTTTGGCTCAACACCACTGTGGGAGATTTGCCAAGAACTGAGTGGTTTTATAACGTGTTATAATACTTTAGAAGGGAGGTTACAGAATGGAAACATTATAAATTTCATAGGAAACTTTGACGCTTGATCAAATATGAAAAAATAACAATAATAAAATTGGTTCGTTGTCTTTTCGTTTTTTTCTTCTCATCCTCAGCCGATGGCTCATACCCAATACAGGGGATCGGCAAAGCAGTGAGTGGATTTTTTCCATTAGCTTTTTTAGGGTGACACTACTTTACTGTTAAAAGTAAATGAAATATTATTTGAATGGGAAGTTATTCCTGATAAAATGTCAGCCCTACAGTATATAGCAACACGTTCTTTTAGTTTCCGTAACCACTCAATGGCGAAGAAAACATGCCTCTTGCTGTAACCCACAGTTGAGGAGCCAAACGGACTGGTTCTGCTAATTCCACGCCGAGTTTTTGAAAAAGTGGTACCAGTATACTTTTCCTGAGAATCGTGAAATGGCCACGAAATCAGAATAAAAAGAAGTGGTCATTCGTTTCCTCCCTATTACAGAAAGAGCACAGATGGGAAGGCACAAAACCTTACCCGTGCAAGTAAAAATTAAAGGAGGGAATTCTGCAACAAAATATCGCGATGCCCATTTCGGTTATCCCTGAGCTGGAGAAATCACTACGCCAGGGATGCAGAAGGTGACTGCGATCCGGAGAAGCGGTCAGTACTGGGTCTGATACTCCTTTACTGAATGTAAGTGCGAAATCTCCCAGTCATAACTTGTGCTGTTGGTAGGAGTACACGAATGATCGGCACGAAAAGCGGCATGTTTGCAATTGAATCAGCAGTTTCACTTGAAAAAAAGACTCTTTGTGCCAAGGTACCCAGATTAAGTCAACACTTTGTAGATGAACGGGAACTGGTAAATGAAAAAGCTTTAGCACAAGGAAATCACCAGATGCGGATAGGGAAGAGTGCACAGATAACGAGTCAATAAGAATAGCAGCTGCTCTATTCAAGTGTTTGATTTGGGTGACGCTGAAATTATGGCCGTAAATTCAGCAGGATAGATGGGAACAAAATCCGGCAAGCGTAATGAAAAACATCAGCAGGGTTCAGGGCAAAATATTCCTTACATTGCCATGCATGCGCTGCATAACGTTTGTTGGCAGAGTGTTTAGATGCTTCAGCAACAATCAATTTAAAATGCCATAGGGTAGTAATTTCTCGTGGTTTGGAAAATGTCATCAAACACACTTTTGCAGAGTTACGATGCGTATTCATGGCAAACACGTCGCAATCAATCCATTTGGGGAATCATGTAACGTTTGAACAAACATTTGTGGCGTGTGGAATCTGGGCCGGCGCGCCTAAAAAATAGATCGGGATAGGAGGTGAAAATTACTTGTGCTCTGTGTAAGTGTTATTACTTTCACCTTAAGAAAATACGCACAATAAAAAAGTGAAATCGGCATAAAAAGGGTTGGTGTTTGGGCTTCCATGTACAGTACAGCATTAGTAACATATTTTGGAAAGCCTAAGCGCAGCCGTGTTGCCTCTCGCTCTAATACAACTAGCGGCCGGAGCTTGTGTGCTGGCGCACTGACAAAAAGCACAAAAAAACAATGCAGCACCGGCTCCACCGTCTCTACCCTCAACCCCTCCCCCCCTCCCTTCAATGAGCCATTCGCCAACAAAACACGCCTGGCGTGTTTACTCCTCTCTAGATAGGCGTTCGTATGGGGTGCGCTAGCACGTTCTCATTCGCACATACAATATACGACGAGAGGGCTGATATTATCAATTTGTACTCTTAAAGACTACATCACGGCGGCGCCGACGCCAACGGCGACAGCATAAATGCCTGGATAGGGTTCATATTATTGCTATCGTAAGAAAAATTCCCCGTGCACAAAATATGTGCGCACTTCAGGATTCAAACTTTTCATTGTCGGCGCATGCAAGAAACTGGAACGTTCATTTGGTTGCTTACCGTGACGGGACTCATGGTATGCGGGAAAGCCATGTTTTCCCGTGCACATACTGTGGAGGGAACCTTCGTTTGGACTACCTGCAGCAAATGGCTAGTTTCTTTTTCTAGCGTTAGCTACACTTGCCTAGCCGGAGCCGATTTCGCGTGGAGCGTCATGAGCCGTGTTGCGCATGCGCGAGGATCAGTGATATCACACAGCTGGGTCACCGGAGCTGGCATCTCACGCGCTCTCTGACACCGCCGCGCGCGGCTCACCGCTGCTGGTCTGCGCGTTCGGGAGGAGTGGCGTCGTATATAGGCGCGGCAGACACGCTGGCGCCGGCGCGCGCGCAGACGCCGCCACCGCCGCGCGCGGCTCGCTTCTGCTGGTTTGCGCCACATTCGAGAGGAGTGACGTCTTAGCCATAGACACAGTGGCGCCGGCGCGCGCGCAGCTATTCGCCTTCGCTGTGCAGTCGCCGTCTGACTTTGCGCTGGGGGCGCTTGATAGCGCCTCTGACTGGCGTTTGCAGGTGGGTAACGCCATGGAGAAGGAGAGCGCAAATGCTGCTCGACGGCGCAGGAGAGCTCAGAAGCTTATCTCATCGGGTCCCGAAGTAGTTGCCTGGCAATTAGCGGCTCAGCGTACGAATAATGAACAGAAGAAGGTAATAATCCTAGGCAATCTGGAAAGCTAAGAATAATCAGCTGAACCTTCGCTAACGCTACGTATATCCTGGCATAGCCGAGCTAAGCCACTGCGAAATTTCTTATTCTATACTGCCCTCCAAGAGAACTGCTGTTAGTCATATAAACCACAATCACATTTGGTTATGCTATCTAAACTTTGTGCCAATTGTTAATCACATGTAATGATTTGTTGATGTGATTGCCTCGACTAATCATGCATCTATTCGGTTTCTTTGGTACAAGCGAGTTACGTGTTCTAACTACGATTTTTTTAGGTCACTGCTATTTTGGTGGGATATTTGCGTTTACAGGGGGCAGTCGCCGTGTGAGGCTTTCTTTGCATATTTTTTGGTCCCCTAGTCAACTTCAGCACGCTGAGCCACACACGGCGCGGACGCCGCTGCTCCTGACCGCTTCTTCTTTTCAGCAACAACAGGAGCGGAACCATTCTCAGGAACTCGCGTGCAGGCAACTCCAGACGGGCTCCTTTCCAGCACCAATTCTGCACTCCTACATACATATATCCCACTACATTTACACCTCGGTGCAAGCTGTGCGAAACCCCCCGGGCCGACCTCCTTCACATACTATGGGGCTGTCCCAGTATACGTATGCATGGTAGACCACAATGCTTGCAAATTACCACGACGCAGCAGTGGGAGGCCACACTGCTCAGCTCCGAGCCTGACGGTTAGTCTGGATCACGGGGCGGGCGGAGGCAGCCGCCAAGGAGCAGGGCCTCTTGGCCGACTAACCGTCATCGTCTCCCGCAATCGAAGAAACCATTTTCACTGAATTTCATTAAAAGTTTCGACCTCCTCCTCCTACTCCTCTACGGGATGATCATATTCGTGTTGGCTACTACTTGAATGGTGGTTAACTTATGCGAACAAAACGATTACACAATTGCTGGCCCTCTCGCAAACATCGTTGGCGGTGTCCCACGACGTAAAAGTTCGTTGACGGGAGCAGCACACGCGCATACCCTTGTTGCATTTATTTATTTATTTATTTATTCATTTATTTATTTATTTATTTATCATAGTACCCACAGCACTCAAGGGCATTGCAGTGGGAGGGGGACAACATTACAATAAACGCAATTCACTGTCAACTTGCATTGTGATACATGGGATATACACAAATTGAGCTCATAGTACAGTTTCGTCCTTACACTACCACGCGAGTACACTACTGGAGACCGAGCAGTGGACTTGAAAATACTTCATGTGAAGTAACTTCTGCTACTTGAGGAGACAACCTATTGCACTGGCTTATCGTCCTGGGAAAAAATGACATTTTAAATGCGTCAGTCCGGCAGTTTATTTCCTTTGTCTTATTGGCATGTGCTAGTCGCTGCGAAACGTAATCCGGTTTGCAAATATATCGCGAAAGGATCAGACCTGTACGGTTATGAAATACGTCGTGAAAAAGTTTTTACCTCATATATTCGCTTTCTTTGTGTAAAAGTTCCGAACCAAGCGTTTCTTTTGCTTTTGAAACACTGAAATTCCTGGTATAATCAGAGCACACAAACCGAACAGCCATGTTCTGAATGCTTTCTAAACTGTTCACGTCACTTGCCTTCCGCGGGTTCCACACAGCACACGCGTAATCTAAGTTTAATCGAACGTTATGCATATATAGTTGAATCTTGGCCTAAAATTGTAACGTTTTTGCATTTCTGCGCAGGAAACCTAGCACACGTCCTGCTTTAATTGTGACGCGATTGATGTGACGGCTCAGGAGAGGTCCGGTGTGAAATAGGCACCAAGATGCTTTTGTTCGCGAACTGATAGCTGCTTGGTGGAATTTACAATATAAAATAAGTCATGGGGGCGCCTTTTCCTAGTGAAACATATATGCACTGTATTTTTTGCATTATTAAGCATACGCCACTTTTCACACCGTTGTAAGACCCTGTCGAGGTCGTTTTGAAGAGTAGTGCAATCGTCGGAGCTATGTATAATTGTGTACGAAACATCATCGGCCAATAATTTGATATGTGATGAAATACAAGAACAAATGGCATTTATGTAGATGAGGAACAAAAGCGGGCCCACGACTGACCCTTGGGGCAAGCCGGAGGACACATCAACTTCCCGGGATGTCTTACCATTGATAACGACCTTTTGCCTTCTCAAATTTAAATACTCGCTTATTCAGCTCACAACCGTATCGTTCACATTATACATTCTTAGTTTTTCTATTAATAAAGAGTGGGGTACAACGTCAAAGGCTTTCTTTAAATTGATTATATCGATTGAAGTTATTACCTAAACAGTAAGGATATCTGAGTCTAATGTATATACATTGAACATCTTTTTCTATCATATAAAACATAGCAGCTCGCCTCAACTGACAACACTCCGTTCTAGGCTGTACTTGAGCAGCTTTAAATCACAACATCAAGCAACACTGACTGCTTCAGCAAGGAACGAGCGTCGGCAAGTACCCCTGGTTGCGCGCCCTTTTTCCTCCAATGGGCGCGACATGACGCATATGACTTGCAGACGCACGCCTGTGATTGGGCCTACAGACATCGAGCAAACGCCAGAAACCAAAATAAGGCAGTGTTCTTTTATTCAAAGGTCATGCTGCTCAACCTAAGCGCAAGCATTGCTGGTGGGAATGGTGGAAATGCGAATTCCCGCGCAGGAATCCACTCAGCGACCGAATTACCCAGAGCCGGTTGAAGGCGCCTTGGTTGAGGCCCACCTCATCGCACCCTTCTGGAGAAGAGTCCAAATCGACATCGTAGGCGGCTACACCAAAATAGGCGCCGAGTGAATTTTGTTTCACATCGCACACCTGCAGGGAAGGGCGTACACTTGGGTTAGTCGTTAAATGAGTACTGAAGCGTAGCTTCGAATTTGCAGGAACTACAGGACAGTTTGGTCTCAAAACAGTTTGGTACTCAAAATAGTGGCGTCGCTAAAAGGTACAAACGTGATTTCAATAGTGTCACGTGGTCGTGAAAGTGAAGAGGACTCCAGCAGAACTCGTAAATACGTAACTCATTATTTGGCCAAACTTGTGGCCGGGAAACGGAAAGCCAAACGGCAAGCAATGCGCGCTGTATACCGATAGCGGAGAACAGAGCGTCACCCGTCGATAATCTGATCAGCAGTAAGGCGCATCGGCATTTATACATGCGGCATCGAACATTCGAGCCTTATCGGTGGTGGCCGCATTAGTTCCAGAATAATCTCAACTGTTACCGTTCGCACGCTCAAGCCGATTCTTATGTAATCTGGAAGGTTCACAGACATGAGGGCGCGGCTTGTGCAAGGCAGCGGCCACGCGCACTATGGACTAGTTACATAAAAAATGACAAAAGAAGCGCGCGTGGCAATGTCCCCTTCTGAAAAAGCATCGTCCCGATGCTCGTAACAGAACATGGAAGGAAGAAAAATATGCATACGCAAATAATGTACAATGATAAAGGAAAAAGTCCTAAGTTTCGCTAATAAGTACGAAACAGCTAGAGTGCGCGACATAGACGACTTCAGGTCGTGCGCGGCGCCGCTAAGAGTGCGTAATGCCGTCCTGGATGACCTCGTAGTCTAGAGCGCTGAGACGTCGAAGCACCTTGTATGGCCCGATGTATCGCCGAAGAAGTTTTACAGCGAAAGCTGTTATGAGATCACAAGGGCAGTTTATGGTGCCGTAGTTCTCCGCCGCCGCCGCCCGTAACCACTACCGCGCGAAATAAGAATAAAAAAAACAAATAAGAAAAAATATCGGGGATGGAGTGAGGTTTCAACCTGGATTCTCTGCATGGGAGCCCAGTATTCTACCTCGAAACCATGCCGGTGCTTGAAACTGCTTTGTAAAGTTACCCTGTACAGGTCTCATGTCAGAAAGGAACCACAATAACATGTGTAATGTAGTATGGTAGAAGAGTAAAATAAGAACCTAGCGTCAAACAACGCGAATTCTGTAACCAGGCGTCACACATTGCGAATTGCGCTAGGAGTGGGTTGTTGAATGCTTTCAACCCATTACAAAGGGCTCTGCCATAATTCCTCATCATCATCAGCCACAGCATCAACAGAGTGCACATAATGCCTTACAGGTGTTTAGCGGCTACCACGGTTACACGCATAATGACGAAAGGTTGCATAGTGGCTGCTTCCCACCTTCACAAAAATTATGATGATTTATAGCGTAGTGGGTTTCTCGCAAGTGTATTTCTATTGGTTGCCCACAAAACCCATAATGCTCCCATGATCCATTTCCTCAGGATCTCAATAAAGTAAATTCCCTCTCTCTCTTTCTCTTTCTCACGTTAACGTATGTTATCAAGCGTGGTGCGAATTACATAACTAGTGGGTCGTTTAAAGCTTCCAACCCATTACAAAGGGCTCAGCTATAATTCTTCATCGTCATCAACCGTCGCATCAACAAAGTGCACATAATGCCTTCCATATGGTACCTCGCTTCTCCGCAGATTGACGAATAGTGTCTTGGTGAGTGCTTCCCAACTTCAACAAAATTGATTTGTGGCATAGTGGGTACGTTGCTAGTGTACTTGTATTAGTAGCCACAAGAGAGTTTATAACGGGCTCTAAAAATGCCGCTCTTCCAGCTTTCGTAGTGACTGTGCAGCGCTTTCCGCGCAGGCCGGGCGTTTTTTTCACTAAGTCCAGACTCAAACACGGTCGCCGGGCTTGTATTGCACAAAGCCTCGTCGAAGATTGCAACGGCGACTGTAGGTCGTCTGCTGATTCTTGATGCGTAAACGGGCGAGTTGTCGGGCTTCTTCGGCGCGCTGAAGGTGGACAGTCACGTCGAAGTTTTAAATGCGAAGCTTTTCTTAGCGAACTTCTGCGACTTTGAGCGTATCTATCTATCTATCTATCTATCTATCTATCTATCTATCTATCTATCTATCTATCTATCTATCTATCTATCTATCTATCTATCTATCTATCTATCTATCTATCTATCTATCTATCTATCTATCTATCTGTCTGTCTGTCTGTCTGTCTGTCTGTCTGTCTGTCTGTCTGTCTGTCTGTCTAGCCGCCTACGACTTCGTGCTCTCCTGGCCGTTTCGTTAATAGGATGTACACCAAAATTGGCATGGCGTAACGTGACTTGATGAAGAACATAAATGACAGGTCATAACATGAAAATCATGATATCCATGCCATGAACGACATGATTTACATGCCACTGTTGTGGTGCTCTTGCGGCCGTTTCGTTAGTTTCATATATACCAAAATTGGTATGGCGTGACGAGAGTGTTTGGCGAACATAAGTGACAGGTCCTAACGTGCATATCGTGACACGCATGTCATGTACAGCATGATATACATTCCACGCTCATGGTGCTCTCGCGACCGTTTCGCTAGCTTGATATACACCAAAGTTGGTATTCCGTGACGTGATTGTGTGACGAACCCAAATAACAAGTGGCAACATGAAAATCATGACACGCATGTCATGTACAGCACGACTTACGTGCCACGCTCATGGTGCGCTGGCGGCCGCTTCGCTAGCTTGATATACACCAAAATTTGTATCTCGCGACGTGACTGTGTGACGAACACATACAGGAGTTAACATGAGAATCATGACACGCATGTCATGCACAGCATGACTTACGTGCCACGCTCATGGTGCGCTCGAGGCCGTTTCCCTAGCTTGATATGTACCAAAATTGGTATCACGCGACGTGACTGTGTGAAGAACACAAATACCAGCTGGTAACATGAAAGTCATGACACGCATGTCATGTACAGCATGACTTACGTGCCACGCTCATGGTACGCTGGCGGCCGTTTCGCTAGCTTGATATACACCAAAATAGGTATTGCGCCACTTCACTGTCTGCCGAACACAAATAACAGGAGTTAACATGAAAATCATGACACGTATGACAGCATGACATACGTGCCGCGCTCATGGTGCACTCACGGCCATTTTATTTATACGTATCATATATATTGTCATAACGCGGAAATAACAAGATACAGGACCACGTTGCGACGAGAAAAGACAAATATGTATTCAGATAACCAGATAACAGAAGAGCAGCCGCCTCAATTTCGTCTTCCTCAGAGGGCCCAGAGCTGCAGCTCGTGCTGCTCGCTTCTGTGTCCTATGTCGTCCTGCCGGCTAATAATCGTGACAGCCTCCATTCCAAGAAAGCATCGTCCCGATGCTTAATCGTCATGGCAGCACGGTTTGTACTCACTGGCAGCTCATGAGTTCATTCAGACAAATAGGCTTCATCCGAAACAAGTGAACAACTTTTGGTGTATGCCTTTGACGCCTTAAGCAATGTGGACTGTCGAGAACAACCTCATAGTTAACATCAGTGAGACGTCAGAGGACTTTATACGGCCCAAAGTACCGCCGTAATAGATTCTCTGAGAGGCCACGACGGCGAACTGGGCTCCAAACCCAAACTCTCTCTCCCGGCTCGTAGTAGACTGGACGGTGACGTAGATTATAGCGTCTTGTGCCAAAGTCCTGCCGGCCATTATTCGTGACAATATGTAGCAGAATATATGTTTCATTAGCACAGCATATACGAGATTGTACACTAATGCATGTATGACAATTTTGCGATATATAGTGAACTAGACGTCAGGACATCAATGACTTCATTAGCCTCAATGACTAACTAGGCGATGTATGCAGCTATTTGCTGGCTGCTTTGCATTACATCGATTCCCACATTGCGTGGGATCTGCCGATTTTTTATTTGTCGGTGACGTTGGGTAGAAAGGCGTCGAGCGTCGTTGCCGAGTTCCTTCTGTATACCAACTTGTATCACGTCATCTGTTTCGTTTCTTGAACGGCCGCGTTGTATGCGAAGGTCACGTACGGAAGGATGGCATCCCACGTCCTTTGTTCGACGTCGCATGTCCGGCACGTCCTCACGTAGCGAGCGACGTCGGCAGTGAGGCGTAGCCAATAGAAATTTTCTTGTATCCTCACGAGCGTGTGGGAAAAAGCCGAGGTGGCCAGCCATCGGGTCATCGTGCAGGGCTTGCAGAAGATCTGGTGGCAGTGCCAAAGATATGACGATAGGATAGTTGGCCCAGGCAGATGAGAAGTTCTTCTTGACGAGAACGTCGTTTTTTCATGAAAAATGACGCCAACTGTCGCCTGAATACTTTCGGTGGTCCTGCCCTCGAGGTATTCCACAAGGCTCCTTAGTTCCGGTCGGCTCGCTGTCGTTCAGCGAAGTCGTCAGCCCTTATGGTTCCCAAGAAGCAGTCATCATCGTGGCCGTCCTGCGGCGGTGGGTCGACGGCGGGTATAGATAGATAGATAGATAGATAGATAGATAGATAGATAGATAGATAGATAGATAGATAGATAGATAGATAGATAGATAGATAGATAGATAGATAGATAGATAGATACGTTCAAGGTCGCAGAAGTTCGCTAAGAAATGCTTTGCATTTAATAAGTGGCGACAGCCGAGCGCGTAAATGCCGCGCAGTTCGCATTTCTTTATCGCTTTACTACGCGCGCATGCGCGTAGGCAAGTGAAAACTGCCGCTATTTTTTTCCTAATCTGTTAGGGAACAACGGTACGCGTCAATCGAGGCTGCAAAAGCGCACGCATTGCGCAAAACGTGCGTTACTCCGCGTAAAATCAACACCGCACCACTGCTGCTTCGGCCGCGCTGGACCAAATATGGCGGCGGGCCGGACGGTCGCGGTACTTTTCCCCTTCCAGTGACTTTAATGTATACGTGCGTGTTATTTTCATGAGTTCTTCAATGTGTCTCAGCAGGGCGCTGCAAGTGGAGAGCTGTGACGGTTGTTAGATCGCAATCGTTTTGTGTGTTTTATTTTCCTGCGTTCTTTGTGTTGGAGCAGTGCGCAGCAAGTTTCTAGCTGCTTGCCGTTCTTGCTGTGACATTCCAATGTATTGCTGTCGCATTAATTGTTTCGCCCTGGAGGCAAAACTGTGACTTTTCACGTTACAATCAAGAATTGTCCCATTTTGAGCACAATCGTTTTAAAAGATAAAGATACTTAGGCGCGCTTTACGCTCCCTTGAAAATTAGCCCAGTTTCGACATCTGGATTAGGGTGTTTTATAAAAAAACATGGCTGATCCCTCTGTAATAGGAATTGGTATAACACGAAAGTAAAACGTGTCTTCACAGACCTAGTTGAGCGTTTGTTGTGCATTGTTTCGCCCCTAGGGCAAAGGAATGAATGCTATAGCAACGAGTTGTAATGTCATGTGAAGAACAGCACGCAACTCGAAACTTGCAACGCGCTCCTCAAGTAGAAAGGACGCACGGAACGAACATACACAGGATGAGCGCAAACTAACAACTGTCACAGCTCGACAGTTAACCCTTTCAGTCCTGATTTTTTTTTTCATGTAAGCAACTGGTTTTTACAATTTGAGATGCGCATGATCATGGTAGTTCAAAAATATGAAAAAAAAACTGTGCTCGCACTTTTTAATCAAGAGTAATAAGCGACCGAATTAATTTTTGAAATAATTATTATTTCATAATATGTCGATCATTTGTTTCTTACTTTCTTACTAAAAAATTATTTCGATGGGACAGCAAAATACCCGATGGCGAAAATTCGATTTTTCGACACAGAACTCAGATAAATGCCCTACTTCTGCACGGTGGAAGAAGAAGCTGCCTCAGCGAGCAGCGCGACCACTTTTGTAATTTCTTTCTTCACACGTGACCTCGCTTTGTTGAGTGTACCAGGTTGGCACCATATGTAGAGCAAATGCTAAATATGAACTCTTAAAGAAGAACGGTGCTTTATCTTTACCAGGTGCTTGCTGACTGACTTACAAAATTTATGATTCCAATTGGAATCACTGGGCCTGAAAGGGTTAAAGCGCCCTGGTCAAATACAAAGGAGGACGCACGAAACGAACGCACAAGTATACACAGGATGAGCGCGAACTGTCATAGTTGTAACTTATTTGTTTGTGAGCAGCGCGCTCCTTTCGCAAAAGCGGCCACTGCAGTGAGCGAAGTGACATTCGTGCTCTCTGTTGTAACTTCAACACAAACTTACGGTGAGAGCGCAAGACGTAGTACAAGATAAGCGCGCGCGCAGGAGTGACCATGCCCTGTAGAGGCACACGCTCATCTGAACGCTTGGGGCGACGACCTTTAAAGCGCGTTCTTCGAGTCCTTCGCGCCATCTCGCTAGTAATAACGAAAACACGCTGATGTACCCGGATCTCTGAGTACCGCCACCGGCAAATGGTGTATATCAATAGCACGCCGTTAGTACATATGGGTGTGTCCAGATAAGATCGAACACGAGGTCCCGGTCACCATTCGCGATTGTGATGAAATTTACTGTAGGCCTAGGCATTACACCCAGATCAATGGTTTCGCAGTTAGTTTTGCGGAAAAAAATTTTTGTTCTCCTGAAAAAAAATATACAACTTTTGGCCGCAAAAAAAACGCTTTTCCGCCAATTTCGCGATTTCTGAATTTTGAGCGCACCTAGGGAAAAAACGGTGCACTTCATCGTCACAATATTTATTCCCCTTAAAGAACAAGTGAAATACAATCCTATGAGTCTATTATTTCCCTTGCTTGTCGAAGCACGTTTAAAGAAAAAAAATCAAAAACTTGGCAAATCGCACAAAATACCTCTACTTCAGGACTTTATTGCTGCAAGCAAGTTAAAGTGAGGATAATAAAAATCGGCACATATTAACTTTGATACTTTCGCTCTCTTTTAAAATAATTTGTGTGGTTTTATCGCGCTCCGTTTTACTTGATAATTGGGCGTAAACGTAAGTGATTGACCAAAAACGCCGAAATTTGAAAATGATTTTCTCAAAAACGCCATTTTTAATTTTTTTTAAAATCCCTCTGATTGAAGTCAAGGACGTCATCTACCATTGTGCAGAAAAAAACGTTGCATTATTTTGGTTGCTAACAAGTTATAGTGCGTCAAATGTGACCATGCCATCCTAGCGGCCGCGTCGTTCGTTATGTGCTGAAACTCGGATATAAGTTGCTAAAAATGCTTGTACGTAATATAATCACAAATCAGCAGCACCACACCAACAAATGCGCAGCCCGGTGTCATGGTTCAGCAAGGTTTGTCGTGCGATCAGCCGCTTGACAAACCCGCAGCAGCGGCCGCTCGATGCTGCGGGCGCTGACATTACATGAGTACCGCTTCGACTGCGGATGAGCTCCGCTTGAGCGCCAAACTACGCTCAGAGGACAAACGAGAGAAGGAATGCATCACTGTGAAAGTTAAAGGCCGTTAAGTGCCAACAAATGTCATAGTATGCAATTTCCCAGTGAGCGCCTCCAGTAGTGCGCTCATGTGTTGCTTTCTCTCTTCGGATGGCCTAACTGTAATTAGGTTCATTATATGAGCAACATATGGCACAAAAGAAAGCCATTGACATCTAAAGAAACCTGTCATACGTGCTTCCGATGGTCGACCAACTCGAACTGCAGTTGTTCATCTCGTGCCAGAACACTTGTGTCACCCGGCTGTGAAAAGAAGTGTGTCCAAGTCCTTTACTTCATTAAAGAACCGCTTTTACAATACTGTATTGTTGGGCGTCCGCAGATAGAATATTCAACGCAAGTCGAGCGTTTATCACGATATTATGCGGCTTCGGACATAACAGCAGGGAAATAAAATATATCCGTGCTGTATTGAAGGCGCTCACTGGGAAATTGCCGGCAGAGTTTTCGTTGCATATTATGACATTTGTTGGCACTTAACGGCCTTTAACTTTCACAGTGATGAATTCCTTCTCTCGTTTGTCCTCTGAGCGTAGTTTGGCGCGCAAGAGGAGCTCATCCACAGTCGAAGCGGTACTCATGTAATGTCAGCGCCCGCAGCATCGAGCGGCCGCTGCTGCGGGTTTGTCAAGTGCCTGATCCCAAGACAAAGCTTGCTTAACCATGACACCGGGCTGCGCATTTATTGGTGTGGAGCTGCTGATTTGTGATTATGTCACGTACAAGCATTTTTAGCAACTTACATCCGAGTTTCAGCCCATAACGAACGACGCGGCCGCTCGGCTGGCATGGTCACATTTGACGCACTATAACTTGTTAGCAACCAAAATAATGCAACGTTTATTTCTGCACAATGGTAGATGACGTCCTGGACTACAATCAGAGGGATTTTAGAAAAAATTGAAAATAGCCTTTTTGAGAAAATCATTTTCAAATGTCGGCGTTTTTGATAAATCCCTTACGTTTCAGCCCAATTATCAAGCAAAACGGAGCGCGATAAAACCACACAAATTATTTTAAAAGAGAGTGAAAGTATCAAATTTAAGATGTACCGATTTTTATTATCCTCACTTTAACTTGCTTGCAGCAATAAATTCCTGAAATAGAGGTATTTTGTGCGATTTGCCAAGTTTGTTATTTTTTTCTTTAAACGTGCTTCGACAAGCAAGGGAAATAATAGACTCATAGGATTGTATTTCACTTGTTCTTTAAGGGGAATAAATATTGTGACGAAGAAGTGCACTGTTTTTTCCCTAGGTGCGCTCAAAAGTCAGAAATCGCGAAATTGGCGGAAAAGCGTTTTTTGCGGCCAAAAGTTGTATATTTTTTTTTCAGGCGAACAAAATTTTTTCCGCAAAACTAACTGCGAAACCATTGTTCTGGGTGTAATGCTTTGACCTACAGTAAATTTCATCACAATCGGGAATGGTGACCGGGACCTCGTGTTCGATCTTATCTGGACACACCATATGACGAAGAACATGCCGTCTGTGGCGGAGTCGTTCCGCGCTGCGTGCTGGGGATCGAGGGGTCGTACGTTCGACTCCCGGTGACGGAACTTTTTCTTCTAGTTTTTTCTTTGCCATATGTTACTCCTTATGTTTTACAACGTCATATCCGTGACGGAAGTGTGTCAGTGGAGCCGTGGTGGGCCCCGGCATAAAACATTTTCGTGTTAAAAAACACATATGCCTTTCATGCGGGTATTGTTTAGCTAAATGCGGGAGTTTGTATGACGGATTTGGTGATCGTGCGTACGCGTGGCAACAAGCTGCGAAACACTTTCCATTTCACTTTTTACCTATGCGAAACCTTGATAGAAGGAAAAACGCCACAGCGCTACGGTTTACACATTCCGCCTCCCAATTCACGTTTTCCGATGCAGTACTCATTTCCGTACTGTGTTGCGCTCTTTCACGCACTTAAATTTTCGGCTAATTGAAAGGAACTGGTGCGGCATTCACAAACTCCTCTTTCGAAAGCGCGCTTTCTATTGGTCAGATGGCTTCGATAATGCTATGTCCAGCATCGTGGTTGGTTCAAATATTCTCCTACGAAAACTTTTAGCGTAATACGTTTTTGTGAAAACTAGCCCTGGTCCAGACTAGCTGGCTGTGGCTTATAAATCCTATACAAGCAGTCTCGTGTCATCTTGGTTTTATGTGCGTGCAGCAGCTAAATTTAAGTGGTGTTTCTGGGGAAGCGTTTCGAAATAATGGATCCACTTGCAATGGTGTCACCTATAATATATATACATTTCTGACCAGGGTGTCGGAACTAAGTGTTTTTTGCTTCGGTTTTACTTTCGTTCTACCGCAAAAAGTTCCGTTCCGTTTCTGTTCCGCAACGAAAAAAAAATGTTCCATAACGGTTACTAACAGTCTTTTTTATGCAAAAATTTGAAGTTCAGGTAATCATAAAAACATTGAATTTGTGATTTAGTTACTTGCCCTCGTCTTAAGAAAGTGGGACAAGGGTAAAACACGTTCTCCAGAGTAGCGGTAGTAACTGTACCATGAATTCCTACCAACTAGCACAAACCAGTATAAATATTGCGATAGCAATTATGTGGACAGTCTCGACGGGTTTTAGCCTTTGCCGTCAGCGTCGCCGTCATGTCCCTCCCGTATGACGTGCAAATTGATAATATCCCCCGCGCATCATATGTTTTACCGCGGGTAAAAGCGCGCGAGCGGGGTCGACGAACGCGTCCGAAGCAGAGACCAAACGAGCCGGCTCATTTCCGTCGCTCGGAGGGTGCATGCGATAACTTCAACCCGCTCGGGAGGCCTACCGTCGAAGCAGACAGGAAACGGCCCGCCCGTCTTCGACGAGCCTTAAAAGACGCAAAGACGCAAGGGGGATAGTGTCGAGCGAGCAGCAACATCGAACTTTGAATCTACGGGCGCGGTTGGGATCGCTGGCGCGCGCGCTATCTCAACAGCCATCACAGCGGGCAGCTCGTATGCCCTTCTACGTGCTGCGCTCTCAACGCCAAGTGACTATGCGGAGAGCATCTCTCCCTGGAGCGGTCGTATTCGCTTACACCAGTGTTTTGTAGTTACGTGAGATCGGATACAAAACAGTTAGCTACCAGCCTCACTTCGTGTAACACTACAATTTCTTGCTATCGCATTCATTTCTTCGCCCTTGCGAATCAATGAATGCGATAGCAACAATGCGATATCAACAAACTGACATTTTTCAGTCATAGTATTTATTTTCTCAAAAGGCAAATTCAAATTTTTTTCAGTGGGCTCAATACTTTGTGTCAAGGGAGTGAGCACGATCTCAGCAGCAGCACGTCATTGAGTTTACTCTGTGATGTGCGAGGCCGCTGTTCTGATAAAAAGATCGCCTGGCTTGTACCGAACACGCAGCACAGTCACAGCGAAAGCAGGAAGAGCGGAATTCGTAGTGCCCGTTGTAGAGTCTCTTGGGGCAACTAATACAAGTATGCATGCAAGGTTACATGATGGGGTATATATGATTTCCTTTGCTGAATAAAGCCTTCAGTTGATATTAGCGCTGCTGTCGTTCCCTATCTTTGTCCGCGTGTTACTCTGCGCTAGAAAAGTTATTACGATGTATATGTACCAACTAGATCGCCTTTCAGTATTACTCCAAGGTAGCCACTACGCCATAAATCATCGTAATTTTTCTGAAGTACCGAAGTTCCCACTATGCCATTTTTCGCCATTCTTCGGAGAATCGTGGCACCCGCTACACATCTGTCAGGCATTATGCGCATTTTGTGCTGTGGTTGATGCTGATGAAGAATTATGGCTGAGCACATTGCAGTGAGTGGGGCCGGAAGCAGTGTTGCGCAATGGGCGCCGCCATTTCATTCCAATTCCATTCCGGGGAATCAGAATTTACCGCAATTTCTTTCCTTTCAATTCGTCGGAATGAAAAAATTTAGCCCATTCCCACTCCGGGAATGGCCGGGCAGTTCTATTTCATTCCTGTAGTTCCTCAACGTAGGAAATGCATCTTGGTAGTGTTATCGAGTGAAGAATGAACGCCCCATAAAGATCATGTCATCAGATACATTAAGAACTGCAAAAGGACGCAAAACACGTTACCAGTGTCGAGGGATAGTAGCTTGGTGACATATCTCGTGCAGTACAACCACCCTACGAATTCCCATAGGGGCAGTTCTCCCGCTACCTATGGTAGTGGCATGGTTAGCATGCTTGAACTAATGGTGATGTTTTAATATTGTTTAAGCCTAAATGTGTTAATGCTAAAATGACGACATAACATATTTTTATGCTGACAAAAGTAGTATTCAAGAAGACTAAGCAGTTTTGCCACGCGTCTGGAGCGGTCGTGAATACGGAGCAAACTATGATTTGGTTAATGTGGAGCAAAACACCTTAGGTCTGCTCGTATTAGTTGGAGCAATGCGCCGCTTGGACAGCTTGTGCCTTTGCATGGAATACGGAACACTGGGCCGCACTACTCGTCAGCACTCACGCTTGCCAAGCACGGCTCGCAAGCACGCATGGAGTGAGGAGAACTTTCTGTCTTCGCCTGTGCGCATGTATGCAATGTCTTCCTTGTCGCAAAGGTTATTTACGTGTATCAGGTACTAACCTGCTCGTGAGATAAAGATCAGGCTGTGCATATAGTATTTACCACTTTCTTGGGGGATGGCGGGGTATCAATGACAACCAACGCGCAGGGGTAATTTGTTTCTCCCTTCAATATCTGCTGAGATAATACATTTGTTTGTACACTAACTGATGCCTTGTAGCAGGCGCGTTGCTTATAAATGTACCGTGCTTGTAATCAGCCAAGCCATTTTAAAAATACTGCTTTATTGTTAATTTCGAGGATCTGACTTTCTAATCTTTGAAGCTTGAAAAACTGCAAGTAGACGAAAACGTGCTCTGTTTTCGAAAAAAGAGGTAATTCCATTCCCATTCCATTCCACGCAAAAGGTGCTTAATTTCATTCCCATTCCATTCCTCCAAGCGTTGTCCCCACTCCATTCCGGGGTCGCGAAAATATGGAATGATTCCGGAGTCATTCCTGTTCTGGAGGGGCAACGCCTCAACACTGGTGGGAAGCATTAAGCCACGTACACTTTGCGTTGTTAGCATTGTTTGATGACTCGTTGTTATTTTACTATTTTTCCACACTATATTACATATGTTAACACGATTCCTTGCCCGACATGACGACAGTTTAGAGTATTTTTGCGAAAGAGTTACAAGCACCAGCGCGGCACCGTGGTGGAGGACCCGACTTCCACGCAGATGGCGCGGGTTAAAATCCCGTCCGCTCCTAGAAATTTGTTTCTCATTTAATTTTTGCCTCATTTCGCGCGATAGTGGTCACGGACACCGGCGGCGGCACACAATTATGGCGCCAGAATCAGCTGTTGTGATCTTATAACAGTTTTCGCTGTGACAAAGTTTAGCACCGACAATGCCCTCTCCACTTTGGCCTGCGTGACAGGCGCTCAAAAGTCCACTTGCGTTAATGTAAACATCTCTGGTTGCCACTGTTTTCGTTTTTCGCACAATTTCAACACATCTTTGCTTCGGAATCCTTGCCTGAGGTACGCGCTAATACTGTACCCTCAGATATGCTCAGACTGCATGAGCTCAGCTGTTCCGGATTGCGAAGTTTTCTCGTGAACCGAAAAACGAAAAAAATTCGGTTTCACTGCGGAACGAAATAATAGATAAAGGTTCGGTTACGTTTTTGTTCCGGTCAAAAATACCGTTTTTTTTTTCGTTTTTCGTTTTCGAATTTCGTTCAGTTCCGACACACTGGTTCTGACGAATATATATAATTGTTGAGGATCTGACGTCCCGAAACCACGATACGATTACGAGGGAAGTCGTAGTGGAGAGCTACGGAAATTTTGAACGAGGTTGCTCTGCCATAGCTTCGGTTATAGGAAGAGCGAGTGTGAATACATAGACTGTCCTTTGGCCATCGCTGGCCCTTGCGCCATAAAGCACCACATATCATCATCGTCAATACGGAGATTGCCACTTACCTTCCTGCTTATCGTATCCGCGGTGTCATAAGTGAATGTTCGTTTAATTTGTTCATTGAAAAGTGCCTTGTCGTCGTAAGACCTGCTCCGCATTATTTGCCACTCTGCTCTAGCGACACTTGGACAGACCTGCGACCACGGGAAAAATACAAATAAATGAATGCTCTTCCCTTCTCGACCCCAGCAACTGGCTATAGCAATTTAAGTTGCTTGTTTGCCCACATGTGTGCTCACGTTTCAGAAACCGAGTGTTTTGGCCGAGAACATGGTAAAGAGTGTCGCGTACCTTGCGCTGTCGTAGATGTACAAATATGTTTCACTACACGGGCGCAAGCGTTCAACCTTTCTTGTATCCTACATTTCGGCTGTAAGATGCTGCCACGACACAAGACCTACTATGATACTCTGAGAAAAAAAGGCTGATATTCTCCCCTTGAGTTTCCCAAATACTTCAAATGAAGTAGCAAAATCTTGGCAGTCTCCTCAGTGAAAGGAATTGATGGCAGCATACGTATGATTTGTCTTTGCGTTAGTGCCCAGCAGAATTAACTGCGCGCAAGTAATTAAATTGAGTCGGATATTAAACTGTGGTGACTGGTTGGTGACATTTGGGATGCTCCTTTAGAATGTGCATAGTCAGGTCAAGCACTTTAATACATGCAGATTTTCGAAGGAAGAGTTTGCCAGCAGAGGTCTATTTTTCACCATTCAATCAGTTAACATCGCGCATAGACGAGTACCAAATGTATGAAAGTGTGCTGCGTGTGTACAAACCAGCCATGACCAATTCGGTGGCGTCACAGTTTGACATTGGCGCCGATCAACCAACATTCCCCAGTTGCCTAAACCAAGGTATGCTACGCATATCGTCCATTAGTGTGACCATTTCAGGCTATGTTCATAGACATCAGACTTATTCTATAGCGAAGTAGGCGCATTTGGTTGTTATTGAAGAAGATATATTAAGCTTTGGTGCTATAGCGTTTCACAACAACTGTGGTATTTCTGTTTGGCCAGTCATTAAAATGCTTCAGTTTTACCTTACTTCGACCTTCGCTAAGTGGAATGGCAAGTTCTTTATTGAAATGAGCGGTATAAGTGGGTCATTCCATACCAACTGTCCCACTCTGGGGCCTCGACAAAAATCAATTTCTCTAAAAAAATCTGAGAAAATTACGCACATATAGGCATTAGTTCTACAGTATTTTCCCAAAATATTTCAAGCGGCAAAAATTTTTCGCGGACGTGAGCGCCATTTGAACTTCTCGATATGGTGGAAAACCAGGTACAAAAGAAAAATTCGCTATAAATGGACCGTTTCACGGATTCATTCGAAACTTGCTTTTTTGTGTTTGTAGAGCATCTCGCTTTTATTATAGGACAGTTGCTTCCAGTAGCTTTATATTTTTCACTCCTTAGCGCGCAGGTAAAATTGAGTAAATTGCAGCGTTTTCGGGAATTTTTTTTACGAAAGACGATGGTAGACCAAATACATCAATAATTTTTATAGAACTCTTCATAAAACGTGCTATCTCTTAAAATTTTTGTTTTGCCTGTGTGCGGCGCACACGCTCTGAAATCAAATTCTGAACTTGAAAAAAAAAAAAAAACGCTACATTGGCCTATGTGCTGCTGCTCCACTTTGCAAAAGACTCACTTTTGCCGGATCGTCGTAACGGGCACCCGAGAAGTCTATGCAGTCCTCGAAGGGGCGATAGCGTTCGGGAGTATCCACCAGCTTCGGTGCGTAGTATCGCCCGCTGAGTCCCACCGAGATGGACAGAGGCAACTGTGGGAGCGATTTCCCCACCGACCGAAGTATCGGCAAGGTATCGAACTTTCCACGTGAAAAAGCAAAGAAATGCGTCAACATTTAAACTCACCAGGCGAAGGTTTTGGTTCAATGCCTCTTGAAAATTTCGTTCTTTGAGCAGTATACATATATTCTAACACGAAGCATTGACTTATGGCCAATACCACAGTTCCGCCCTGCTTCACTTTTTATAAATTACAGTCTTCGAAACACAGCCTTCCATTGATTGGCAATCGATCCAAAGTTATAGAGAAGTCCGGTAAACACTGTGGCGTCTGCTAGAGCTGTGCACGGGCTCCGGTTAGCCCGAAAGCCCGAGCGCGGCCCGGCTCGCGGGCCGGACTCGGGTAGGCTGAGGTCCTCTTATCTCGGGCCCCGACAGGCATGAGGCTACATTGCATTTTTATCGGGCGGGCAGGGCCAGCTGCAAAGTCCGAATCAATCTCAAAATATAGACGCTGTGCCGGAATTCGTTTCCAGCACGTAGCGATGAGCACGCAAGATGAGCCTTGTGATTATCTATCCATCGAGTTATCCGCCTGTCCTGCATTAGAGGTACTAAACTTCCGGAAGAACAAGCGGTCTAAATATCCCAAGCTTGCTATGCCCGAGAAAAAGATATTGGCGATTCCGGCCACCAGTGCGAGCAGCGAACGGAACTTCAGAGCGGCGGAATATGTGAAGCAGGAACGCCGCACTTCAGTGAAGCCTGAATCGTTGGACAGCTTCTTATTTTGACACGACATCTTGTAATCTGAGTATAGTGTCTGTCACGTGTCGTTTGCTTATGTTTCACTTTGACATGTTGAACAAAATGCCACATTGTCGGAAAAGGATATCTTGTCTCCGCAGCAAACCTACGTAATGTCGGGCCGCACCGGGCCGGGCCCAGGCTTCTGATATTGTACGTCGGGCCAGGCAGGGCGGGCTCGCAACCCTATAGCGTCGGGCTCGGGTGGGCCTTCGATGCAGTCGGTGGGCCCGGGCCGGGCTCGGGAATGCGGCCCGTGAACAGCTCTAGCGTCTACTATGCATGACAACGTAAATGAATACTGTTTCATTAGGCTACAATTACTAATAAATACTTGTGAAATACATTAATTCTGGCATAAATTCTGTAGCAAACTCACGGTGCGTGTATTCCTTCCGGGGTATATACAGGGTGTCCCAGCTATATATAGCCAAGGGTTAAAAAATACAATATTTGAAGCAGGCGTGTGAAATCAGTTGCAAATCGCTGACAGCAACCTTGCGCACTACAGACAATATTTTTGTTTTCTAATTAACTAATTTGTTAATTACGATTATTTATCTAAATTGCTAAATATTGACTTTAGGCAAGAAATGCGACTTGCAAAGTTCGAGGGCGTCTTCAGAATCCCCAGCTGCATTATCTGCGATAAGGAAAGTCTCACGTATACCATTTTTTCCAAGTTGCAAAGAAAGCCCGCGAAATACAAAAATAACCACGTGATTAGCGCATTCGCGCGCAGCGAAAATGCTGCCCTCCGCCGTAGTTCGAGCGAACGAAATCATCCTCGGCCGCGAGTCGCCGTCTCCGTTGCAGTGGTAGGCCGATAAGTTAACGGTGGTTTCTTGGCCCGCGCTCGCTACAACTTGCACCGTCACGCGCGCCAACTGGCCGGCTCGGGCCAAGAAACCACCGCCCACTTACCGGCCTACCGATGCATAGGAGCCGGCGAGTCCCGGCCGCAGCTGATTTCGTTCGCTCAAACCACGGCTCAGGGCAGCATTTTTGCTGCGAGCGAATGCACTAGGCACGTGGTTCTTTTTGTATTTCGCGGGCTTTCGTTGCAGCTTGAAAAAATAGTATACGTGAGACTTTCTTTATCGCAAATAATGCAGCTGGGGATTCTGAAGACGCCCTCGAACTTTGCAAGTCGCATTTCTTGCCTAAAGTCAATATTTAGCAATTTAGTTAAATAATCGTAATTAACAAATTAGTTCATTACCAAACAAAAATTGTCTGTAGTCCGCAAGGTGACTGTCAGTATGTTGCAACTTATTTCACTCGCCTGCCTCTAATACTGTATTTTTTAACCCTTGGCTAAAGATAGGTGGAACAGCCGGTATATATATATATATATATATATATATATATATATATATATATATATGACAGTCTTTCAACTGTCATTTATTTTAAGTCACCATTGAATACAGACGCATAAACAGACATGCGCAAGCATAGTTCACATTATCACAATGTGACCAAGTTTGTTTGCACATGTCTGTTTGTGCTTATACGGGGAAAATTCGATAATCAGGAAAATGCGATATTTGCTAGATGCCTTCAGATTTCTTTCTTCTGTAGCCGCAGCCGTCTTTAGATGGCTGGATACATCACTTGGGGCAGTAATTAAGAAAGCCAAGGTAAATAACTTTCTAATTAGTTGAGTTAAGCGTTTATGTTAAATGGGACAGTTGAAGTCCTTCATGCGAAGAAGTCATTGCAACTTCGAGATTGGGCAAAAGCGGTTTCTAATATTAATTGCGATGTAATGAATTTCAGTGAAATTCAGCGGCGAAACCGAAAGTGCAAGAGCGCCGCTGCCGTATCTTTCTGAGACGCCCAGAATGAGTAAGCGTTGTTACATTAACCATCAACCGACATCGTTGTGTGGGTGGGCGGGCTGCGCTTGCAATTATAGCACGCATGGCGCACATGCCTTAACGAACGCGGAAGAGATACACCTCTGTATTCGCTGTCTTGAACAGTGGTATCATTTTGGTCCTCTGCTTATTGCGCTCATTGGTGCTTCGCTTTCGTTTTTGCCGTTGAATCTGGTTGAAGTTCATTGCGCCACAATAATTACTAGAGACCGCTTTTTCTATATCTTCAAGCTGCGATGGTTACTTCGCACGAATAACTTCGATTCTCCCATTTGACATAACCGCCTAACTTCATTAACTAAGAAGATAATTATTTTAACTTTCCTAATTACTGTTCCAAATGACGTCTAACATATTAAGGTGACTGCGGCTACAGAAGGAGTAATTCTGAAGGCGTTGAGCAAATATCGCATTTCGCTAATTTTTTAGGGATTTGGACACGTTTCTTGAAACACCCCGTATATTGAATTTCAAAACACGGCAGGAAGGAGAAGATGGAAGTTTGCGATGAAAAAATCCCAAAAGAGGGGGCGGGAGCTGGAGCCGACGTTTCGACAAGTGAGCTTGTCTTCTTGAAGGTTGCAACTTGAAGCTGCAGTCTTGAAGAAGACAAGTCCACTTGTCGAAACGTCGGCTGGAGCACCCACCCCCTGTTTAGGGATTTTCTCCCCGTATGTTGAAGCGAGACGAAAAATAATTGCCCGTTGAAAGCTCGCGCTCATCCGAGTTTGTCTTTATGCGTCCCTCTTTATGATTTCGCACACAGCAGTATTCCCTGAAGTAGGAACCAACTCGCCCAGCAACAAGTTTTATTGCAACTGCTTTTCGCTTTCCATTTGTTTAATTTTGCTTCTCTATGCAAAAACATTTTGTCTCCGTTTTTTACCACCCTCTTTAGTATTGCAACACGTTTCCTGCATTTTCCTGTGAAATCAATTCTCCTTACCTTTTTTCAGTATTTAGCATTTAATATAACCCTTTTACTGTATTATCTGTGACATCGTTCGGACTAAACGTTTTGTGCAAAACATTACATTAATCTTGTTTCTCACGATCTGTTATTTCAGTGTTGTGTTATCTACTGATATGTTTCTCTTCATTATTTGGAATGTCGAGTGCTCACCAAATTAAACGCCACAGCAAAATCTTCAGTACAACGAGCTGTCTTTGCAATTGCTAGAGATAGCCGCGTCATGTCGCTACAAATCTAGACGCTAAAGGTAATGTTGGCTCTTATGGTAGTGTTCGATTCGAAATTACGTAGATGTGACAGGAACCGAAGGCGGTGGTAACGAAAGCACGTCGGCTGCGTGGCTCCGCACAAATTCTGCATATTGACCGGCTGGCCGCAGTCACGCTACGCTATCTTGCCAGGAATCAGCAAGCACCTCATACCATTGTGCTGCGTTGTCTTCCCCATTGTTTGCGTTGAAGCGAAAGGCAACCCGAAGGCCGTTTAGCTCGCTGCAGGAGCCACGTTTCCATACGAGAGCGTTTATTTGAGTAACTCTAGGTGGGATGCTTAAAGAGTTAGCATGCTGCTGCCTCTAGTTTGTATTGCATTGCAATCCTTTGCTATTACTATCAATGCGGCGCCCTTCCAGCTGAGCTGTGAATTTTTCGAAGTACCGGCTGAGTTTCGGCAAGTTTTATTTTACGACGTCTACATGTTCCTTCTCTCCAACTCGTACGCATTTACAGCACTTAGTCCGGAGTACTCCGCTGGTTCTTTGAGTAATGACGTAAACAAACGCCACTTATTTCACGTTTACATGCGACAAATGAAACTTTTATGCGAAGATCTGATCAGAGAACGACGCAAGAAATTGTCGACGGTCGTTTCGCTTTAATATTTCCGGGTGTCTTAATCTTACTGCGTGGGAAAAAACCGGCACTGTTGCGGTTTATTCCGAAGCGCGGATTCGAAGCGAAGCGATATCCGAAGCGCGGATTCGAACTTCCGACCAGTCGTTCCGTAGCGCGCGGCGTCCGACAGCTTCGCCACGGAGTGTTTGTCCTCCAACATGCTAACGGCGGCCTATTTATATACGCCATTTACAGCTGGCGATACGCAGACCTCGGGGGCATTTCAGCGTTTTTTCTGCATTGCCAGTGAGATGGCGCGAAAGGCGCGCTTTAGAGGTCGTCGCCCCGCTCGTTGCGATGCACGCGCTACTTCTGTACTTTGCCCTACAGGGCGTGGTCATCCAGGCGCGCGCGCTTATCTCGTGATGGGGGCCATTCGTACGTCTTGTGCTTTCACCGGTATGTTTGCGTTAATGAGTAAGGTCACTACTTCGCTAGCTGCAGCCGCCCCGTTTGCGAAAGCGACGCGCTGCTCAAACGCAAAAGTAACAACAGTGACAGTTGTTAGTTCACGCTCGTCCTGTGTATACCTGTGTGTACGTTTCGTGCGTCCTTCCTTGTGTTTGAGCAGCCTGCTTTAAGTGTCGAGCTGTCAGCGTTGTTAGTTCGCGCTCGTCCGGTGTCTGTTCTTTTTGTGCGTCCTTTGTGATTGAGCAGCACGCTGCACGTTTCGAGCTGCTTGCCGTTCTTCGCGTGACATTTCAATTTGGTGCTATAGTATTCATTCCTAAGCTCTTGCGGCGAAACTGTGACTTTTATTTCAAAGAACTCCGGGCGGTCAAACAGAGAATGTGAGTGCACATAGATAATATTCCCGCGCTTTATTTGATACTTTCAAGGAGATTTATTCTTATTTATAGTGTCAGGGATTTGTCCTTTCGCTAGTTGATTGAAGCCATCTCAGTGAACACAACGTGAAAACAATGCAGTATAATCAATGCGTGCTATATCGGACCCCGTCACTTCAGCAGTGTATCTGCGTGGTGCATATCTTGTCCACTGTATCGTATCGTCATTTTACGCGGTTCTGGAATGTCCACGATATGTATTCGTCATATAACGCTCTACAGAGTGCGTGGTCGCTGCAAATGCCGTTACGCTAAACCAAGGTTAACAAACAGAGACCATTTTATTTAAGCGACGGTTGTTACCGTTCTGCTTGTCAGTGACCCAAGAAAGCGTGCGGCCACGTTCCTTGAGGTGTATACACTTCCATTGACGCTGAAATCATTTATCATGAGTGGGCTATATTCAGGTGCCCTCTTCGTCCATTGCCTCAGTACAACATCTTCGAAATAATATGCTGTCGTTCTTTTGGCTTTTGCTTAGGTTCCTTGATTCATTTTAGAGATCACTCACTGTGAAAATACTAGACTACATATTTTGATGCGCTGAGCTTCATTAATATTACTGATACGTGGTCATCTTGACTTTAAAGGGCTTCTAACCCACAATCCGGGCTTGGTCATGATACACATTCTACGAACAGCAAACACTGCTGTGAATATTTCCGCGAAATTTTGTTGTCTTGAGTGGCACGTAGTCTTTACAAACGGAGCGTGAAGTTGTACTTTGGTAAGTGACCTCTCTTTATAGAGGCGCCCCGTTCTCGCACATGCCGGTGGGCGGGGCGCCAGCTGCTGTATGCCATCAAACAACATATCGCTGGTATTGGCTGATAGCTGATAGAAATACGGAGTGGCGTTTGATTAAGGTACATTTCTTGGTACGAGGTGTCGCCACATGTCGGCGTAGCAACACTAGCGCGCATTGAAATTGCAACGGGAGGGAGCGAATGCGTTTCATGACGCGCTCTCAAAGTGATGATGCCGGCTGCCGTAGCTCCTTTTTCCCGTGCCATCGCTCCCTGCGTAGCTTCCAGCGAGCTCGTCGGGACGAGAGAAGTGGGAAAACGCTTGAAGCGTGCGACAATTTGCTCCTACTGCGTTCGTGTTTCACGGATTCTATATATTTTTGCGGCAATAGATTCTTTAGGCAAGAAACTCCGACACTGAGGTCATTTGATGATTACTTGGAAGTGTGGTTCACGACCCCTTTCAAAGCACAGAATTCAAGATTACTAATTGAACAGCTTTCTCACCCAGATTTATTTCGAGAACACTCGAATAGCGTGTGTAGCAGTCGGTAAGGGTCCTTACCACAGTGTGCCCATAAGTCCTGTTACGACCGCTGTGTAAATCTGGAAACTCATAGACATTGGGAGGCAGTATAGTACAGTGAGGAAAACTTGCGTCTGAATAAGAGATGTGTCCAATTGCGACGAACATGGACGGCACGAATACAGTTCTGCAACAGCACAAAAGCGACATGAAAAAAGATGGTAAGTTGTTTGCACTACATAATACTGTCAGCAACGCGCTTCCCGTCAAAGAAAACTTCAACTGCACGACCACAGTTGAATTACAGCCTTCTTGTAAGAACATCATAACAAACGTGAAGTATTTGAAAAGGAAGTGGACGAAGGATGCAAGCACTAAGCGGGTGCTAACTATTAACAAATGGCTGGCCCAATTACATTAAATGAAGCGCGCATGTCATAACAAATGGGCATCTTTTAGACAAGCTGGCTATAAACGTGACTGCGTCACTGAAGTCAATATTGCAAGTAGTGCTCAAGATCTGGAAAGAAAAGCTCTTTCGCCGTATTTGCAGAGCCTTCCGTACATCCTGAAACGGATACCAGTATTAGGGTAGCTTTCCAAACGGAATGCACACTAAAGTCAGTCAGGAATATCACCAAGCCAGCACTCTAGCATATGAAAATAACGATATAACCCGCACTGTTACACATCCACAGCAGCAGTTTTGTATCAGATACCTCTATTCTGCGACAACAGGAATGTCCACCGCCACTGCTTCAATGGCTGATTGAGAGAGCACTGTCGCCATGTGACAACACGAGGAGATGCGGTTGCTAGACATCGCAAAATGTGCGGGTTCGAACCGTGATTTGAAAACACCCAGCTTTGACAAAGTATACAGCAATTTAGAAAAATAACAATAACAAAACCCACAAAAATTGCAGAATTTGCACATAGTGAATACCAACTCCGTTCCACTCTCTGTCAGAAAAGAAGTCAATTTCATAGGTCTTAGTGTCCAATTTCGTAGTAAGTCTTGTTTTTTTTTTTCTCAAAATGTGGATAAAGTAAAACGACCATGCTTTAGATCATGGCGTGGCATAGAAACACAGGGCTTTCATGAAATTTACGTATTTACAATTGTTCCTTATAAATGTACGTCACTCAGTTGTTTTAAGTGGAATTCTTGTCCTGACTAGCTTCCTCCAAGCCCTCTCCAATTTTTTGCACCTGTTACTTTACCTACTGGTACAGTCCAACACAACGACGGTTTAGACACGTTCAGGGATGGATAGTTCTTGCGCGTTTAACCTACTTCAGCTATTGGATATGGTTTTCCATTCCCATCCTATTTTTTTATGGGAGTATTGTGTATTTCAACTCATTCGTTTCCGCTTCAAGCCTCTCTTTTTGCAGTTCACCTTATAATCAGTGGTCCAAATTATGACCAGCGCCTAACAAAGGAAAAGCAAGTGAAACCTCACTATTTCCTCACTATTTCTTGTTGTATGAACTTATTCATATCATTCAACCATTTCAATGACTACTGTACACTAGTCTACAGTCTTGACTTTTCGGAAAATGAAATTACAGGAATACGTGAAGTACGGATGGAGACGGCATCATTGTTTAAATCCCTACATTTACAGGCAGGTATTAGTGCGCCTTTGTGGATTGTTATCGGCGTATGTGTAAAAGATTATGATGAAAAAAACTACAACGTTTACTGTCAGCTCTCTGCGTACATTCAAAATCCTCAGTGAGCAATTGAGACCTTCAGCAAGCATTATCAAGGCGTAAAATTTGGCCTTTATAGTGAAAACGTTGAACAGAAACTCCAATATCAGAACTGAGCCTGCGTTCGTTTCTTCTATGGTGAGGCCTTCATTTCGGTTATGAAGGTGGACTGAGGGTCTCAAATTACAGTTTTGACATCGCAATCTTGTAATTGCTTCCCGACACGCAAATGGGAATTTCAACAGACTAACTCCACAAGTATAATTAACCTTCATAACACCGACCAATAATTAAACACCGTGGCAAATAAACGATCAAGCTCCCCATCAACAATTCAGCATCGTGCAGTTATAAATATCCTAGTACAAAAAATAAGCAATATACTCACAATGCAAGCAGACTGTGAGAGCTACGCATGCCGGTGATTCGTAGCTGAGGGTACATGGGAGCTATAAATGCACAAAAGCGAACTGTCCTTGGCATTATTGTCTGTTAGTTCTCATTAATATTGTGTGTAACAAAGAAAAACGAGCCCTTAAAAAGCTATCTTCTTTCCGTCATTCAAAGCGAAATGAAGTATGTCAGCTTAGCTTCGTAGCGTACTCCGCCTAAGCTGCAATAAAATTTGTAGTGCTATGATGATTCGAAGTAGAAGTAGTCAATCACTTTAACCTGATAGCATATTGCCGATAAACAAGGAGCGCATCATCTATTAGACGCATGCTTTGAGAATCAGCGCGAAGATAACGGAGACTCGAGACGAGGCCCCAGTACGAGGCTGTCTAGCAACCGAAGTTCCTCTATTGAAGCGAAAACGAACGCACGAAAAACCAACACCATGCGTGCACGGGAATTTGAGGTCACGTGAAAGAAATTGCTAAGCGTGCGTACCTCGCAGTCTAGCAAACAAATAGAAGTTTCTGTATATCATCACCCATCATTTTTATGACGAAGGTTCCGCGACGTACGCAGGCTTAGCAATTTCTTTCACGTGACCTAAAATTCCTGTACACTCATGGTGTTGGTTTTTAGTGCATTCGTTTTTGTTTCATTAAACTTCAGTTGCTAGACAGCGCTCGAGCTGTGTCCTTCTTGTCTTCTGTTTTTGGGTCGTGTTCACACTGATTTTCCAACTATGCATCGTTTCCAACTCGCCCACCTATCTACACCTTACGGCACCTGTTAGATAATCTTGTCATATAGTCTGAATAGACAAAGATAGAATCAGTCACGTAAGAGTGACGATGAATTCTGCCTAAGCTACAAGAACATGTGACGATTGTAGCCTTGTCTCGAATACAGGATCAAGGATCCTACTCTGAAAGCATATTCTCCCTAAGCTATGAGCAGATATTGTTGTTAATGGCTCAGACGAAATAGACGCAATCAGCCACCTTAGCCTGATAGCGTACTCCATCTAAGCTATATGCAAAATATTCTGAAGTTAGGGTAATTCAAAAGGGATACAATACAATGGCCTCATCCTGATCTTGGGGTGCTAGGCTGATTCGATGTCATGACAATCAGATACCTTAGACTTATAGGGTATACCGCCTGAGCAAAAAGGAAATATCGGCGTGTGAGTCTGGTCAGAAACAGATACAATCAGTAATCTTAGAGAAATAGCGTATTCCGCATAAACTGTAAAAATCTTTACTGTGTAAAAATCTTGACTGCTAAGCTTTTAGAAAATGTTCTGTAGGATAGGCTGATTGGACAGAGACAGGGTCACCTCACATAGCCTGAAAGCATGTTCAGGCTAACGTGAAGAAGGCTTCACGTGAAAGAATCCGTAAATGTCGATAAAATTAAACACCATAACGTGACGGCGTATTTCAGCAAAGTTAAAAAATAATTTTCCTGGTTCCAATGCCTAATATTATGGAACATATTTTTTTTTGTGGCTCCAAAAATATCTCCCTATGACTGTGATATCATTCGATCTAACGCCAATTTTTTTTTAACTTTAGGCTTCACGTCTCAAATCGGGTGTTTGCAACAAGCTAAGCGGTTTTAAAATTCAGCTGTTTTAAAATAGAAAGCGGGGTATCTTCAACGGTCAAATTGGAGTTTCTGTCAGCGATGATGCTCCCAGCCTGGTTCTATGCTAGCTGGGCAGATCAATTTCTTTTGTCTCCTCTACTAGAGAAGCTATTCTAACCCTTTGCGACACACATTATTATCGACTGTATACAAACGCATGAATTTTACATAATTTGAAGCCAAGTTACGGATGGCTGATCTGAATTAAATAGATGCGTTAGAAGTACAATAGTGGATTTTTCAGCAGGTAATTGGTTTTTACAACGTAAGAAGTTATCTGTGATAACACAGTTGGTCATGCTATATTTCTTCATAAACCGAATTCAACGACCCACTCAAATAGACCTTTTTCAAGGACACGAGCGCCACCAACGGGCGCGCAAGCGCTGATGGGAAATGTGTGTACACGCCGCAGCAGCCGCCGCGAAGAGCGCGCGGGCATCGCGCTGTAGCTGTCCGCTTGCGCCGTGCCAGGATTTCTTAGACACAGTGAATTTGGCAAGGTGCAACATGTTACTGCGCAATTCAATCACGAACTTCAGTGTTTAGCTGCTACGGCCTCTCGACGATTTCCATCTGTCCCACTGTTGGACCAGTTGAGCGGCTCAGAAGCGTCGCCTTTTATTTATTTATTTTGGCGCCAGTGCGCCTTACGGCATAAATAAAAAAAATACAACTCGGTTGCCTATGAAGTGCAGGAGCGGTCTATGATTGGCGGATGCATTTGGAATCAACGTCCATCGACACTGTCGACGAGTACAGTGTGAGTTTCTGATATTTAAAGAGTACACTAGAAAGTGTAGTCGGCATTTGGGGAAATGAGATACATTCATTACGTCGCTCGCACCATATATGTAACGAACGATAAGTGCCTACTAACCTTAGTTGGTGCTATAACTACAGGTTGGAATAATACTTAGAGCGAAAAAAGAAAGGAGCAGTGCAAAGAAGGAAATGCACAAACCAGCGCTCACACACAACTGAAAGTTTATAGCACGCGTGAAAAAAAGCATATATACAAAAATGGGAGTGCGTCGCGCATGTCATAAAGAGGCACAAAAAGTCAAATAACCAAGGCGCGTGCTTACAGTCGATTAATAAAGTCGAATTCCTTGTCTTGTAACGACTGAGAAGGTTGATCAACCTTCTCAGTCGCCACACTTTGTGTCAGTCGACTGACACAAAGTGTGGCGTTATTTGTGATACGACATGCCCCCGCAATTTCTCCCGTTGTCTGATTAGGTTGATGGTACAAAATTACTGTGCTTTCGAAGATGGGATTACATCTTCATCACTGACAAAGCGATGCGAGATGAGACGGCTCCATTCAATGAATTTCGATGCTCGCTGAGGCGCATATTAATACATCGACCAGTCTGGCCGATGTATGTACATGTGGACACATGAAAGAGAAATTTGCGGTTAACTCCTACACAATTTACAAAACAATTGGCATGCCTCTGACCGCATTTTTCTTTGCCCACCGCAGACCCCTGCGACCTTAATGCGATTAAGCTTATTTGGGGCGGCAAACACAACCTTCACCCCCACATCGCTTCCCTATGTTCTTCAGGCCATGCGACTTCTTATACATATGTGTAATAACTGCAATATTTCTAGTTCCTTCATTATTTGCGGATGGAGGGCGTCCGCGTTAATCTTTCGTTGCCATGTGAACAGATTTTCGCAAACCAATACAACGATACGCAGGATATCCCGCCTCTTTGCAGCTGGAAACTACTGCTCATCTTATGTGCGCAAGTTTTTTTTCCAATGCCACGTGTAATCATGACATTACAATTCCTCGTTTAACTATATTCGAATGCGCCGACGCAAAATTAAACACCTATTTCGCTGAACGCGGGATATATACTGCCCGCAAACATGCTCCGCAGTGAAACTTAAAAGCATGTATCAAGAAACTGGAAATTATCAGAGCAAGGCATCTCGCAAGTGAATTCTAGTTCCATCCTTTTTTCTTAGGCACGTTTAGAATGCGCTCACTTCTTTGTACAGCGCGTGACTTTTCAATTAAAAGCAAATAATCAGCTGTTTACCTGAACACTGTAACACCTCTCTAGAGTTTGGTTAAACCCGATCACCAGCTGCTATGGCATTAAATGGCATAGTGGCTTGTGAACAAGTAATCATTGAATAAATACGAATTCGGTGTTCCAGCTCACATTGCTCACGATAGCACGTTTTGGCTGCATGTATCGGCACCTGATAACTCGCATGTCGCTTAAATACTACATCCGGTATACATCCGCTCGGTAATACCTACACTGTCTGCATCATTCCTTTCACATTTCATGCGTGGAGATACATGCAGGTGCGTTCAGACCATGTGTAGTATTTAGGATTTAATAATAGTCAACCAGCGGCGATCCGTTTTTTTTCGTTTGGTGCTCCCACGCCGCCAACGAGCAGCGAGCGACGGAACAGCCGGCGGGCTCGCTGTACACACTTTTTCCATAGTGCTTCGCGCGCCCGCGGAGGGTTCTGGGATTGCTTGAGAGAGAACAAAACCTTTTTAATGAAAACCAGTGGTTTCCTCGATTGTGGGAGGCGACGACGGCTAGTCGGCCAGGAGCCCCTGCTCCTTGGCGGCTTGAAAAAGGTCTATTGAAAGCGATAGTTATCTGCTGGCAGCGATCATTCCTAAAAAATTATAGAAATATGGTGAAAGTTCTGCCGAAACGCCCCACCTCCAACGTCTTGTTAAACACGGTACTTCATTCACCAAATAAATCGTGTGCACTGTGATATTTTAACCAGAAGCGATATGAAGGAATATTAGGCAAATATAATGCTTCATTTACCATTACCTCAGTGTTCCCGCTCTCTTCCTTGCCAAATAGCGCACCGAAATGGCAAAACTAAGTCCCCTCTACAAATAAGGATGCCATGTCGCAAAGGGCTGAAACGTTTGCCATGCGAATAGTTTGCCATGCGAGTAGGAATGGGGATAGACAGTCTATTGTGCGTTCACAATAAGTCGAGGTGGCCTTAAATAACTTCATTGTAATACTTGCGAGGAAAACAAAAGGGGACGAAGAAAGGAGACACGCGGACAAGCGCTATCTAACAACTGATTTATTTTTGAAAAAAACGTTTGCTTAAAAGCCCAACGTGATCTGCGTGCTTCCGCCAGAGAGCGCACACCATCCGCGCATATAACAATCACTCTAGACCACTATTCCCCAGATCATCGCGTCCACACAAACAAACACACACACGAAAAAAAAACATCAAAGGCACCTACATCGACAAAATGAAAAGAGAACATCATTAAAGATACGCGGACAGCAGCGAAATCTCCTTATCTAATAAAGCAACAGATGGATGGCTGATGCACTTGTGTGTTAGTCTATCAATCCAAAGCGCCTCAACTATTTCCCTCGCAGTCTTGTTCCGGTGTTTGAACAGAATGCCAGTGCCTCCAGGCTGAGGTATGCACCCACATTCTTTACAGTGCATTGTCATATGCGTACTAGAGCGACCTTTCAGGCTGGACAAATGCTCCTTTAGTCTAGTGTTGCAGAAGCGTCCAGTCTGCCCTACGTACGCAGGACCACACGTCACAGGAATGTTGTACACAGCAATAGTCGCACACTCCATAAACTGGTTCTTGCTCGGATGATTTATATTGCATTCTTTTTTGTTCGTTCCTTGCATTCGAACATCTTTTTCACCTTGGCACACACCTTTCCTATTTTGTTATGGACTGAAAACACCACTTTCACTACGTAGTTTTCGGCTACCTTTTTAAAGGCTCTGATATACTCCAGCGTAACGTCGACGCGCGCGTGCGCGCGTCACGGCGACGTTACGTCAGCAAAAAACAGCCCTCTATAGTCCGGCGTCGGCTGACCGCCAACGCAGCCGACGGCTGCTGGCGCGCTCGGGCGTCGCTCGGCTCCGAATAGATCCTGCTGCATTTCGCGCCAGACAACGCCAGACGCGCCGGACTCGCATGTACAGGAACCTGCTTCGCGGGCTGTTTCGTCGGTTCCCGAAAGGTGGCGCGGCGCGTTCTTCGCTTTACTGCGCATGCGCTCCTCTAGATGCCATCGCACCGGCGCGTTGGAACCGGCTCGACTGTAGCGGAGACCGATTTGCGCCTGGCGTAGCGTCGCCGGCTCGGCGTGACGAAACGCAACGTCCTCGCGCGCGCTCGCGTCGAACGTCGGAGTATAACAGAGCCTTAAGTCTGTGTGACACGCCGTGCATGAAGCCTGCAAAATGGTGTTTGGATACCCGGCTTCCCGCAAGCGATCCACTTGCTGTAAAAACACGGTGTTCGCAGTATGAAAACATGAATTTCTTAACGCTGATATGAAACAAGACATGACAATACCATTCTTAACAATTCTGGAATGATTAGATTTATAATTCAAAAGCGGCTTCCCCGCTCTAGGCGAGAACTGCCAACACACATGCCCCGGTTGAAATTCCAGCTTGATATCAAGAAACTGCAATTTGCTGCCTACAGGTGCTTCAGACGTAAATGTCAAGCCTTTTCCCCGAGAATTGAAGGCATAAACCACCCTATCCTTGAACCCCTCCTTGTCCTCTTGTCTTCCCAATATCAAATAGTCATCAACATACCTGTATATCTTGTATGTTATACCTTCTAAATCATTTCCGAGCTCTCTGCCAATACTTCCTGGAAAAATGCTGCTGAGGATAGGAGCCACCTTAGAACCAATGCACAACCCCTTGGCCTGTATGTAGGATTCTGTGATGGATTTGTTAAAACTAGGCCGGCTAGCAGTTTTGCTTAAATAACCACATGCATTTTTGTGCACCACTTAGAGCGTAACGCATTAGTTCTCGCGCAATATTAGAGCATTTTAGTTTGACGTTATTACGGTCCGCTCCGCTCCGAGTTGGCCCGCTTAGCTGTAGCAGAGCGGCAGTCGACGTTTTGGTTTTAGTTATCCGTTCTCCGCTGCCGAGCGGATCTTTCCCAGTTGCAACGCCCTCTGGCCAAATTCAGCCTCGTTAAAAATGAAAAACAGTTTTGTCACTTTTACAAAGTAACACAAATATGTATTACTCACTTGTTCACGCAGTTCACACGTGCGCATGCGTTACCGGCCCATTTCAGAGAAAAAAAATAAAGCGTCGATTTCAAGATAGTCACGTACAGTCAGCGTTGTAGCATTCCAGATCCACTGCAATCCGTTTGGGCGCCATCACGGCAGCGATGTTTTCGTCATCTGTGCCGTCTTGTCTAGTTCGCGTCACTTTCCTTAATTCGGCGACTCGAAGTAAGCACAAATGTTCGTCTAATCTCAAGCGCTTTCGCGGCTTCCGCTGCGCATACGAACGTGAAGCGGCCGTGCACGTGGGAAGAACGTTGAGCACTGGAGGCAGCCATCTTAGAATATGCGGGAAGTCGACGCACGCGTCTGGGAGGGCGCGCACCTCGACGCCCCTCGCTAGCGGGAACGGCAGCGACGGTCCGCGCTCCGCTTAGGCTCCCTATAAGCGGAGCGTGGATCTCGCTCCGCTAGCCCGATTACGGCTGAGCGGAGGACGCATGCGCACTCGCGCCCCCGCTCCGCTTAGCTGCAGAGCGGAGCGTAAAAACGTCAAACTAAAATGCTCTATTTTGCAATTGTTATTCAAAAGAAAGACGTGAAGCACTTCAGCGCGAAGTTGCCCTATCTTATCACTCGCCTTATCAAATCAACCGTCGTGTAGTTCTCGGCGAAGTCGATGGACAAGCCAAGTACTAGGTAGGCGGGCTGATGCAGGCCGAAGAGCTGAACGCGAAAGTGTATTTCCTGTAACAGTAAATGAGCACTGCGAAAACTGGGCACATTTCTATGTTTTTCGAAGCATTCTAAGAGAAGCCAGCGGTGCGACGTTGTCTGACGTTGAGCCAAGCTTTACAAGGTAGGCCAACGTCTTTGCACAAATCGAGTACAGCAGTCGAACCTCTTTGAAACAAAGCAGTATCAGGATCAGAAGCTAGCTCCTTATATCCGATATTGGCTGTAACAGTAGAAATAAAATATTTAGCGTAGCTTGTACTAGTGCGCAAGGTTAAAGAAGCAGCGGAGCTGATCGGCACCTAACTGGTCCTGGCCTTTACGAGTTATTGCTTGGTTTTGTTAAATTTTGCGAGGTGATGTTTGTTGTTGCTAAGCTTTGCGAGGTGATGCTTGTTTGCAAAGTTTTTTGTGAGGCATTATCAAGTCATTCCTAGATTTACCATTTTGGGCTTGGCTGAGCTGAAAGAAACATTTTGCCGAACTTATCGGCTATTGATAGATTATCGATTAGCCATTGATTCGCCATCGATTGGCCATTAACCGGTATTGACCATGCATTTGAGCTAGGGCGAGCTCAATCAAGTAGTTTCTAGTGTATTTATCGGCTGTTGATTGATTATCGATAAGCACTTTATTGGCTATCGATAGGCTATCACATGGTATCAAATGCTAGACTAAGCTTAACTAAACCTCAATCATGTCCAGCTAAAATTACCCAGGCTTAACTAATCTTGACTTAGAATATCTGGGCTCTGCAAAGCCAAAACAAGTTTTTGCGAACGCCGCAGGGACCAACAGTGAGCTTGAACAGCTATGCTCTTAAAATTGGCTCTAACAATCGATAATCTAACAAGCGCAAAAATATCAGATACAGAAACGCATACACCGCGTAGAACAACGTTCTGCACTGCGTCCGTGCCTGAGATGTCCTTTTCTACTTCAACAGTTTCAGTCATCTGCAGTTTCTCCAACTAGCTTCTCAACCTCCTGGCAGCGTCCGCGGCATTCGCACTGATTAATTCCGCCATTTATTTTGCAAATTCTAGACCATATTTTAAACCAAATTTTTTGTCACAACCACAATTGACAATTTTTTTTGTGAATGTCTTTCAGTATTTATTCTGATTTTTGTGCTACGTTTAAGTCTCTGAGCCTTGCGCGCAGACTGAATATTTCTTTGTTACATCCGATATCGAGGCGGTTCTGGCGTTCTCAGTTTCTTTATAAAAAATGTTACTGAAATCAAGCGTAACCAAACAAAGTTCGTATTTAGTTTGCCATAACCAATAATTCGCTATATCAGTGTTGGTTATAACGAGTTACTTAGTTTAGGCGTGATCGGAGCGTATGGGGCACACAAACTACGCCGTGACTACACTTGATACGTACTTAATAAGGGTACCTACAGCCGTAAGGTGGTTAGGAGCCGAAATGAGTGCGTATCGAAGGTGAAACGCAAAATAGTTGGAGTAATCAAAATTACTGAAGTTATTTACGCGAAGTTAACTGCAGCCGGATATTGCATGTCTAGAACAATGTGCAGTCGGTAATAGGGGCATCCCGTTGAGGAGCGGCGGTCGTAAAGCATAGCAAGAACACACGAAACATATTCGTGATAAGAAATGTCGGCTAACGCCGTACGAAATTAACAGGTGGCTCAATCCGCTCTGGCCAGAAACCAGTTCGCGCATGAGTGGATGCCACAACGTATTTCGGAGTTGACGAAGACAGCAGGTGCCGTAGTTACGCAGAGTATTCTGCTCCAACTCGAAGCATTAACAATGTAGCGCAATACTGGGGACTGCAGTAGATCGTAATCCAGGTAGTGGTGGTCTACCTTGTTCACCAAGGAAGAGACGTCAAGGGCAGAGGCCACGCAAAGTAGTGCATTTCGACCACAGCCTCTCGGCCCGTAGGACAACACTGGGGCCTTCGCCCGACGGTGTTGCTAGTGGTCGCGGTATAGCTGCACGCTTGCCGAATGGATTTGCCGTAGTCTTGATGCCAAGCGAAGCAGGCCGGCTCACAACACCTTTCTTCCGAAAGCTGGCCCATACGTTGCTCACCTCCATATCGACCAAACAATTAACTTGATTCTCTCCCAAATTCGAGTTCCCCCATCCCAATCTTGATTATTTTATTTTCCAGAGAGTTGTATGTACTCTTCTCGGAAAGGTGCCATGCTTTTTGTGTTATAGACACGATTTCGCCACCAAAATTGCTGGCGAACATAGAATGTTGCGCATCAAAACTTTTCATTGCCGTCTCTACAGCTTGTTTTACCCCGCTTTGCAGCTACTTGCTGCAATAACCTCCTTCTTTTGACTGTGACTTCCAGCTCACACAGGTCCTTGTCTACTGTTATCGTTTAGAGAACTAGCAGTGCAGCGAACGTTGTTGCGATATTCGTTCGCCTTCGCGTTGCACGTTGTCACATGTTTTGCCTCGTAGACACGGCAGCCTTCTCACAGCAGTCACGAAGCCTATATTGTCTTTTGCTTTTTTCACGTTTTGATTATATCGATAATGATAAGCTCAGTCGAATGGCAAAGAGAACGTTGAGAATCGTGTTAGCAAAGAAGGCAAGGCGTATGCAAGTAGAGCTGCTCTGGGGGCTAAGTTGGTGCGAATACATGGCTTGTTCGCGCGACCAGGAACTGGACAACTTTGAAACGGAAAAAGACACACACAGGGTGAAGCGCGTAACCTGTGAACGCGCATCACCCTGTGTGTGTCGTTTTCCGTTTCAAAGTCCTCCAGTTCCTGGCAGCGCGGGCAAGCCATGCAAGGCATATGCCCATCTTTATCTCAACCCCAACCAATAAATTTACTGGACCTAACAAAAGAAGAAGCAGGGGACAATAGGTTCCTGAAGGGACTGACAAACGTGGTGTGCGACACCACTTGAATAATAATGATAACAAAACATCTATAAAAATATAAGAAAAAAAATATTCTTGCTGATGGCATGAACAAGTCACCATAGGCACCAATTTCGTGAATTTTTTTAAATAAATTATTTTCGGAAACGCAAGGACGTTTACTTGTGTAGTATATAGATAATATAGCCCATATATGCTGGGGTCAAGCTAGTGCTTAGTTGAAGTTTCACTCGGGTTGGCCTTATTTTTGCAGAGAGACCACTGTAAAAGTGTATGTCGCCTGGATTTCTATCAAGAATCTTCTTTGTGGATATTCCATCACGGCGACCGCGCGCAATGTGTGCCTACTGCACATATTCTGTGAACAGGTAGCGCCTGTAAGGACTCCAGCACTTTCTTTTAGGTAAAAGTTAATATTTTGACTGTAAAACTTCCCTCGTTTCGACAGTATTCACAAAAATGTCTAGTAGGCCTTTCGCGTGTTGTTTATGCAGGTCACCGGCAGCCAAACCTATAAGGAACGCGCTGACATTATCCTACCTAGCACGCAAAAGAGGCGCGTCCGATAGAGGGCGAGTCCGCAACTCCTCTCTCCTATAGGTAGCGGCCGTCCACGGAAAGCTGCTTTCGATAGGAGTCGGCGTTTAGCCTTTCATGTAGTTTCCAGCCTTCGATAGCCTTCAGAACGGCTCAACGTAAGTACCATCACACGATAATGGAAACGCCATAACGAATTTCCTCGAAGTCGGAATTTCCCTGAAATGTGCAATTCCTGATATCGACCTTACGCGTTGTCCAGAAGAAGGCCTTCGGTTCGCCAACAAGACACATTTGAATTAAGCACCCATAGCAAGTGTACTGCTGCCCAATTGCTATCTGCATCGTCCGTAGAACACATTTGTATGCTTCAGTTCAGTTCAAATTGGGCAACCATGACCATGTAGCCTACCAAGGAGGTTAGAAAAATTGCTGGAGTGGAGATTATTGCGCAAGAGTGAAGCCGTGTCCACCAAACGATGGCGGCTGCGCTCGCCATCTTAGTAGAGGCACGATAAACCATCGGCGTTTGGCGAAGGAAAGTGACCAGTTTTCCTCACGCGCCAGACGAGATTAATATGGCAGCTTTTGAGGGTAAGATACTGCTCCAAGTGTGTCTTTGTGTCACTAGTTTTCGTAAATAAGCCTCAAAGTCATATCGAGAATATTGGTAGTGCATGCGAGAGCCAACCGTCGATTAACTTGCATAAACATGAAAATAAAATGCTTTAACAGTGATCTTCCACGTAGACCGCAACGCGTGCCGGATTGGTAGGTTCGCCTGTTGCATGGGCATGCGCTGATAAGTTTTCGTGCCGGCTTTCTTTTCCACGATTGTGCGTCTCTTCAGTTGTTAGTCGGCGTTTGTGGTGTCCTGACTTCCATCTTTTGTTTGCACGCCCTGTCTTTTTAGAATGAATGCTTACCAACTAGCTCAGCTCTCTGTTATTCTAAACTATAGGGCCCCTGGCCCTTTACAGTGGGACCAATTTATTACAACACCAGTTTGTGGATGTGCTGTAGTTGTTCAAGTAGCGAAGATAAGGTTTTAGCTAGCGCTATTCGTTCGTGGCTTTCCTTTTTGCGTCCCCGTTCCTAGCGCTTAAATTTAAGCACATAAGGAACCAGCCGATAGTAAGACCAATGAACCCATAGGGAAGGTGGTTCGTAGTTGTTACCATATTTGCAGCTCGAGACGACACCACAGATACGAAGGCACATCATACACGCGCAGCGCTCCGTCTTTATTGTGTGCCTTTTCTGTGGTGTTCTCTCGCGCTCTAAATATTGCCACGTGCGCTTCTTTTGTTATTTTTATGTAACTAGTGCGTTGCGCGCATATCCGCTGCCTTGCGCAGGCCGCGCCCTAATGTCTGGGAACTCTCCATATTATTTTAGAATCTTCTTACAGACTTGAGTGCGCAAACGCGAAAAGTTGACATTATTCCGGAACTAACGCGGCCACCAGCGATAAGGCTCGAATGTTCGATGCCGCATGTATAAATGCCGGCGCGCCTCAGTACAGATTAGTTTTATCAACCACCGACGCTCTGTTCTCCGCTAACAGTGTACAGCGTGCATTGCTTTCTGTAGTTTAAGTTTCCGTTTCCCGGCCACAAGTTCGGCCAAATAAAGAGTTTGATCTTGGACACGCCGACTGCTGCCTTCGTCAACGTCACGACCCCGAGACAACATGGAAGCTAGAACCCAACTCGCCCAACATATTGCTTCGTAGCTGTTAATTCGATGGCGGTAATTGTTGTATAAATCAATATGACTTGAAGTGCTACAATAATAAGTTGATGTTTTGGGCATCAGCGCGATATCTCCTTCTAGGAACCTCTCTTGTAGCGTCTCTTTCAGCGAGTAAAACTACCAACTCTTCAGATTTCTCAACATGACGACTATCCTATTACCTGGCTCAGAGGAGCCAGAGCGTTGAATGCAATGAAGGCGAAAGAATCGTGGGTGTTACCTGTAGTACAAGAAGGGCTTCCCTAACGAATGTTGGTGCAGAGAATTCTCGATACAGGTTGAGGAAACCGAAGTGGTAGACTCTGTAATGCGAGACTTAGAGACTATTTCGTAGAACTCGTCGGTCATGAAATCATCCATTGAGATCTGGTTCCTGCGAAGAAAAGCAGAGTACGAAGTATATATATATATATATATATATATATATATATATATATATATATATATATATATATATATATATATATATTCCAGCGCTGCGCGACCCATCACTGAAACCAATTATTGATGCGACCAACAGATCTCGACAAGCAACGCAATTTGTGATTCGTGACGGTGTTTTGTACCGCAAGAATTACTCAAGCAATGGTGCCCCACTGCTTGTAGTCGTCCCAGAACGCTTGCGCCTTGCGGTGTTCCGAGCAATGCACGACGACATTACGTCTGGGCACCTTGGATTTGCTCGGACGCTTCATCGCATCCGACAGCGGTTCTACTGGCCTCGACTGTGGAAGACGACGAAGCACTACGTCGCCAGTTGTGATGTATGCCAACGCCACAAGCAACCAACTGCTCTTCCTGCAGGTACACTGCAACAAGTTACGCCACCGACTTCGCCTTTCGAAAAAGTCGGCATAGATTTGCTCGGCCCTTTCCCGAAGTCTTCCACCGGACGCCGCTGGATTATCGTCTGCGTGGATTATCTAACACGTTACACTGAGACGATGGCACTTGCTTCAGCCACCTCATCTGATGTGTCCTGGTTCCTACTGCATTCGATTATCCTCCGTCACGGAGCACCCCGTGTGGTAATAAGTGATCGTGGCCGGCAGTTCACCGCTGACGTTGTCGAAGAACTACTACGGCTCTGTGGGTCCCACTATCGGCATTCCACGCCTTACCACCCGCAAACCAACGGTCTAACTGAGTGCACCAATCGTACCATCATAAACATGCTTTCAACGTATGTCTCAGCGGATCATAAGAACTGGGATGCCGTACTACCTTTCATAACGTATGCCTTTAACACCGCCAAACACGAAATAACAGGTTATACACCTTTCTTTCTGCTCTACGCTCGCCATCCTCAAAGTTTCCTCGACACCGTGCTTCCTTTCTCTACCAACGAAAACGCAAGTGCCGCCCAGACCTTGTGTCGCGCTGAAGAAGCACGTCGACTGGCCCGGCTCAGAACTCTCTCGTCCCATTCCCGTGCTAAGGCCCGTTACGACGCAAGACATTTGCCAGTCACCTTTGCAACAGGTGATCTCGTATGGTTGTGGACACCACTAAGAAAGCAGGGACTTTGCCAAAAGCTTCTCTCTAAGTACACCGGTCCATTTGTCGTCCTTAAAGGTTTGAGCGACGTCACCTACGTCATCGCAAAAGCGACAGCTGGCAACTGTCGTTCACGAAAGACGCAACTTGTCCATGTTGCACGACTGAAGCCCTGCACTCAGCGATCCCTCTGACTTGCTCGGTGAGCTTCGTCTGGCCCCGAGGAAAATGTATCGCTGCGCTGGAAGAGCGCGAAAGACGAACGATGAAGAAGAACGGGCGCGAAGGATTTTGGTGCTCGGCATCATCGGACCGTCCCTTGTCTTTTGCCTGCCGCTTCATTGACCTCATTGTAAATAAATCCATATCATCCGTAACAGTTATATATATATATATATATATATATATCGATGTGAAACCGAAACGTTGAGAAACAGACTTTTAGAAGCGTATGTCGTATGCATGTAAGTATATATATATATATATATATATATATATATATATATATATATATATTATATATATATATATATATATATATATTTGCATACTTACATGCATACGACATACGCTTCTAAAAGTCTGTTTCTCAACGTTTCGATTTGACATCGATCTGTAACAAGACCGCTAAAGGCGCCTCGACACCTCGTAAATTTTGTCTCGATAAAGATCTGCCTCCAATCGAAACGTTTTTTAGGCCTTGTAAAACGAGAAATTTAACCGTCGGCGTCACACGTCTACGGCATCGGGGACGAGTGATGCGCAATACGACGCATCATCATGTGATGACGTCTCGATATGACGTCACAGATCGCCAAAATTAGTGACGACATCATGAGATCATCATTTTGACGTGACGTGACATGATGCCGTGATCACATGAAATCGTAGCTTGGTCAAAAGTGGGCAGATCATGGAGGCAGTGCAGAACGAGGTGATGTGCCTCCGATCCTGGAGGCAATGCAAAACCACGCTAGGTGCACAAAGGTTTCGGTGGGTGGTGGAACTGGATCAACACATCGACTGAGTAGGAGATGACGTTCCCCTTCGAGTCGTCTTAAGTGAATGCATATGGGACACTGAGTTTTTTAGAAGCGTATATCCTTTTGTAGTTTGTCTAACGGCAATCGAATACCGGCTTTTGATTATATATATATATATATATATATATATATATATATATATATATATATATATGTATATATATATATATATATATATATATATATATATATATATATATATATATATGTATATATATATATATATATATATATATATATATATATATATATATATAATCATGTACGCAAAATCACGTTACTTGAATCCAGTGAATACAAAGTAATATAAAGTGCAGGCACACATACAAAAAAAATAACCTTTATTCTGGACGTTCCGACCGAAGACCGGCCTTTTTCAAGAGCGTTGACAGGTACATTTGCTGGGTTTATGTATGTTCGCCCGGGGCAGAAAGAAAAACAAGATATGCAAAACAGCAAAAAAAGATAACAGTAAAAACAGCAAAAAAATATATGAATATTATGCACTAACAGCCATAGGGATGGTGTATAGAAGGGGGGTCAGTACTTGTGCCGTATGAACAACAAACACACACACACACAAAGAAAAAAAGGAAGTCGCGGTCGTTTGAAAACTACCCGTCATTAAGTAGATGTATCACAAAGCACATGTCAGTTTGCAAACGCAGGTGTGGAATTCCAGAGGGTGGAACAGTATGGAATCAGCAGATCAACTGAACTGCTGCTTCCATACTTTCATGAGTTCAACCATGAGCTAAATTCACAATGCAGAGAGAAGTCGAAAGCAAGCTCTCAGTCCTTGATATGCTCATTGAAAGGAAAGGGCCCACTTTGTGGTTTGGCGTGTTGAGGAAGACGACCCACACAGGGCGTTACTTGCATTTTGATAGCATGCAACCTGCTTCTCACAAAAGGCCAGTGGTTCCTACGCTTCTACGACGCACGCAGAAAATCTGCACAAGACCAGAGAAATACGCAGCCGACGTATGCTTGGTGCGGCGGGAATTGTCAGCTTGTGCGTATCCTAATTCCTTATTGAACGCTGTCGAACGACAAATGGCACGTCCGTAATTACCCTGTGCTGCCTCTGGCCAAAAGTGCACGGTGATGCTGTATTGGCCTCGAGGCCCACCACTGGAAACGCCGGCGCCACCGTCGGCGTGACGTGCTTGGCAGGATCACGTGGTCTCAGCTGCCGCGTCGGCTGCTTGTGGCACACTGCCGCGTGCTTTGAAAACGAGTTTCAAGTCCCACATGCGCTGCGGTCTGTTCAAATTCGGAAGTTTTCTCTCATTTTCTACTCAATTAAAACCATTGTAATAGAGTGGCTGCCTCCGAAGGCGACGAACATGGGGCTCTACCGCTCGGTGCCGCAGTGCCGCGCTTACGCAAAGGAGCCCAGTGTCATCCTGCACTGGTAACCGCGAGACAAGAAACAGCGTGAAGCATGGGTTGTATAGCAAAGAACCGGCAAGTAGCCATCCGCTACGAGTCTTGTGTGCAACAAGCACTTCCGCGACGAAGACGTTTGTTACTGCGTCGGGCCTGCGATGTTCGGTGAGTAGCAGACAGCGCGCACTGAGACGATGGCTCGCGCTTGCTTCCCGCCGGCAAATGATGCTTATCTGCCACAGGATGGTAAAAGCGCTACCTTTTACCACGTGCGATGCCATCTCAGAACACTCCAATGCGACCTCTTGATCTTCGGCCCCGTGCTCAGCGTCCACAAAATCGGCTGCAGATGCGCAAGTCATTGTTTAGATATGTTGAACTAAAAAACGCACAGGGTCTCTTATGCATTCGTTAAAGATGACTAGAAGGCGAAAGCCATCTTCTTGTCAGTCAATGCACTAATTCTCCCGCGCCCCCCTCCAAAAGCGTTCTGCACCTAACGCGGTTTTGCACGGCCTCCGTGACCGATCACGGAGGCAATGCAATGCGACCATGACGTGTGAATACGTCATCATGTGACGTCACATTATGTGACGTCATGATGACGTCATATGGTGACACCATCACGTGACGAATATTTTTTGCATCACTCGTGTTGACGCCGCCGACGCGGGACGCCGACGGGCAACCTTCCCATTTGATGAGGCATGCATTGCTTCTTAAGCTACACAAATTTGATGATCGGCCCACCGGCCAACCCCATGTATTTTCTTGGAACCTCATTTATTTACGTGGGAAAGATGCCACCCTGTTGGCGTTAGACACGACACTGCTGCCAAAATTGTTAGGGTACTCGCCAAGTAATTACTATCCTGTTCTGCGGTTGCTGGTTGCTGCAATACCTTCTATTTTATTCACCGCTATTTCAAGTTCATGTGGGTCCTAGTTCACAGCCGACGTTTGCAGAACAAGTCCGGCAAACGTTACTGTATTTTCTTTCTTTTCCTAGGCGTCGCATGCTACTACATGCTCGGTCTCGTAGACTGGTTCTCCTTCCACCAGCAATCTCGAAGTGGTGAAGCTTTGGTCTATGAATACGTTGATGAGAGAGAGCGGCAAGTTCCCTGGAATGCAAACGAAACGATAATTAAGGAGCATTAAAAAAAGGCGTTGCATTTGCTCACGTTTTTTGTGAGCACCAAACGAAACGAATGCGCTGAATAAAAAAACAGAAGCAGCGGCATTTGCCCGCTGAGAAGACCGATCAATACGTGCGAGACAACTTGTCAAATGACATACCCGAAACGTACCCGAATTTAGACCGAAAAAGAAAAACAAAACACTGAATCGTCGGGACGGCAGATCACAAAGTTGACATGCGCACCGAGGCCGCAGTTGTAAGGAAATTGTTTTTGAACTGCTCTGATAGCGTCCGCGCAACAGTAGTTGTTTGTTTACTCACAAATTCTCATATTTTGCGGCCTAAAGTTCACAGCGTGGTGCCAAAACGTGCTCGTAGCAAAAGCGAAACCATCAGTGCGAACATACATGCAGACGCTCATACATGCAGAGACACCGTCAGTCGTCGCGAACCCGTGCGATCACTGGCTTGAGGCTTCTTTCTGTTATGCTCCGTGTGGTTATACAGGCAGTGTACTCTAACGAGATATTTCACATAGTTTGCACTCAGCGAGTGACTACCTTTCACGCAAGAAGCCGGTTCAGGGGTCTCCAACGCGGTAACTGCAGAAAACCGAGCACCCGCTTCACGCTAAGAGACATCGACTGTAGACTATCTCGTGCTTTCAGTTCGTCAAAAATGATTATCTTGTCAGTAAAGAACACAGTTCATTTCGAAAGTACTTACAGAAATGCCCTGAAGGGCTTCCGCGAGGTGTTTTTGTAGAGCGCCGACAGCAAAACCTATGGGGAGCGCGACGGCGGTATCCTGCCGAGCACGCAATCGAGGCGCGTCCGATAGAGGGCGACTCCGTAACTCCTCGCGGCCAATATGCCTTCCATAGTGGCCTATTTACCGCAGTCCGTGAACTGATTAAAGACAATAGAGAGCAGCGCTTTCAGGACCAGACGGGCATTACCAACGACAGGTTTTTATCCCTATTGGAATTTTACTTGACTTCGACATCTGTCGCTTATGATAACAAGTTTTACGTACAACAAGCAAGGATTTGCATCGGCTCTTCGATAGCTCCGGTACTAAGTGATGTGTTCCTGTCCCGAATTGACAAACGAGTTTCCAGCCGGCTCTGTGACGGTCCCGTGAACAAGGTATACTGGTACGTGGACGATTTTATAGTTTTTACGAGTTCGACCATTCAAGAGCTTAGCACAGTAGCGGGTGATGTTTTATGTGTTTTAAAGACGATAGTCTTTCTTGGGATACTTAAACGGAAAAATTTTGGTCTGTCTTTCTGTCTGTCTTTCTGTATGTCGGCACGTCCCTCGATTCAGCCACTCGGCCAAAGTTGAACCACTTGCCCAAGGGCCAGCCTTCTTCAACTGGTACGGCTGTTCATACTTGTGAACGTTGTCGATCAAAAAGTAAATATCATGCATATCTGAGGTGCAACATCATTAGGTAAGTATCAGATGGCGTGTTCCTTTAATAGAAAATGCATACATACGTAATTTTAAGGACCCAAGTTTCTTAAGCTTAGCTGAAATTTGCCTTCCTCCGTGCCCTCCACACGAGCTCATTGTTGTGTTTCGGTATCGGTTGTGTATTACAATGTACGAATGCCATGGGTTGGTGTTGAAAAACTTTAGATTTGAGAAGGCCAAGAAGGTGAAAAAAATATTTAAAAAATGAAAAAGCAGCGTTGTGGGCGGCCTTCAGGCTGCCGGTTGTGGGCGCCGCTCTGGCATTCCTGTTTTACCCAGGCGACGTGTAAATAAAAGAGTGTGTGGAGAGTACTCGTTGAGTGCGGACGTTTCTTCTGCTTCAGTGCTTCGCACCAAACCGCGTGTTCGGGCTGGCTGGCGTCCCCACCGGTCGCGTTGGTCACCGCCGGTCTTCGCCTGCTGCTGCGCCGGGACTACCAGCACGCAACACAGCACTCATGTTTCCCGACGTATTGCCAGATGGCGTCCATATCTCACACAGCGCCTCTTCTATCGTCTTTACACGACATTTGCAGCGAAGCACGCAGATACGCGGCCAATTTTTTCTTCAAGAAGCCGATGGCCTCAAATTCACATCTGAACTTCCGCACGAAGGCGCATTACAATTTTTCGACATCGAAGTTTCGTTCACTCCTGAAGCGCACATATAATGGGCGTACAACCCCCTCAACAAGAAAGGCCTATTACCTTATGAAAGTGCTCATTCAAAGGTTATAAAACGAAGCATTGTAACCACGTGCCTAAAAGCAGCTCTTCAGAAATCGTGCATTCATCAAGCGACAGACAGCGTCGGAGCACAGCTCAACCGGATAAGAAAAGCTGGATACCCTTCAGATTTCATATCCAGTGTTTGTGGGACCACCTTGAAGCATATGTCACGCCCAAAGACGATGCCCTCATCTGATATGCTCATCATCGATGTGCCCATCTTAAAGTATGCGTCACTCTCCCATGAACTGTATTATTTTGTTACCTTGGCCGGCTGCGCTGGTTTCTTGTAATACTTCTAGATATGCCGCTAGGTTTGCTTTGTTTCCCTTTTATGAGAGCTTGTGTGCCGTACGGCTCCATTTGTGCTTGTAAATCTGCAACTGTATAGTTTCCCACCTGCATGGTCTTTAGTGACTGCAGTATACACTAAATAAATAGATAAAATAAATAAAAAAGAAATGAAGAGAAGACAATGGTGCAAGTGATCACATATATTCATGCTATATCTCACAATCTAAAAAAGATAGGATCCCGCCATGGTGTCCTTGTCGCAATGTCGGCGCTGTGTAAACTTTCTGCTATGTACGCTATGATTAGCCGAAAGAGAAAGAAGACGTGTTCTACAAAGCATGCGACCATTTTCACTGAGTGCGCGTCTGGAGTTGTGTACATCATTCGACTGAGGGGCGGGAAAGAATTTTTAGGCCAAACCGGGCAGTGTTTCAACGACAGGGCCAGACAGCATCGTCTTAACGTAAAAAATGATTTTGGAAGCCTGATAGCAGTACATTGCAAGGTGTGTGGATGCTACCCCAAGTTCACGGAAGCGAAGTTCCTAGGCAGAGCAAGGGAAAAAAACTGAGAGAGAAGTAATAGAGGTGTATTACATCAGGCAAAGGGGTGACGCCTGCGTCCGCATGCCTTCGCTATCACTTCAAGATAAAGATATTAGTTTTCTGTGAAACACTTTACGGTTCCCTCGTTGTTAAGAAACAATGTGATGCGCGCACTCATCATGTGGTTTGGCTTGTGCTATAATATCATATTTCCGCTGTGGAATAAAATTAGTTGGAAATTCGGCGCCCGTCCTGTTCTTTTGTGTTATGTGTCCTCGTTCGATTTGCGCCAAAAGTGTCCTCAGTTATGAAACAGTACCAACTAGCCTAAACCAGAATTCTGCTAAAAGAAGCCAACAATGAAAGAAAGAGAAACAGAGGGAAATACGCAGAAAGACGGAAAAAGGAATAGAGGGGCAAAGAAAGAGAGAGACAAAAATAAAGAAAAAGCATAGTCATGTGCAGTATAGTATAGCAAGTGGCGAGAAAGAAAAGTAAGGGTGAGGAGGGTGGAAAGGAGGAGAGGCCACCAGCTGCGCCGTTTCCACAGTCTTCGCCTCACAAGTTCGTAGCTGCCCCTATTTTCATTCTTTTTCTCCGTATGCAACGGTACCTCTTACAAGATACGTTGAGAATTCGTGAAGGAACATTGCGCCACCTATACTGAAGGCCAGAGTCCGCGACCTCCTCGCCACGTTCGCCAGGCTAGCCACAGAAGGAGTGCGGACCACATGTGTGATTGTCGACTGTATCTGTTTTCCTTGTCCACTCGGAGAAGTTGTAGTATTGAGCAGCAGGGGCGTAGACAAGGGGGGGGGGGTTGGGGGGGTCCAAACCCCCCCCCCGAAATTTTTCAGTTTTGCTTGCGTATATATGCACGCAGACATACAAACGCACGCACGAACATACATAAAGTATGGTTGAACCCCCCCCCCCCCAAAAAAAAAAAAAAAATTTCTGGCTACGCCCCTGTTGAGCAGTTTGTGTGCCGAACTGGCGCTCTTGATGGCGGTAATACGGTGTCACCTGCTGCAGTTGACGACCGCAACGACAGAACCATGACTTCTATGTCCCTCGGTGCACTGCCTATTAAGCTTTTCGGCGCTACTGCGTAGTTGCAGTCATAACATTCAGAAATACCACGCTGTTCATGGGGGCACGGCACCGCAGCGAAAACGGTGCACTTACCTATGCTGCTCTTCCAGGCGATGCTCTCCTGTGTCCTGCCCTGCTTCAACTTGGCTTCGACTTCAAATGCTTGGATTAATAGCCGAATGGATCTACTGACGCCTGCAGCATCGGATCTACCCGTGCAGCCAAGTTCATTCGACATCACGAGCCTCGCCAAGCAACCCTGGTCGTACAGTGACGCGTCCATTGGGATGTGCACCGCAGCGAACACATATATACGCCCACCGAGACCAACCTTCCTCGGGCACGGCACCAAGGTTGATCCAAATAGGTCGCGAAGCTTCGGGGTAAAGCGGTTCAGAATATATTGCCAACGACACCAGCAAGGAGAATTATGGGTGCTGAGATTGAAGCGCGACTATGTTTGGAGGGAACAAACACTAATACCGAAAAACCAAGTTTTATTCAAGGGCGAATCAATCTTGATGTTTTAAAAAACATTTATTTTTTGAACAATATTATGTAGGTGCAATGTGCCAAGGATGTAGGATAGTGTTTAATTATTACGAAAAACCTTTTTCTTAGCGCCCCCTGAAGAGAGGCGCACGTCATTGTTATTCAGTGCAGCCCTTGCGGTGCATCGAAAGGCGCGCTCGTAAACTCGTCTACAACGACACGCCCCCTCACGTGTTCTGGTGTTTCGCACTTGCATGCGTTATGTGATTTATTATGGTGAGAATTTGATTTTGGTGTTCGTGAAGTTGCACGGTGCGTTTCATCGTTGGTGAACGTGTTGGCTGCGATGTTCAACGGGCAACGGCACGACGCGGCTAACATTTTACGCCGAACGCTTTCCTCGGTACTCGCGGAAACGATGTGGTGTTGTGTTCCAAGGATGCAATGGCAACACGCGTATGCCTTGCGAGCCTTCTCTTCTAGATAAGACACCGGGGCAACGGTTCAGAGTAGTGTGCTTGCTGGATTTTCATGGATCAGTATTCTTGCTGCCCGGTTTCCTTCGTGAACACGCAGTTCCTACTTTATTTCCTGCTATCGGTGAGCAGATCGCTAAGTTATCTGTCGCGCTACAATTCGCATGTCTTGATACGTTACACGTAAGGTTAATTTATCGGAACCTAAGGCAAAACATAGCGCATGTAGTGTACGCACTTTTTGTACTTATTACGACATTTGTTGCGCATTGTGTAGGGTGTGATAAAATTGCGTTATTGTGACCATTGAATAAAACTGAAATATCATTATTTTGGCGTGACCAGGAGTCATTTGTTCTCATTAGAACTGAAGCACACATGCAATGCGCTCTTTAAGTCCCCTGCGCATGTGCGAAGAACATCAGCAACGTTACAAACATGAGAGGTACGCTGCTGCCTACTTTATTCACCCTATGGAAGATTACACCAACGCAGAATAAAAGCTCCAAGACTAAGGTTTCCTAGTAATGCCAAGGCGAATTTAACGGCGGTACACTTAAACACCGCTGTTTAGTCACGGGTCGATATTAGTTTAGCTAGCGTTGGCTTCAAGCGCACACACCAAGGGGACAGACTTTTGGGCTAGTTGGTTTGTTACGTTCATTGAAGCCATAGCGCTGATAAGACAGGGACCACAGAAAGAGGACAGGACGTGCACGTCCTGTCCTCTTTCTGTGGTCCTTGTCTTATCAGCGCTATGGCTTCAATGAACTCGCCAAGGGGTTGCCGGCTCGCCGTAGCGCGAGTCTTCAGCGACAAGGGGCCTAAGAAAAATATTTTGAGGTCAAATTTCGCGCTAGTGACAACAAAATGACGTCACTTTTTACCGGATATTGCATCACATCCGCTTTATTTTTTGTTCCGCCGGAAGTGTTCCCTCCTCACACAGATGGCGCTAAGCCCCATGAGCAGCTGATGAGCCGCCATTTTCTGAACGTATGGGCTTCTATGGAAGCTTCGCTACCATTTAAATTTACCTTGACGGCACCGCAGCGAAAACGGCGCACTTACCTATGCTGCTCTTCCAGGTTAGATATTTCGCAAATGCTTCATATTGTAAAAGCAATGACTACTGTCTTGTTGCGTTGTCGTGCCCACCTGAACTTTGCAGTGCTATGAAACGAGTGTTATCTTGGCTGTCAAATGTGCACTCAGCGTACTTAGGGTTGTTGCTTGTGTTGTCGGGTGATGTCGAGTTAAATCCCGGGCCTGGAGCCAAAATGGAAAATATGTTGAGTAGTGTTTTGTCGACTGTGCAGCGCATACAAGCTGATTTGAGAAGCATATCGGATAGAGTGTCAGTACTCGAAGGTAATATCGGTTCTCCTACATTTGAGCCCAAGTCGGATAGTGCGGTACTCGATACAGTGCGTCGAATTGAAGCTACTCAAAGTGTAAAAAGATTTCAATGCTCCTCACAGGCTCTGGGGTTACCCCTAGACACTCAAACCAGGCCGCCTTCTGCACTGTCTTGCCCAGGAACGTCACCTCACCCTTCTTAACACTCCTGACACCCCTACTCGAGCGGGCACTGCCTCACAGCGCTTCACTACACCCGACCTCACTTTCTCTCGGGGTTCCCTTCCTTTTCATTGGCAGGTGTCAGCCGAAAACTTTTTCAGTGACCACTTTCTCATACACATCACCACTTCCCTTTCCCACATGACTCGGACACGCCAAGTAGTTCACACTGACTGGGAGGCATTCCGCACTAATCCCCTTTCTGACTCATATGAAAGTTACGACGACTGGACATCGCGGATCTCCGCAGCACTAGCATCTAGCAGCCGTCGCGCTCGCTTTCGACACCCCATTCCTGACCCTGATCCTCACTTTCTCCGTTTATGGCGTCGTCATAAACGTTTGCAACGCTCTTTTCGCTCCCAGCCGCATAACGTCCAACTCTCCTCCCGCATTGATGCTCTGCGTGCTGAAATCCTGGCTTACGGCGCATCCCTCGAGCACTCTCGTTGGAACGCGCTGTGTGACGGCCTCGACTCCACATTGCACTCGCGATCCACATGGTCTCTCTTTAGATCTCTATTAGGTACTAAGCCTGCCCTTGCTCCCACCCTAGCTAAAGCGCTTACTCACGGGACTCCGTCTGATGTCTTTGACAATTTAACCTCTCTGTATCTCCCGCCTCCCTTAACACCTTCCTACCCCGATTACTGTGGCGATACTAACCCAGACCTAGACCGCCCATTCACCCTCAGGGAGCTTGAAGCTGCCCTGGCAACTCATTCTAATCGCTCGGCTCCCGGCGAGGATGAGATAACATATACTACACTCCGCAATCTTCCTGACAACGCTAAAGAATTCCTCTTAAAAACATTCAACGAAGCATGGGACAGCGGCTGTCTTCCGAGCTCTTGGACATCCTCTCTCATTTGCATGATTCCGAAGCCGGGCAAGCCTCCATCCCTCTCTAACCTTCGCCCTATCTCTTTGACGTCGTGCGTAGGCAAGACCTTTGAGCGAATGGCCCTGACTCGCCTGTCTGATTTTATTGAGGCGCGAGAGTTCTTCCCCCATTCTCTTATCGGCTTCCGACGTCGCGTCTGTGCGCAGGACATGTTCCTCGTCCTCCAGCACACATTTCTCTCACCTTCTCGCAATCAGATTCATGCTCTTGTAACCGTTGATGTCCGTAAGGCATTCGATGGTGTTTGCCATGACCACATATTGGCTCAGCTCTCCTCCCTTTCATGTGGTTCCCGCATGTATTCTTACATTCGGTCCTTCCTTTCAAATCGAGTAGCTCGCCTTAGAGTCGATACTCATCTGTCCAACCCGCACTCCCTCACCCGCGGCACTCCTCAAGGTGCCGTACTATCTCCTACCCTATTCAATATGGCTATGGCCCCTCTTGCCTCCCAACTATCCGAAATTCCTGACCTCCATCATATTTTTTATGCCGACGACATCACTCTCTGGTGTACGTCTGGATCTCCCGGACAAGTGCAGGATACTTTGCAGCGTGGCCTAGATCTTATCGCTTCCTTTCTTTCCACTGCTGGCCTGTCTCCTGCTCCAGAGAAATCTGAGCTGCTTTTGCTCAATCGCTCCGCTTACCAGCGCTCCCACAATGATCTCATCTCCCTGCATCTTTCTGGCTCTCCCATTCCTACCGTTCAACAATGCAAAGCTCTTGGCTTCCCTTTGCATGCGGCCAAGAACGCGCAGGCCCTCCATCACGCTGTCAGGACCTGCCACTCGGTAACTCACCTCGTGCGGCGCGTTGTCACTCGACAGTCGGGTCTCCACGAGGCTCATGCGTGCCGTGTTGCCCATGCGCTCGCCCTCAACAAGTTCCTGTATTTTATACCTTACGTTCAATTTTCAAACCCAACTTAACACTCTCGAAAGAGCTCTGTTAGGCCTCTACAAGGCAGCTCTCAACCTCCCTATCACTACCTCTACCACTGAGCTCTTTACCACTGGCCTCTTCCATCCACTACGTGCTCTTCTTTCTCTCCACCACGATTCTCAGATTGCGCGTCTTTCTCTTACCCGTCAGGGTCAATGGCTATTGGCCCAAGCGGGTATCCCTCACATTCCAGTTCCCGTTGCCACCTTGCCTCCTCCCGCGGGCGCCCCTGCTCCCAACCTTCGTATCCTTCCTCTCCCGTCCAACATGTCCCCCGTTCTGCACGCCGGCCGTCGTCACGCGGCAGCGCAGCATCATTCCCCTCCTTTTTCTACACAGGGAGTCGCCTATACAGATGCCTCGTTCGTGGCTCCACGGGGTTCATGCGGCTACGCTATCTACCATCCACACCTTTCGACACCTGAAACCCACACCAGCGGGCCATACCTCCACCCACCCGATGTACTTTCGCTCGAGGTCCTTTGCATTGTCCATGCCTTACAATCATTTTCTTCCCTCCCTTCACTTCCTGAGTACACGATATACTCCGACTCTTACGCCGCCATCCGTAACATACAGAACCGCACATTACCCCCATACCTCCAACAGGAGGTTGAGCGAGCTGTCTATGCACTGCAACCTTCCCCTGTTTTCGTACGCTGGGTTCCTGGGCACTCGGGGATTGACGGCAATGAGCTGGCTCACCGGCTCGCCCGTGATATATTGCAGCGGGCACCGTTCATCCCCTGGCCCACACCTTCGGAAGACAGTGGGAGCTCCGTCAAGAACGATGGGAAGATCTCGCTGCGCCATACTATCAAGGAGGTATACCTACAGCTCCGACTCGACAAGCGTCTTTACCCTCCTCCTCATCCATCGCTCACTCTACTAGAGGCTCGAATTCTACGGCACATCCAAATGAATTGCCTGATCACCCCCTCTCGCCTTTTTCTTTATAAATATAGATCGGACCCATGCTGTCCCAATTGCCCATCTACATATGCAGACCTGCCACACTGCCTTTTCTACTGTCCAACTGCTCAGCAATCCAGCTCTTACCCTCCCCCTTCCCTTTCCATCACCACCTGGCTCGACTGGATCGGCGCCGAAGGGGAAGAAGAACAGCGTCGACTGATCGCGCAGGCGGTCGAAATGCTCGGCCTATGAATTTGGCTGAATAAAAGTCTATTACTACTACTACTACTACTCAAACTGCTTTACTTGAGGAGGTCAGGGGCATAAAACAAGGCCATATAAACACGAACGCTGAGGTAAAGCTTCTTTCAGAGAGGGTGTCGAAGCTGGAAGGCAGTCTACACTCCTCATGTACCACAGATGCCACTTCGAGTTCCGCTATGTCCTCCGTCTCTGAGAAACTCGTGGATATCACATCCAGATGTGATGACACGGAAAACAGACTCAGGCGCTGTAACTTGCTATTTTTTGGAATAGAAGATGATGAAAACGAGGACTGGAATGCATCTGAGCAGAAGGTGATTAAATTTTGCTCGGAGAAACTACAGAAGAATACAAGTGCCGCGCAATTTGAACGAGTTCACAGACTTGGTCGCTTTGCTGTTGGCAAACACCGGCCTATAATAGCAAAATTTGCTTTTTTTAAAGATAAGCAGAGCGTTCTTGCTTCAGCTTATAAACTAAGGGGATCGACATTTTCAGTACGTGAAGATTTCTCTTTACCCACGCTACAAGCCAGAAGAAAGCTACTCGAATTTGCCAAAAATGAAAACAAGCCCTACAAGTTAGTCGTTGATCGTCTGCGCATGGGCGATAAAACGTACATATATGATAGTGCTACTCACGCAGTCAAGCTGTCTGCTAGATAGCTGAGGCATAGGCGTGCGCATGTCTCTAGAGAAATTCGGAGTAAATCTGCACCGGCTGTATGTGTTTCCTTTACAAACATTCGCAGTTTACTGCGCAAGCGTGATCTCATTTGTTCATTCTTAGAAGATAGCCTAACTGATGTCCTCCTGCTCACTGAAACATGGCTTACTCAGGATGTTGATGACAGTGAAATTCTTCACGGGAATGCCGATTATAACGTCTTCCGGCGTGATCGTCAAAGCAAACGTGGGGGAGGTGTCCTTATTGCTATAAAAAAATCGATACCTACTTTTGTCATCGATACAAACTCAAACTTAGAAATTGTCTGGGTCGCGTGCACGATTTGTGCCACTAAAATACTAATAGGCGTATGTTACCGTCCTCCCGATGCTGAACCATCATTTATAGATCACCTTCGCAGCAGCACCACATTAGCTGTTGAGAAATGCCGCACTAATAATGTCTATCTGTTTGGTGACTTCAGTTACCACAAATTGACTGGACCAATTGTTCATCCACCTCAAAAATGTCCCTTGACTTTGTGAATTTTCCCTTGATTTTAATTTCGCTCAAATAATCAACCAGCCAACACGGGGCAATAATATTTTGGATTTATTACTTACCTCAGATCCCGATAATGTAGGTGAAATCTCTTGCCTTGAAGAGTTTAGTGACCATAAGCTCGTTCAATTATCAATAAACATTCCTCTCAAAGTCGCGGGTGAAACTAAAAAAAGTGATTAGAGACTACAGTAAGGCCAATTATAGTTGTATGAATTCTGACTTGGAAGAATTCTATCCCAGCACATTCTTGCCCTCATTGCCAAGTCGTACCGTCGATGAAAATTGGTCATTGTTTAGAGATGAGATTACTTTATTAGTCGACAAATACGTCCCTGAAATTGCCATATCTAATGATAAGATAAACCCATGGTTTAACAAATATTTGCGAACTTTGAGGAATCGAAAAAAAAGGCTGTATAGGACCGCGATGCACGCTTGTAGTGCCTCTGCTTGGAATTCATATCAGGAATGTCTTAAAAGTTATACTTCTGCGTTATTCACTGCTAAAGACAAGTATTTTAAACATGACCTACCTTCATTATTAAAATGCAATCCCAGAAAATTTTGGCAACGATTATCACCAGCTTCTGCTGTGACAGATATTACTTTGAAAGGCAAAAATCAATTACCTCTCCCAAGAGACCAGTGTGCAAGTGCATTTAACAGATTTTTTTCTTCTGTTTTCACACGGGAAGATCATTCTAGCATTCCTGAGTTTCCGGAACTTGATTACCCTTTCATGGCACCCGTAGATATTAACATTGAGGGCATCACTAAACTAATCAACAACCTCAAAGTTTCTACTTCTAGTGGTCTAGATAATATCAATTCAAAGATACTAAAAAATACAATTCCCACGTCCTCTCAAATATTATTTCACATTTTCAGACAGTCATTGTGTACCGGTCAGCTTCCTAGGGACTGGAAAGTCGCAAAAGTTATTCCCATATTTAAATCAGGATGTAAAGATCAGGTTGAAAATTATCGTCCCATCTCGTTAACCTCTATCAGCTGTAAATTACTAGAACATATCATTGCTTCTCACATTTACAGTCATCTTGAATCAAACGATTTTTTTAGTTCCACCCAACATGGCTTTAGGAAAGGTTTCTCTTGCGATACACAACTACTTGAATTCACGACAGATCTACAGACCAACTTGGACGTCAACACACAGACAGATTGCGCTTTCCTCGATTTTTCGAAGGCCTTTGACCGTGTCGCCCATTGTCGTCTGATTTCCAAACTGTCTTCTCTTAAATTGGACTCCTCAACGCTATCATGGCTCCGAAATTTTCTTTCATTTCGTGAACAGCTCACATTTGCAAATGATTCTCATTCAGATATCGCAGAAGTCACTTCAGGAGTGCCGCAGGGTAGCGTCCTTGGCCCTCTACTCTTCTTAATCTTCATCAACGATCTGCCGACTAACATTTCATCCCGTATACGCCTGTTCGCAGACGGCTGTGTCATTTATCGAACCATAACATCTTCCTCTGACCATGAGGCCCTTCAAGGTGACCTAGACCTCGTTTGCAGTTGGTGTAATAAGTGGTTAATGAGCTTGAACACTTCAAAATGTAAAATAATGTCGGTTTCCCGAAAAACCTCGATTTCCACTTTTTAATACAAAATTAAAAATAGCGAAGTATCTCGAACCACATCATACAAATATCTAGGGGTTATTATTGACTCTAAACTTTAATGGTCTTCCCACATAACTTCCATTTGTTCCAAGGCATCCAAAACACTAGGTTATTTACGTCGAAATCTCCATTACTCCACATCGAGCGTCCGCAAAATAGCCTATTTAACATTCGTACGTCCACAGTTAGAATATGCCTCACCAGTTTGGTCACCTTATCAGCACTATTTAATACAGATGATCGAAGCCATTCAAAACAGAGCAGCCCGCTTCATCACTCAGAACTACCAATGTCACAGCAGTGTATCACAAATTAAACGCGAGATCGGTTTACAACCATTGGATATCCGCCGCAAGATAGCCCTCCTTGTGTTGTTTCACAAGTACATTAATAGCAGAAATCCATGCGCTTTCCCTCTACACACACCGGATCGCATGTCTGCACGCATGCGAAATCAGCGCAGCTTTAGGCGTATTTTTGGCAGAACACGCGCGTTCAACTTATCTGCTTTGCCACAGGCAATCTCACTGTGGAATGATCTTCCCGACGTGATAGTTTCAGCCACTAACAACAACGCGTTCCGCGAGAAACTACTCTCTCACTACACCTAGCATCATTTCATAGACATTTGTATGGATGTGCATATACTTGGTGACTGTATTTTCCTTGTAATCAATGTTCTATTACTGTTATTAGTGTCGCTGTTATGTTGCATTTATTTGTATATTTGAACTGTATACCTTCTCATTTTTCTTTCTTTTTTTCTGTAAGCCCCCCTTACCCTATGCTCTAACGAGAGCCTGTAAGGTATGTTAAATAAATAAATAAATAAATAAATAATAAATACATAAATAAATAAATAAATAACATTCAAGTGAAAACATATTGCGTAGATCAAGTGATTACATTTAGTCGTACTGAGAGCGCGCGGCGCTCCATTTTCAAAAGTCCTGGCGAAAGACTATTTGAAGAAGTGCGGAAACAAGTACCCTGTCCTACGAAATATTCTGCTTATGCACGATGGATAAAACTTTTTCTTCATCCGCGGATTAATTTCGAGCACTTTTTTAATATTTTCATCTGTCATAGCCTCCTAGTTGAGGCTGTACGTTGCGTTCAATCGCGGATACCGGACCTCAGTTATCCGTGCTCGTGGGTTACCAAGCGTAGAGAATAAGACCGGATAAAGTGCCACTTTTTCATGATAGATAAAATTGTAGTGCACACGATACGCCCATGCTCACAGCGCAATGTTCGTCAATGAAGAATGCGCTTGTCAGTAACCCCGACCGCAAACCGCTTGTGTCCATATAGCGTCTCCTCAAGGCTGTTATGTACGATTTACATGTCACATGACACATTCTTGTGATTTACATTTTTCTACTGACACCGACTGGTCGAGGTTGGCATGTCAACAACAGCTGCGTACTATGGTGCCACTGCAACACAAGAAGGTTGCTTGCATTCTCGAATGATTTAGCTTATGGATGGCTTTGTTCTTCCTTTTTCTCACAGTTAAATATAAAGATATCAGTTCAGAAGGCGTCTTCCATCTATTTTCCGTAATTCCGCAGTGCACTGGGGGTAGCTGCAAAAATGGTTGTTGAATAATGCTTGCAATCTTGTGTATTCGTGGTAAAACAAAAAATCAATTCTCACCTTAGCGATTAAGAAAGAATACCCAGAGACCGGTTGTCGCAAAAATAAATAAATAAAAGAACGCAGCCCGGCGTAGCACGCGCCAGATTTCAAACTGCCTGGGCCTAAAACCGAAACAAAAAAATCACAGCATATCCACGGAGTGAATGATGATGAGTGGGCGAAGCTGCGGAGGTTCATCGGTAAACCGTGAATCTTCCGTGAATTCTGCTCAGTACATCATCACCGACGTGAGATCGGGCGCGTTTATACTAAAGGTTCGATGAGAGTTATGACGACTTGCAGCTCACTTTAATTTTACATGTACGCTGTGAATTTTCATTGTTTAGAAAACCATTGCTTTAGAAAACATCTGGCGTCTTTCGTTAAGCAGCTGGCGTTCTTTTGTTTTGCTTTTAGAAAACATCTGGCGTTCTTTTGTTTTGCTTTTAGAAAACATCTGGCGTCTTTCGTTGGTTTATTTCATCAATCAACGGCGTTTTGAACAAAATTTTTATTGTTTAATCACGCACAGGAGAAATCTCACCAGGCACTACCTTGGAAGTAAACAATGGCTGCTAATGGGAATGAGAGACAGAAGAAGTCGGCTTTTAGCTAACACTTACACTTCTACTTCTACTAACGTTTCCTACTGGAACATGCCAATGGCTGCTAATGGGGAATGAGATACAGAAGAATTCGGCTTTTAGTTAACGCGCACGCTGCGAATTTTTATTGTTCAACAACGCACAGGAAAAATCTCCCACCGGCACCACCTTGGACGTCAAGATCTGGTACTAGCGTTACGACTGGTTACGCACTACGACTAGGAGGGACGAACGGGTGCCGCTTTAAAGAGCTTCGCCCCTAAAACTGTGTACTAGCCGCCAGCTTGTGGCGTCTAATGCGTTTATGGGAAAGGGAAGCAGGCTCTCGATTTTCTTTCTCGCTTGAATCGGCTGCGTGTCTCTATTAGTTCACTGTAGCTCTATGACAGCGGCCGCTCTTCACATTGCTTCACGTTCTCTATGGTTCTGCCGGTTCCAACCAATACGACCCTGCGTGGAGAGACACCGGGAGGAGAGAGAAAGAAAGCGTCCTAGACGCCGAGCGCCAGCTGCGAGACGACGGCGACGACGCTGCCGGTCGTTTCGCCGAACGTTTCTAGAATTGATTCTAAAAGCGTTCGTTTTGCCGGTGCCAACACGAGCTTACGAGGACAGACGCTAATGAAGAGCCAGCTAGGAAGCATACAAATACTTGGTGAAAGCGATAGATCGCTGATGGGTCGACTCACTCAAGCTCACTCAGACTCAGATCGAGCCTTGAGTTTCAGCCTGAGTGAGTCTGGGTGAGTAATAATTCGTGAGTTTGAGTCCGAGTGAGTCCGGTCGAGAATAATTTTAGGGACTCTGAGCCCTAGTGAATCCGGCTGAGGAAAAAGTTTGGTGAGTGTCAGTGCGAGTGACCCCTAAATGCAGAATGTATTTCCTGAGTGAAACCGAATGAGCTCCACATTTTTTGCCGACTTATGGTGAATGCTTCGCCGCAACTTAGGAGGAAAATATTGTATGCATATACTCCCCATAACATTATTGGCGGAGAGGTGCGCGAGAGTTCGCGAGTTGGACTCCATCTTGTCAGTCACTGAAGTTATGAAGTGTATATTCAAAATATATTCACCCCGTAGCTGTATAATGCCTGACGAAAGGGGCGACAGCTTTGCTGCTCGGTGGTTTTCACGGCATGAAACTGGCTGGATTTTTTAGGCTAAGACGCTGTCACAGACGCGCAGACTGATGCCCAGAAAGGGAAACACTTTTCCCTCAAGACAATGTCAAAGTTTGCTAGCGCAACATTAAGCTGCATAGGCGTGCACCTACGTGAACGCGAGAGAGATGCCGTACTCCGTCCTATTGGCTGTTTGGGCCCGGTGCACGAAGTAGCGCGCGTTCGGGTTAAAAGACGAGAAGTCGTCAGCCAGGATATTCTCGTTGTTCCTGTAGAAGGAGTCGAAGAACAGCAGGTGACAGAGGCCGTCAGGTGGAAATGAAGACCCTCGTGGGAGGATCTTATCGGAGACTGTGCATACCAGGGTGCCTGGAGGGACCTTAACGGCCTCTGTCAAAGGTCGAAAAAGAGGGCTGAACATGGCGTAAGGTAAAGCTTGATGGCGAATATATTCTCAATTAACCTCTAGCGCAAAGTCCTCCAAAGTTAAGGAATGTTAGCGTGAGAAAGGAACATTCATAGAGAACTAATTTAGACTGGATGCTTCTACGATAGCAAAAAAAAGAACATAGTGTATTGATATTTCATAGTTGTACAGTTGACGAAAAAAAAAATGAGCACCGCATACTCAAAGACCAGCCTGAATTTGTGCGCTCGAAAACTGGCATACAAACACAAGGCAATTCATAAATTAACTCCTCTTTTTCAGCAACCGCTCAACCGGTACTGGTTACATTTGTTGCATAGTAAAATTTTAAGCGAAGCTTTTTGAGCCCATACATTTCGGTGGCGGCGTCGTGCGCGAAAACTCCGGCACAAGCGAGGCTGCAGAACTGCAGCCTTCGAAGGTGCTCCGGACCTATGCGTAATTGTATGCACCGTTTGCCGATAATCTCGATCGTTCGTGGGCTCTTTCACTCACTAACAGATGTAAAAAATGCGGCCAACCCACGCGGAAGGCTTTTTTTTTTTTACGCGAAGGCCTCTACTGTTTTTTCACCATTCAGAAAGGCATTTCAGAAAAACGAAAGTTTTTTACACGCGTATCAGCTTCCATTCAAGCAATCTAATTATGAGTCAACTTTTCTACATCGACAAGTTTTTTATAGCCAGAAAAGCATTTTATAAAGTTCCCAATTTGCTCTGCATTTATTCTACAGCTACTTGTCCATCTAGAGGCTCTTAACACACCTGCAACTGTGGTACTTGCAGTCGTCCGGGTCGCTATGGTCCTCAGGGTTGTGGTCGTCGGGGGTTCTGTGGTCACCGGAGTACTCGGGGTTGTCGGGGTTGCGGTGGTCCTCAGGGTACACGTGGTCGCCGGTGTCGTTGTGGTGGCCCTCGTGGTACTCGTGGTCGCCGGTGTCGTTGTGGTGGCCCTCGTGGTACTCGTGGTCGCCGGTGTCGTTGTGGTGGCCCTCGTGGTACTCGTGGTCGCCGGTGTCGTTGTGGTAGTAAGAATATTTGTGGTCGCTGTGGTCACTGTGGGTGATGCCGGTGGTTTCGCCGATGTCTGAATCGGCACGGGGTGCTCTCTCGTGGGTACTTTCCTCGGGTCGAGCACGATGGGCTTCTCGGTTGTGGTCGTGGTTTGTTTCGCTTCGTTCCCACCGCGCACTTCAAGGTCCGCGTCAAACATCGTCGTTTCATTCTCATCTGAATACAAATGGAAAAGTTCGTGAGAAATTTTAGTGAGTGACGTGCAGAAAGAAAAAAAAAACAGACGCGAGAAGCGTGTTAAAACACGCTATCTTGGCCTTTTCTTCGTCATGATGTCAGCAGTCCTAGAATTATCACCCTCAAATGCATCGTAGCAAGCTCCGTTATTTTCATTTATGTGAAATTCGTAGAATGACTTGCTTTCTACAGCACTCTAGTGTTTAACTTGACAATGATTGCATCTCTAAATATTTTCAGTGATTGCGTGTATATTTCCTCATGAATGCAGCAATAATGAGATACGAACTGACAAGGTGAAATCAGCTTAGCCTGGTTCGTTACACTGTCCTTTTTCTTTTCTTCTGCCATTAAAGTCTTTATTCACCGATAACTCTATCCGCTTACTCGCACACTGCCGCTGTAGCCACTACCATATCCAACGTACACAGGGCCATACATTCAAGCATGGGTTATTACTTTCAGCAAAAAAAGGAAAGCAATATTCTGCTATGCTGCATTCCTAGAGTACTGCAAAGAAATTTAAGTAAACGATGCCTTCAAGATCGGACGTTAAACGTAATCTATGCTACGGCGAAATATTCTGAAGAATAGTTCACCCCAGAAACTCGGGGTAACAACTGAAGTCTTCCTATAAACAAGAAAATGTTCATCTTGAAAAACCTTTCGTACACTGTCGACTATGCTCGGAAAAGCTTCTACCTAATCTGAAAACTAGAAACGCTGCTGCCGGTATATAGTCAAGATTGGTAGTAGTATCTCGAATTCGTCAAGCGTAACTGGTAAAAAATTTATGCCTCCCTATGGGAATTATTGTGACATAACAACATAAAAGAAAAAGCGTGATGGGGCGACTGAAACTGTTGTTGAACAGGCATATATATATATATATATATATATATATATATATATATATATATATATATATATATAATATATAATATATATATATATATATATGTATATATATATATATATATATATATAATATATATATATAATATATATATATATACATACATATATATATATATATATATATATATATATATATATATATATATATATATATATATATATATATATATATATATATATATATATATATAAGTAGGAAAACACGTTCCTAAAACAACATATTCAGCTTCCCTGTTTTGCACTAGAACCTTCTTGTTAATCGTATTTCTAAACTTTGATTACTTCGTCCCCAATTTCATTTTCATTTTGTTTAGGAGTGGCTGGCAGCATTAGTCCTTCCTACGCAGAAAGGACCAAGTACATTCACTTTATTTTTTTCCTACGTTATTATGTTTCTATTATTTCCTAAGAGAAAGCGTAACAAACCGCCGCAGGAAGACTGCTCCAGACTTCTCGAATCTTTCTAAAATCAACTTGCACGACAGACTCTTACCTGACATTGCCACAGTGAAGACTAAGATCACAAAACAAAAAGAGGTGATAACACAGCAGAGCGTGATCGTGACCGCGGCCATCCAACGGGAAGACTCTTCAGCCCTGAAAATAAATTTATGTTAACGTTGGCCGAACGCTGAGCTTCTCGGTAATCATTTGAACCACAACTGATATGGAAATGAAACTTCGTGGGGTGATTTATAATTTTCTTGTTACATCTTAGATGTCGTCGCTAATGCGGAACAGTTGAGGTCATTATATCGAACAAGGGAGTTAGTACGTCCGCCACTACAAATTTCAACTGGCCACTTAAAAGCATTAAATACGCAATAAATATCTTGAATAGATAAATTATGAGTATTATATACGGCAAGTACAACATGTTTCTTTTTATTGCAATAGCAATTATATGGACAGTCTCGGCTGATTTTTGCCGTCGCCGTCGCCGCCGTCATGCTGCGTATATGTATAAGTATGTATATATGCATCAATATCCCAAAGAAAAATGCTTCTGAAGCGCGGAATCGAACCAGCGACCTCTGAATGCGCAGCGCGGTGCGCTAAGCACTACTCCACAAAGCGTAAATCCCTCAGGTAGCTAACGGCGACCGTTATATACACACCCTTTACCGTTTGCAGTGCTCCGAGACGGAGGCGCTTATAAGCGTTTCTTCATTACCAGCGAGATGGCGCTAGGAGCGCGTCGGGCGCACTTAAAGGCGTCGGCCAACTCTCTCGCTTCTTATATTTGCGTAGGGAGAACCTTGCCCTTCCGCTGTCTGCTCGCGCGGGCGCTCGAACAAGCTACCGCAGTGTTCATGATTCTCAGCAGATGGAGCTACGTGGTAGCTCTCACCGCGCGTCGCGTACGTGTAGCTAAAAGCGTTACAGATGTCGTGCACGTAACGTACGTGTACTTTTCACGTTTGCGTATGAGCAGTCCCTACGTACGTGAAATTAAAACTGTCAAGTAGCTGCCGGGTAGTGATGGACGCACGGTAGTTGCAGCGCGTCCATCACGGGCCGCTCTTCTTGCTATCGCATTCATTGCTTCGCCCTTGCGGCGAAACTGTGACTTTTTTTTATGGAAAAACCCGTCACTTATCACGAAGATTCGTTTTGTTTCCGATGTCACCAGCCTACGGCACTTAGTTTTCCTTCCGTTTCTTCATATACAATACGTGAAAAATTGCATATACTTCCAAAATGTAATATTAGAAGTCAATCTTGTTTTGTTTGTTTCAGTATTTGTGTCGAGAAAACACATTCAAAAACAGCTTTCTTAACACAGTCTGGAAAGGAGAGCCTTTATCAGGGTTTAGCCTTCGCCATAATTAAAGAACTCAGAAAAATCAATTCAGAGGTTGCAGAGCGTGCTGCTTTACGCACTGGCTAATTGCGATTATTTAAAAGACCCCAGTGCATTATACTGGGCATGTTCTTCAACAACCACAATGGATGGCAGCATTCGCTTCGTATCGCCCTTTTTTTCAGCTTTGGAATTGCCAAGTGTGCTTGTTAGTTAAATTCGAAATTATATGTTTTCTCAGTATGAGTTTAGTGTAATATTTAGCAGATCAGTGAATGAGAAAATTCAACGTCCGGTATTGCAAAGCCCGCTTCCGAAAATCGGCTATTTGGGGATATAATGACCAGTACTTACTTTGACTCAGCTGCAAGGAAGAAATCTCTGTAATGTTTTTAAGCTGGATAGAAACATACGAGCTGCTCCCAAACGTTAATTAAATTGCTTACCCGTTGTTGAGATATCCGATCTCACTGAAAAAAAGGTGTATCCCACTTCAAGATATTGTATATAAGACTAGAGTCTAGAGCCTTGGTTGAATGAGCGCAGCATTAACTACAGCGTTTCTCATTGTGGGCACCGATTTTGAAGTGCGAACCGTTGTTTTTTTAGTCAAGCTGCTTGTTCTTTTTCTTTTCTTGTCGTTTTCTCATTTTACTTGGTAGACATGTAGATGACTGCCACCATCTGCATTCAAGGATGCTAGGTGGGTGAGGCATACAGTGGCCTCCGTGATTTGCGGCCGGCTCGGGCCGATAGGTTGTCACAGAGGCCATGAGGCTCGGCTCGTGACCGCGAGAGAAAGATAAAAAAAAAATGGGGGACGCTTAAGCTTCGCCTTTAAGAGTTGAACGCGATAGCGATATCCTGCCCCTAGTGCGCACTTCGAACATTACGACTGTTTAACAGAATGCGCGCACTAAGGTGTGTGCCTTATGTAATGGGAAGCATGCTTTAATCTAGGAGCAATTATGCGCGAGAAACTTTTTCAAAGTTCCGATGCACCCACTACGTGGTCTTAAGGGAATACGCCCAGTAATGTGTGTGCCTTTTGTAATGAGTGGCTGTCTTTAAACCACCAAGTCGTTATGATATTGACATGGTGTGACGCCCGATGACAATGCACGCTTGTACAACGCAATATTACTGCGATATTAGATCTTGTACTGTCACACCCGAATACAGGACGCGTACTTTTGGAAAGCAGGAAAGTTACTTTCAGTGCAGCTCCAAGCAGAGGCGTGGCTGTGTGGTAGAACACCTGCTTGCCACGCAGACGGCCTGGGTTCGATTCTCACTCGGACCAAACATTTTTATTATTTATTTTATTTGCAGCTTTTTCGATTTTTCGATCACGGACAAGATGGTGATTTTTCGCTCACAACCAACGGCTCCGACGCCGGCGGCGGAATTTCTGCGATACGAGCTCTTTAACGCTATCGCGTTAAAAATTGGACCATCTCCCCGAAGGGAACCCTGATGGGATGCGAAGCAGCAGCGTTGCGCACGGGTGGCGTCAAGGGTTGAACGGCGCTAACGCGGGTGCTGCGGTGAGCGCTAGAAGATTCGTTTGAAGCGAAACTCGGTGTAGCGTTTACTGGTGTAAACGTTTGTTTGAAACGCAGACACTGGAGGCGAGCGGGCGTTGGAGCCGGCAGCTGCGGGCGCTCCGACGGGTGAGGTAGAGAGTGACGTACGCGCGCACCTGCAAGGGAAGCGTACGAGGGGAGCGTGACGTGAACGCCCAGCTGCGGCGTGACCTACTTGGCACCGCTCCAACACCTGCGCCGAGGGAAGCGCGTTGCCTCGCGTTTGTGCGGACGGAGAGACAGCGTTACACACGCTATTCGAAGAGCTGTTTCGCATCTAAAAGCCGGCTTGTTAAGTGTATGTTCATTGAAGCGTACTTTCGGGTCCCGACAAGTGCAATAGCGGGACGAACTGCTGTCACATGTGGGCATTTTCAGGCATCCTATGCCGCTCTATACATCCCCGCAAGGCATAGTTTTCAGTTCGAGGTGTAAAGAACATGTGAATATTTAGCGTACTAGGCGGTGCCATCAGGACACCACAGAGAAAGTGCGGAAGAACACCAAAGCGGGAACCCGGATCGCACTTCTTTTTTTTTTCATATTATGAAAGGTGTGCGTGAAGATTTTGTAGAGATGCTCCACCGTTGCAGCAGCTCAATGTTCTTGAGCAGTTTTAATTCGAAGGCAAGTTTGCCGCAAATCGATGCCGCTCAATGAGAAAAGGAAAGAAAAAGAAAAAGACAGTAAAGAGAAATGCTAGATTTCCATGTTTTTGGAGCCCATTCCAGGACAGAAAAGCGGCACTTCGCACTGGTTGGTATTACATAACGGCGATTATTGAAGCCCGAACTGCACATTGACAGCTAGTCGCACACGAACCCGTAAGAGTGTTTTTGTAACCGTCCATGGGGCTCTGTCTCTTCGTGCAGCTTTCGCTTCTTTATCAATCTTTATTGTAGAGATCAAAACAGCGCATAAGGCCATGCGGATGAAGACTTCTTTCAAATAATTCCTTCGTTAATTAGCCCATTACAGATCAGCTATTGGCCTAAATGAAGTTCAGGTTTACATTTACAGCAGAGCGGTCGGTTATGCGCTAGCTTCTGATCTGAACTAAGTGCGTCATCAGCAGTGGCGTACCCAGAGATATTTTCGAGCGGTGCGCGCCCTATTGAAACGTTCCGTATGCCCATTCCAATAATTCCGTATGCTTCCGCAACAATCTTACGGAAACATATCGAAAATATAAGGAAAATATACGGAAAACATATAGATTCCATATGGAACATATGGAATTATTCGAATGGCATACGGAACGTTTGAATAGGGGGGGCGGGGTGCAACTGTATTTTATGTGCGCCCGTGTGTATAAACATATGCAAACTTGCAAGACTTCGGGGGCTGGGGGGGGGGAGTCCCGAACCCCCCCCCCCTTAACGCCTCCCCCTGGCTACGCCAGTGGTCGACAGGTTGTGTAGAGCACAGCCAAGTCACCCCTCGCCCCACGAGTGCGAGGCGAGTACCGGGCGAGATGGGAGTAAAAAGTAAAAATTGCTCCATCTCCCGCTAAAGGGGACCATGAGGCGATGCGAAGCAGCGTTTTGGCATGTCGAGCCCGCGTTTCATCCATAGCAGTTTCTCGCCGACGTTGCCGTTTGCGCTGGGCTTCCCTAGCCCGGAGCCCGGAGTCCGCTTGCCGACGTTTACGTTGCGCTTCGGCGCGTCGAGCCTTCCGCTGCTCCGCGATCTCAGCAGGCGTTAAGGTATTATTGCAACTGGCGCCGACGTTGACGTTGGAACTCACGACACCAGCGCAGCTGGCGCAGCGACTGAGCGTGTGTACGACCTAACGCGAGACTTTTATCTATACGAGGAGGGGCAGTGGTAAGGGGGAGTGGTAGTGGAGAGGGGGAGAGGAGGTTGTGGAGAGGAGGTGTGCCGAGAGGGTTTGCGCATGCGCAGTAAGGGTGGTCTCGCCGCACACCGGATTGAACTCCGCCATAAGCTGCTTCGCACCTAGAACAGCGCGAAATAGACGAGACGAACGAAAAGCCACACTAGACAGCGTTCGTCTTGTTGGGTTCTTCGTTCGTCTTCTTTATTTTGTGCTGTTTTTATCTTTTACAATGTGTGACCAACTAGCGAAACGAAAAATACTTCTGAGGGGCGATTGCTGGGCGAGCACAAAACTGTTCACTTGTTTGAGGCGTTGCTCTGCTCTCGTAGCAAATTGCGCGCGCGTCTGCAGGGGTGATATTCACTCCAACGTTGTCATGTTCATTGAGGGGCCGTGTAACGCCCAACTAACAACGAGTTTATGTGTAGAGACGCCGAGAGCAGCGAGAAAGAACGCGACCGAGATGCCGAGACACCGAGCGCAAGCGACGACATGACGACACCGACGCCGCCGGTCGGTTCGCCGATGTCAACGCAAGGTGTTGGAGATGCTTTCTACGGCATAAAGGGGTGAGGCGTACATAAAACGACGGTGACAGATATATTGAATGTGACTATGCGGTACCAGCGCTACCGCCATGCCGCACCACCCACCTTCGCAGAGCAGAATGGCTTTGAATTTTTGTCATGAGTAAAGGGGCCCGGGGCGCGTGCCGGAAGGCGGAATGCGTCAGTGGTGTGCGGGGAATGGAAAAGTACCGGATGGTGTGCACCCCCGCTACGTCCACGCACGCCATTGACCGGGGAAAAGTGCGTGCCACGCGACCCGAACTGAGGTGCGGAACCCCAGAGGAAGAAGCAGTCATTGTTCGGTGGAGTTGGCCAAGAGGAAGGTGGTGCAAGCCAGCGTCGCGCCCACGACGAGAACAGCAGGGCCAAGTTCTGGAGGCAGCGTTGCGTGAGAGTGGCCGTCGACCTCTGTGTCTACCGAGCGAGGCTTCCCGGGCTTGCGGCCTCATCACGCAGTTTTTCATGGCCTCTGCGGCACTACCCCAGGTTGACGAGACGGCAACCCACCGACAATGACGGAGCCACGTCGGTAGTTGGATCCCGTGGCACTGAGGAGAGGCCGACAGTTAGGCCTAGCTGGGAGGGACCGGTGTTCTCGACGGAATACGAGGCATCGGCGATGAAGATGATCAGCGAGGCGTCTGATCACCGACGACGGCTCTGAGACGTCGACTGGGCGTCGACTTGGGCAACGAACAGAGTCAGCGGACTCCACGAACGAAGTAAGAACGTTCGATTCGTAGCGCAACTGACCCAGAGGTCACAGTGGCCAGACTTTCGAGTCAGGAAGAGCTAAGCGTAGCTTGTATGTTAGTTAGTGAGTGCGCATTAACTTTGCATTTCTGCACTTGTTGATTTTGACTGTAAATTTCGAGTGTGTTAACGTTGTTTGCCGTGATGTGTGAGATAAAGTTTGGTTTGCGTGCCGCCACGGTGTCTCCCGAGTCTCTCGTCCCTCTCTCTCCCAACTCCATTCCGCATTGCAAGCGCTCCCGAGATACGTTACAATTTTAGAGCGAAAACTCTACTATGCCATGTCATCCAAGGTTCGGCTGTTCAAGGTCATTGCAATGCGATGACCTTGAACAGTCGAAGCGCGAACCGACAGAGCGGAAGTGTGGCAGGCGTGACGTCACACCACGTCATTCAATGAGGAAAGGCGTCGCAGCTGCACTCGTTCGGAGCCTTGCCGCTGCGGTACCACTTGACGAGGCGAAGGTTTATTAAAACACTGCGTGCGCAGCCTTTGTAAAAACCAAGCCAAACATAACTTTCGCTTGCGCTAACTAGGCTTACGCGTGTTCAACCTGGACCATATTTAGGGGCGAAACGCCATAGGGTCTCGGCATGTCGGCGTGCATCGTGCATCAGTGTCTGCTGTCGGGACGGTCCATTTGCTTGAGCGCAAGAGAGGGCGCCACCGCCTCAGCGCTCGCCGTGTAGCAAGGGAGAGCCAACGGCGAGCGTTCACAATGGAAACGCTCTTTGTGCGGTGAACGCTGAACTACAGCCCGCCAGGAACGCGAACGCGCCCTGTCCCGCGAGAGACAGCGCCGACGCAGGCAGCGCCTGCTAGCCAGTTTCTTGATTGAAAAAAAATCACAGCATATCCACGGAGTGAATGATGATGAGTGGGCGAAGCTGCGGAGGTTCATCGGTAAACCGTGAATCTTCCGTGAATTCTGCCCAGTACATCATCACCGACGTGAGATCGGGCGCGTTTATACTAAAGGTTCGATGAGTTATGACGACTTGCAGCTCACTTTAATTTTACATGTACGCTGTGAATTTTCATTGTTTAGAAAACCACTGCTTTAAAAAACATCTGGCGTCTTTCGTTAAGCAGCTGGCGTCCTTTCGTTTTGCTTTAGAAACATCTGGCGTTCTTTCGTTTTGCTTTTAGAAAAACATCTAGCGTCTTTCGTTGGTTTATTTCATCAATCAACGGCGTTTTGAACAAAATTTTTATTGTTTAGTCACGCACAGGAGAAATCTCACCAGGCACTACCTTGGAGGTAAACAATGGCTCCTAATGGGAATGAGAGACAGAAGAAGTCGGCTTTTAGCTAACACTTACACTTCAACTTCTACTAACGTTTCCTACTGGAACATGCCAATGGCTGCTAATGAGGAATGAGAGACAGAAGAATTCGGCTTTTAGTTAACGCGCACGCTGCGAATTTTTTATTGTTCAACAACGCACAGAAAAAATCTCCCACCGGCACCACGTTGGAGGTCAAGATCTGGTACTAGCGTTACGACTGGTTACGCACTACTACGAAGGACGAACGGGTGCCGCCTTAAGGAGCTTCGCCCCTAAAACAGACTGCTTGCGCTGGTCGCAGGTCACCAGGGCCTTTGTGCCTTGGCGACCTTCCAGTTTTGTCTGGTAAATAAAAAAATTGAATTGAATTTAACTGACTACCGTTCAACGGCGACCCCGTACATATAGGCACTGTACCTTGACCTGCAATGTAGTGCCGGCGGGAGATTTCTCTAGTTCGCAGTTGAAGAATAAATACTCGCAGCGTGCACGTTAACTGAAAGCTGCCTGCAGGTCTCCGTGTCTAATGTTCCTTCTGTCTCTCATTGCCCATTAGCAGTGATTTGGCTGTGGGAAAGACCGCGCACACTGCATGCTCCACCCCTACACAGGTTTCACGTTAGTGCAGCTGAAACACACTTCCCTACATGCTTCGCCGAAAGTAGAGGTTCGTGAGCGAACAGCCTGCAGGTTTCTAGACAGAGAACACGTCGAAGTGCCATGTTTTTTTGCTCGTGTTTTCTGTCTCCTATTTTACGTTTATTATTTTTGTTTTCTCTAATCCTGGCATTTGTGTACTCTCTATACGCTCTTTTTTTGTTTATGCACCATTGTCGCTCAGTGAATATTCCTGGAACTTGATATAGTTAGTTTCTTCAATTTCTTAGAATGCAATGTAGTTGATGCTTGAGCACGATAACAAAATACCTTGTTCAAGTTGGTGACGTCATGGCAATCAGCTGCGTAAAGTCTGACCCAGCTTTAACGCCTCCCATTCCTTTGGCCGAATATTCTGGCTAAGTTTTCAATTCTATAAAGGTTACTACAACTTTTTTTTTACTTTTATTGCCACGGTAACGGACGCCGGGTATGCCAAAGCGTCCCTTACAAAAATGGACATTGACGGTCTTTAAACGTTTAACCAACGATCTACCAACTTTAATGACGGGCTATGGACTTTCACGTTCTATTAACATACCGTTAAAAGAAAGTTGATTTATTTTAGTCTAAAGACAATTTCTCTAAAGAAAGTTGCTTTACTTTAGTCTAAAGACAATTTCTCTAAAGAATGTGAAAATAATGTTTGTTAAAAAGATCTCAGTGGCGTAGCCATGGGAGGTGTGCTGGGGGTTTCAACCCCCCCCCCCCCCGCGCCCCCAAGCATTGCAACATTTACATTTTCCATGTGTGTACGCGCCTCCCCCACCGGGCCCCCACGCCAGTGGCGTAGCCAGGGGGTGGCACATCGGGCCCGTGCCCCCCCCCCCTCGAAATTTTTTTCTCCGGTGGGATAGAGCTCACAAAATAACACTGGACCACACCTACCTGCCCGGACCCAATGTCGGATCAAGGGCGTACACCCCCCCTCCCCACCCCCACCCCCAAAACAAATTTCTGCCTACGCCGCTGCCCCACGCACCGCAACTTTTACATTTTGCATTTTGTACGCACTCATATACAAACAGACGTAAAGGTCGTCGACCCCTCCCCCCCCGTCCCTGAAAAAAAAAGAAGCTGTGGTATACGCCCTTGGTGACGGTCATGTTCTTACTTCATTGTCATCAGTTGTACATTCTGTCTGTGATTGTGTATTTATCTATATTAACCTTTATATATATGCATGCATATATGCCCGGGGATCTATATAATAATGTATAATCTACGTACATTCAGTGCATGATAATATTACAATGTACCTTCCACTCCTGTACGCAATAGCCCTGCAACAGGGCTGACAGTATTAATAAATGAAAATGAATGAGATGATCCATGCGGCAGGCGCGACCGGGATTCGATTCCGTCAACAGTCGAGCACCATAACCACTGGACCGTGGCGGATATATATATCACCTCATAATACATGCGCGCGTGCGCGCACACACACACACACACACACAACACACACACACACACACACACACACACACACACACACACACACACACACACACACACACACACACACACACACACACACACACACGCACACGCACACGCACACACACAAATTACGTGCAAAGTTTTCATGCACCGTGCTCAGACCCCCGAGTACTTTTTTCTCGTACCACTGTCTGAATAAAAGTTGTATTCGGTATCTATTTAGTTTGACATAAGGACTATGAATCATTACATTAAAATCTCGCGTGTATACGTGTGCAGCAATTGAATAATTTAATTCTTTAATTTAAACTTTTATTCACAAGATATATACGTTTTGTAGCAATTATTGGCGTTCTTGCTCACTTGTTCAAAATAACGTTCCCTGTAGCTGCACCAGACACTTCAAATTTCGCGCGCTTACATTCGAATTTTTTTTTCTTTTTGCAAAAGTTGAGGCATTGTACACATCAAATATATTTTTATTTATATAAATGTTTTTTTTAAGTATTTATAAGCAGGAATGAATATTTTTAGTTAGAATTAAAAAATAATGGTGCACGAATGCGGACCCGTCAACGTCTGCGGGACCGCAGTCCCATTTGCTTGTTTGTTGCTCGTCGCGTCCATGCCGCTTCCCAAAGGGCCGAGCTTGAAGTTGAATTTTCTGTTGTGTGAATGGTGCTTGCGCTCTGTGCTCGTGTTGTGTGTTCTGCCAGTGCTGCTTACGACGAAGACTCAAGCGAAGACCTCCTGCTTCATATCGTTGAGCCGTCGCCGAACGAAAACAGGTACGTGAACGTTGCTGCTGTCAGCGCTTTGTTAACACCGTGAGCAGGATAATAACGCTGTTAACTATGTTTTTCTTGACTAGTAGACGATAGGTGAGCTTTTGTTAACGTAGCGAGCCTGTTGGTGTGTATCATTTCATCAGGATCAAGGGTGTGATGTTAAGTGCAGGCGAACTTTTTTGTTTGTTTGGAGTGTGAAGCAAGTGTACGCATGCGCAGCTGTGTTTCGGCGGGGGATTTGAACAGAGTTGTGGTGGCGCTCTCCTCTGTCGGCAGTGGTGTTGGAAGTGGGGGCCCTGCTCGCGATAAATCACTATTTTGGTTTAATAATTGTAGGGCGGGGACGGCGCCTGCGTGTAAGCGTCGACCGTGTCTAAAGCGTGTACGCTTGAGTATGCTGCTAATTCATGGTGAATTTTCTAGCGCACAAAACGAACAAGGTCGGAAAAGAATGACGTGGTGTCCGCGTTGTTTTTTCCCCCGTCCTTGTTCGTTTTGAGCGCTAAAAAAGTGAACGTGTCTAAGAAAGTTCCATATGCTGCGCGTCCTCTTTTCAACAGCTACAAGATCGTTATGTGACTGCTATCAGATACGTGTTTTCCTTGCGTGTGACCAAACGTGTGTATGTGTATGCATCCGCAAAGGCACGTATTTACCGTGATATTCGTGTTAATGCGTGTGCTTGCACTTACGCTTAGGTGTTAATACAGCCAGTTTAGCTAAATTCAGACCGACGTTTTAATTCACCCGCAACATAGGTACCGATAGGTTGCCTTATGCGGCCGGCACCCGTGCCTGTTGAGCCGTTAGTTAAACTTGTGTAGTCGAACGGATCCTTGTCTATGTGTGGCCGAATAGCCGTATCTTAACTGTGCAAGCGCTAGGTTGAGCATTAGGGCATGCGTTCGAGCACAATTTATTTGATTCTGCTTGTTTCCACCATATTTAGCTTTAATGATTTTGTTCAGGTTATTAAGAATTGTATGCGCGTCGCCCCGCTTTGGCGTCAAAACTTCGCTAAATACTTTTACGTTACGAACATTATAAAACACAGTTTGTAGCGCCACCTCCAATGACATTTTCTGATGATGACAAGGCTAACGGTCTATCAGATATAGCATATTCTCTAGGCATACTCTACAGATGTTAAAGGGGTCTGTGGTATGTGCAGCATATGAATATTTTATTTATTGGTGAAAACTCAATAAAGTTATGCATACTTCACGGTACCCATGCGTAAGTCATGCATGTGTTGCTGCTCAAATGTAAAATTAGACAATGTATTTATGTGAGCACACAACAGATCTAGACTGCCTTTTTTCAAGCTGTTGGCATTGGAACAATTATAGAACTTCAAGCATCAGTTTCACCGAATGCTTATTGTGTATTGCTAAATTGCAGTCAGTAGCTTCCAGGATTCTGGGTGCCGGGGGTTGCTAAAGCTTGCGTGCTTTATTGTGATGGCATGTGGTTCAAGATTGATGCCTTGTAAGTCTTAGCATTTCCACCTTTTTCCCCATACGGTCTGTGCTGCTTTGGTGAGGAGTATTGCCTTTTTTAGCCAACCAGAATCATTGAAACTAATGACCACAATTTGGCTGTACACAATAGTCATTTAGCAAACTGAATTTCTGACATTATATAATCGTCCCATTGTGAGCAGCCTGAAGAAAGCTACATTAGTTGTATTCACAAGTTAACACGTAATTTAATTTTAGATGTTACCTGCAATGGATGCATGATGAATGTGCATACCGTCATGTATGTGTAGTGGTATTGTGCTTTTGTGCAATAAATAAAATTTCATATGATGCATATTGCATTGCATTCCCTTTAAGAAACACATCGTATGAGTATCATAGTATATCTACAGAAATACAAATGTCCCTGTGTGGATGCACTCATGCACACGTTTCGCCGCAAGAGCAATATTTACTGATAGCAGCCAATGTCATTACTCACACACATAATTGAACTTTCAATTACACGTGGTTAACACATACAGCTCACAGGGGGCATCTTTGCCTAAGAGCTGTAGCTTTGCATTGGTGCATGAGTGAGCTAGAAAGGGTAAAGTTCAGATCTTTTATATCAAATGTATAAAAAGTTCTGCCACAATACGCTTTTTGTTGCATTTATTCTTCAGCATGCCCTTCTTGCATTTATCATTGTGTGGAGTCAGATTTTACTGAATATGTTGGCTGTGCACTGCATTTATACCCACACAGAACTAAAAAATGTTCCAGCATGACGGGAGTATACTGTATGTGACACTCTTTCTTGGGAAACTTTTGGTCATTACTCCTGTTTTTGTTTTAGGCTTCTGGGTATGAATCTACTGTAGAGAAGGAACACCGTGGCCCCACTTCTGTCGAAGGAACCAGAGTCGCCTGGGCAGCTGAAGATGGATTGTGCAACCAGCCGGGAAGAGCTGTGATCTTGTAATGTGCAAGTGTATGAACAGTCACGTTAAGTTAATCTAACACCAATTACATTACCTTGTCAAATTTTGTGATTTTGTAATGCGCAAGTTTATACGCAGTTACATAGAGTGAGCTGTAAATAACCCTTGGGCAAGTTTGTGATCATGCAGCCTGGCGGTTTTTACAGCACATAGGTTTTACAAATACTTGACACACTCTCTTACTTTTCTTTCCTTTTTTTCAGTTGTGTATCTGCGCTGTCAACAGCGTCAATATGCTTTTTTAATACTGATGCCTCTAATGTAAATTTTTATGGTTCCAGATAGTTTACTTGTTAACTACTATGTATGAGGGGAAGTCAAGAAGTAAGGGCACATTTGAGAAACAGTACACTTACTCTAATTATAGAAAACTGAAGCATACATTATTTTTGCTACATTACCTGCCTGCACTTCAACGCACTTTGTGCAACGTTTCACAAGTTTCTTGATTCCGTCAGAAAAAAAAGTTTTTTGGTTGCACCTGTAACCAATTTTGCACAGCATCATGACTTCTGCGTCAATAGCGAATTCTTTCAATGGTCCAAACGTATAAAAATCGCTTGGAGCCAGGTTTGGACTGTGTAGTGGGTGTTCCAGCAATTCAAAACCCAACTCCTTTATTGTTTTGGCAGTCCGCTTGGCAGAATGTGGCCGAGCATTATCTTGCTGCAGGATGACACCTTTTCGCAGTTTTCCATGACATTTGGATCTGATTGGAGGTTTCAGTTTGGTTCGTGACACATCACATTAGTTCACACTTCACAGTTTCGCCTCTTGGGGTGAAATGAACGGCTACGACACCGTCCTTGTTCCAGAATAGTGTTAGCATAATCTTATGAGCTCATCGTTGACGTTCAGATTCCTTAAATTCTGGTGATGAGTGTTTCTAAATTATGCTCGCAGCTTTACCTTCCGGTTTGTGATGATGTACCCAAGTTTCATATACAGCAACAATTTGCTCTAAAAAAATCCAATCTCCCTCATGACGATAACGGGTGAAATGTTTATAGGAGATATGTCAAAACTTTGTGCCTTATGATGTGCTGATAATTAATTTGGGACCCACCTTGCACACACTTCAGAAAAATTTAGCCTGTTTTGTAAGATGGAAGTACGGTGAACCAAAACTGATATCTAAAGTATTTGCGATTTCGTCTGCTGTGATTCGTCTGTTTTCCATCACGATACCCAAACGTTGATGGCCTGCTCGATCTTTCCACGTCACATAAAAGTTATTCCATGTTCGACATGCACTATCGATTCAGAGATCTTGCTTTGTGATAAACAAATGTCACCATAATGTACTTGCATTTGACGAATAATTTCTGCAGGTTTAACACCTTGCGCAGAGAAAAGCGAATCACTGCCCTCATTTCCTCCCTGGTGAAGATCGACAATGGGACTGCCATGTTTAACGGTCTGCTACACTCTGACTAAAGCAGGAATAAGAGTGACACATTCCAGAGAAGTGTTGCAGACGACACTAATCCAGTGCTGAATACTATACTCGGCGACAACTTACCTTGACAGTGGAGCCAAGGCTACGGAGCCGGGGCTTCCGCACATTCGTGTGGCTCCGCAAGTAGTACAGCAGCTTGCGGCTGATTTCGGTTTTGCTTGCTCGCATCGTTCACGCGTTAAAAAAAACATATACACGAGAAATGTGAATGGAAGAGACATTTCGACTGTTCAGTGTACGTTTTAGTGTCATATTACGAGTATATTTTTCTTGGAGAACTGAACAATACGTTTGCAGCCGCACACTGACTGACTAGTCATGGACACCTTGTTTACTTCGGAAAACGGGCATGCTGAAAAGGTGGTGCTGTCTATGAAATGGAGAGAACTGGACGACATTCTTGCAAAGTGAGCAATAACTGTATTTTACCTGTGACTTTCCACCACTGTTTCAGTCTCATAATAAATAAAGCAGCATTTATTTCAGCAAGGCAAATGAGAAAATTATGAGCAAACTTAAGTACTATTTTTTAGCGCGGTAGCAGGCATGCGTTTCGGTTCCGCAGCTTCCACAGTGCTGTCAAGAAAAGCTGTCGCCAAGTGTAGCAGTATTAACAAACCCTAGTGGGAGAGATAGCAAAAGTCGCTTTACTTTTTGACTTCCCCTCGTATATATACATCTGATCGTCTTACAATTAATTTTTATTTATGTTAGTGATCTTTTCCATAGTGTTGTCGTTTTTGCCACGCTGTAGGCAGTTTACACCTTAAGTACCTTTTTCGAAGATCTGTGCTCTACCAAGACACTAATATTCACAGATGTAAACACATGTTGTGCTAAAAAATAAACATCTTTGTTTGAAGGTTGTGTTCACTTATTTTGGTGAGTTGGACAGGAACTTTGCTAACATGCGTCAGAACTTCAGTCACTAACTTCAGGCATCACTATAGTTAAATGTTTACCTCAGATGTGCTGGCACACTGTCAAAATATTTCCTGTGTGAACATTTGTGGACTTTACCTCTAATTTAATGTTTACAGTAAACTTGATGTACCTAACACAATTTTAAGCATGTGGTGCATTGAAGAACTACATTATGAAACGCTTTATTGCACATTACAGCAGCATTTATTATAGCTATATTTCCTGCTTGAGATCATCCCACTTTGGGACGATGGCCAAGTGTAAGTGTAGGCCCTTCCATAACGCAAGCCAGGGTGACTAGTGCATGCAGCACAGCAGCGCCTGCATTTACATTTGGCCGTTCTCCTAAAGTAAGAGCAATTTCCATTAGGCAAGATGCATCAACCAAGCTTCAATGACCAATAGTCAGAAACATTGGTAACAGGTATTTAGGATGCTTTAAAAAGAGTGCAATTTTCAATTTAACGTTCCGTTAGCATCTATTGAAAGTTATAAGGAAATTTCAATTGGTTATCGGAGGCCAATAGTCGACTAAATGTTGGTTGCTGGTATATAAGACGTTTAAAAACGGTCTAACAACTTCCAATTGAACATTCCTTTAGCGTCTATTGAAAGTTATTAAGGAAATTTCTATTGGTTATCGGTGGCCAATAGCCGACGGAATGTTGGTTGCTGGTATATAAGACGGTCTAACGACTTTCAATATACCGTCAGTAGGTTCTATCGACTTTTCGCCAATAAACTGTCTATTGACGGTTGGTACAAATTTTTGTAAGGGGTTACGCGAGCGACAGCTATGCTGTTTCTCAAAGCCTCTTATTATTTATCTTGGAACTTTAAATCACAAGAAAGCGATAATGCGACTTTGCGGAAGAGATACCCAAACAAATATCTTACCCATGGACGTTTCGATGGCAGATACGGTGGTTGGATCTGCGTTTTGAAATGAAGAAATACCATGATTTTTTGATGAAGTCACACGATTGAATTACAAAGGACGAGCTGTTTTGCATATGCTTATTCCATACAACTGATTCTTTTTAAATGCGTACGAATCAAGTCTTTATTTTCTAGTTATGCAATTACACACAGAGGGTTCTGCTAAAAAAAGCTGCCTAGACATCCTGACAGGTTCAAAGCCTGATTCCCACGGGCTTCCACGGAATAATGTTTTCTGACTTCGCTAAGTAATACTGACATTGTATTCTCGCCTACTCGAATTAAAGCGATTTGATCGGGTAAGCTACACAGACGGGACTAGTCTGAGGCATTTTTTTTTCGTGATGCATCGGTCACTGTAAGTCGAAACTTCACCGTGGAAGGAAAACTGGATATTTCAGAATCGGCGTCCAGATTTTAGCTATCGTGGCAATCAGTATCCATATCTTTTTCCAAATCTGACGTCAAATGCCGTTCAGAAATAACCCATTTATGCATGGGTTATGGGAAAGTCATGAATTCAAATGGCAACGCGTGGTGACACTTTGCCCAAGCGCTCTCCGTCCTCCGTCCTCTTTTCGCTCTCATCATCTTCGCTATCCCGGCCCTAGTGGTGTTGAATTTCGTGATTGCGGCCCGATAGCTGAGGTGAGTTTGATACCCGTGCTGTATACTATGCCGCAATCCCGGACGCATCGAAAAACACATACGTACAGGGTCGACCACATCTAAGCTGAACACCTCATTAGTATTCAAACCGGTAAAACTAGTACGTTTCTTATACTTCGCGAGTGCAATGCCCGTTATAGAACGTCTAATCATGGTGTCGACAAACACAGTAATGATTTTCCGAATTATGAATTAAACAACAGCTTCAATGAGGTCTTGAATACTAATGAGGTGTTCAGCTTAGATGTGGACGACTCTGTACATATGAACGAACAGATATGCATGAAAATCAATCACTAAAAAGTGTTACTAGTCTGCTAGAAAACAACAAAAAATGCGCTAATTATGCAAATACCTCCTACAACAAAAAACACTGATTCGCAACTATAAACGTGTACTTTATTCATATACATGTGACATGTGCAGTTCCCTGGGAGCAGAGGCAAATGAGTGACAATTTCGAGGCTTGCAGTAATTTAAACGATAGGGTAGAATGTAATGAGGAGAGGACCCCTCATGTATACATATGCATGTCACTTTGCTACTGCAATAAATTGTGTTGTGAACAGCGCTGTGCTTGGAGGCTCTTTAGTCCCTCGCGCTGTCTCTGGATTAATTACCAATATCAAACCGAACTGTATGTAGAACCTGCTTTCTCCTCGTTTTGTATTCCGACTTGTAACTCTGCTTTGTAGATACGTTAATACATGGAAGTTCTTGACGTTACGTTTACTCTCGTTTATGATGAATCTGTACTTGTGCAGGTTACACATGTCAAAGCGAATCTATGAAATAAAGGTAACACGCAACTTTGACATTGCAAGTGAACGCTTCTTCTTGTCAAGTGAATGTAACATCTCTTTTTGCGGGGATAAAATGTTAATATAAAGTTGCTCACGCTCATGCACAAACCGTTGTTCAATGATGATATACTACGTGTATTGCTGACTTCTGTTTTCTTTATTGGTCCAGCCACTAGCCGCCGAGGCTAACTGTCTAAATATTTTGTACGCATTTTTTGTACTTATATGAGTAAAACCCGTTATGATTTGGTTTGATTTGAATAACGCTACAGGAGAAGCACAAAAACAAGGCGAACGCATTTTGTTTGCAATTTGGATTATGTTATAGACTTGAATGAGGTACTGTGCCCCGAGCATGACGACAGCAGTTGAAGTGTTAATATAAGGAGACTCCCTACAGGAGACGTATGACCATTTCAGAAAACAAGTGCTGGAGGCGACTTAGTATACCAGTTTACTGGGCAAGACTTTTTTTTTTGAAATATATGCAGTGATTGTTCCAGGACATATTACTGGATAATAAGCAATGCCAAGGCATTTAAAAAATTGAACAATACTGATAATGCAAGATTTTATTGAAATCTTTCCTGCGGTCTAAAACATTGATTGAAGTTTAAATATTGCTGTTTTTGTTTTGTGCTCACTATTTCTTACTCCTTTAGAAACACACCGCAGGCCTATATTCGTCATGGCATTTTTAAAATGAATGGTGGCTTGTCTTAGGTAACTACCTGAAAAAAATGGCATAATGCTGTCATCAGCAGTAAATGTATTCAGAAGAGTACTGTTCTGACAAGCCGGAGTTAATAACAAAGTAAATAATATTTTAGGAGAGAGCAACCAGTAATAAGTTTATTTGTTTCAATCAATTTTCTAAATACCTTCAGTTGTCCAAATTTGAACGGATGATTTGCGAACCGTGCGCTTTCCGCCCGTATTAGTCGCAGCAATTCTGGGAGCGGTCATGTGAGGGCAACAGCTTGGTTACGGTAATAATGCTCGTAAAAAACTGTAGTTACTCTAACGGGTGTAGAGCAACTACGTAAACCATAGAGAATATCAGGGTCTCATGGCAAGCTTAAATATATTTATGTTGTCTCGATGGCGCCCAATAGTATGCCATGCATCAAATTATTTACCGTGTTTATTCCAACGCGTTACCAATGCAAATGGCAGTAGAGTGCACATCGATAATGATATATCTGGTATTTAAATGTATGTTACATATAACGATTGTCCTATTTTAAGGTGCAAGTTAGTGTCTACCACCCATGCTAATTATATTCGTGTGTGTAAAAAAAAAGAGGATGACCTTATTTTTATGTCCGGCGGTCCCATGCCGCCATTTTCCCACAGGGCGGGTGCCCTACCAAGCGACTATGAACTTCGTTCTGCCGAGCACTAGGCCGGAAGTGCGCGTGTCCCCATTTTAACGGTAGGTACCCGTCGGCAGCAATTATCTGCCTCCCACAGCAGCGGCGGATGCTCAACTATTTCACCAAGGCTGTGGTAGGTTGAGGTGCATCCAGGTGCCTTCACAGAACCTTATGGGGCCACCTTTCGAGATGAGTACCCATTACCAACAGAGCGCCAGGTCGGCGTACTCATCTACCCATTAGGAAAAGCCGGTGGGTTCCCGGTCGGCACTGGGAAACGAACCCGGTACCTCCCGCATTGGAAGCGGACGCTCAATCATGTAGCCACCGCTGGAGTATATATATAGTACTAGCTTATAAGAATGCGTCTAAATAGTAGTCGATCACGCCTGTTAGACCAAATAAAGCTAACTGCAGTAATGTGTTACTAGTACCCCTGCGATCACAAAGGGTCATCGCAAACAATAGCCCAGCGCTGCAGACCTATGAAAGTATACTTGGTATAAACATCACATTTCGCATTTTTATATATACTCTGTGCAGCTGCTGAAGTGAGAACAGCGGAGTCCGTGACACGGCAAATTAGCATGGTACCGAGCGCCAACACCTATGCCATTGATTTAAACGTGAGTAGGCTCGCAATCCTGAGATATAAGATTGATGCGAATCAAACAAACGGACTAGTTATGCACCAAATGCATTAACCTGTAACACCTTTCGTGCTGTACTAACCGTCATCGTGAGCCATTAGCCAAGCGAGATGCGACAACAATAGCCAGAAGCTGCTGTCCCGTCGCTTGCTGCGTTACACGCCAGGTTAGGCTTAACTAAGTCGCCCAACCGTCCGTTCTCTGCGAAGTAACACGCGTCTACAACAGTGACTCGGTTAACGATGGTGGTTGTTGCCTCGATATTTCACGAAGGAGAAAGGCCTAGCTGGCATTGAAAGCGATACCAGATGGTTTCCCATTCAGAGGCAGAAAACAGAAATGCGCTTACCCATGATTGTAAGGAAGCTGCTTGGGCGAGCTGTCACTTCGTCTGGGACGCGTACACTGAAAATCCAGGCAAGGATGAAGGTCGTTGTCCTCAAAGCGGAGATCGGTTAATGTGTTGGAACCTAGCGAGATGATTCAACCCACTACGGGGGATCGGCAATCAGTCGCGTGGCAGTAAAAGTCGCGTGGCAGGAAAATTTGGAGGCGACACTAATGATTCATTCATGTGTCTGGTAGTCGCACTGACCCCTCGGCGTCCGTGTGCTCTGGTGTCTTCCTCAGGTCAACTTTATGTTTTATTGCAGTGCCGAATCTGATCTCAGAGGCCGTGTAGAACGAAGCGCGCGGCTGAGACCTGCTCCGCCAGGTGTCGCAACGATCTTGCTGCTTGCAAGAAAACCGTGTACTCTTTCAAGTAACTCATTCAAATAATTTTGATAATTATCCCAACAGTCGATTGGCCAGTTATCTTAAGTAAAGTTATGCTCGGATATAATATGCCAAAGAACTATCGAACTAAACTCATCAATTGTTAGCGGTTTTATTTTTTCAAACGCATGTTCTGAATATTCGGAAAACCCGGAGTAAGTGCTCGACCTGAAGTGCTTGAAAAGAAAGAAAACGGTGTCTGTCGCTTGCTGCGTTACACGCCAGGTTAGGCTTAACTAAGTCGCCCAACGCGAGGTTGTCCGCAGGAAGAAGCCATCACGAAACCGCCACGTCTGCCGGTGTCTGCCCGTGCTTGTTGGTTTGGTGGATTGGCTAAGATTCGACGTGCTGTAGCGGTTTTCTTTGCATTCTTGCGGATTCACTGATAATTTGAAAATCGTCAGCTGAGGCCGATGTCTAAAAACTCCCTGGCAGGGGTCCAAGGGGAGACCTTGGCGCATCTCTCCCACCTAACGACCTCCCTGTGGATTTGTTCTCTCGCAGTGGAGTCACAAGCTCCGGTGGCATTGGTACCATCTAGCGAGGCTCCATTCGTCTGAACAACCTCTCTATCCAGGAATCGCTTCATGCTGCCACTCCTCTGTACCAGACGATAACGGTTGTGAGACATTCGGTCGAGGAGGTATCGTGGTAGATCGCCAGACCAGACCTGTGTTGCTGATTTGCTCAGGTGTTCCACATTTGCGAGAACTCCGGTGAGTGCATTCATTCCTGCTCACCTAGCTTGCACCAAGGGAATGTAAGAGGTGTCGATTCCAGTCTAACTCCTCAGCAAACACTGGAAAAACTAGCGGCAGCTGGTGTTATTGCAGTTTACCGATGTAATAGACTAGTTGACAATACCAGGTGCCTACTGAGTCAGTTTTGCCACTTTTGCCGGAACTACATGCCCTTCCGAAATTAAGATATGGCCCTCGTATTCAGAGTAGATCAGCTAGCTCCGCGCCCTCTTCATGTCATTGCTGAGATTTGGTCACAGGTCGACGGGTGTAAATCGGACCAGCGCTGCTGCACATGTGGAGAAGACCATGCCAAAAAAACTGCACTTCAAAAGTGAACGTTGTTGCCTATGTGGTGGAGACCATACCGCTGATTTTCCCACTGTTCAGCTCGCGCCCAGGAAGTACAGATTCTGGAAATAATAGATAAACGGCGATGTTCTAGGAGAGAAGCCATCACTGTGAAAGAAAGGGCATTTGGTGTGCAGGAGTTGCTTCTAAGCATAATTCTGTCTCAGAACAATCCCTCACTTCAATTATTGAAGCAGCTGTTCAGAAGGCAGTAGCGAAGGCTATGGACCAGCTATTGGCGAACCTGGGAGACAGCATTGCACAGGCTATTTCAGAAAAAATGAATACCCGCCATGCAAACTGCTGGTCAGTGCTCTGTAACATCTTTGAATACTAAACCTACACAGCGTACCAATGAGGCAAAGTAATCAGATACCCAACTCTGAATGTGGTATCGCGTCAAACGAGCTTCATCTTTTACTCCGTCTCTGAAACCAGTCAATCAACGATATGGAAATGACAGATGCAGACCATATTGCTAGGGCCCAAAAGAGAGCAATCTCGTCAGCTAGTGAGGACTCGTCATCTCTGCCTCAGTCGAAATCGAAGAAAAGTCAGCCTAAATCAATTTTGAAAGAAAGTATATTGGAGAAGGCCAATTTCTACTGCGGCGCTTTCTTCACCATAGGGTCGTTGAAAGTGATTCAGTGGACTGCCGCTCCATTTTATCAGCTTCTGTAGACCTTTTGTCTTGTTAATCAACATAATCCGGATAAATTTTATTACAGGAAACTTGGTTAACTAATGAAAAAATTTTCATTAAATCTTACCGGTGTTTTCGATTAGACCGACTACTAGAGAGTGGAGGTCTAATCACATTCATTTCAGGTAAAATATGTCATAAGGCAAAATTTTTTTCAATTATGGATCCTGACTGTGAAATGTTAACCGTAGAGATGGTCCCCGGCTGTTTTCCGTATATATTATAAACACTTATTTCCTTGCGGTGTTCAGTGTACTAGCTTTCTTGACAGGGCATTAATTTTTGTGGGCGTGATATTGATTTCTGGGGACTTTAATTCGCATCATATTTCTTGGGGTTTAAAAACAGATTCCTGCGGTAACCGGCTTGGAACTGGTCATTAGATAAAAACTTTCTTGCAAAAACTCGGATCTTGTACATTCGTGAGAGGCCTGAACTGCTCTACAATCGATCTCATTTACTAGCAATAGTCCTCTCTGTATCTTCATGGTCGACTATTGACAGTGCCACTAATAGTGACATCTACCAGTAATTTATGAAATTTTTGCCCAGTGACATTCGCTGCTGAACAAACCAATACATTTATAAACTACAGCATATTTAAGAAATGCTTGATATCTGCAATTTCTCCAGTATCCGATGTTTCTGATGAACAAAAATCAAGGATAATTTGTAGTGCTCTGGAAACTTCTAGAAAAAAGTCAGAATTTGTGATTCAATCAAAGAAAATAATTTGCTCAACCCTTGGTGGAATTCGGATTGTTCACGCGATTTTAAAAGAAGGAAAGCTGCCTGGAAAAGCTTATTACATAACCAATGTCCGAAAAATTGGAGCGACTATAAATTCTACCGAACCATATTCAAACACACAGTATCTAAAGCAAAGGATGACTACGACACTAAGCATTACGATTTCCTATCCAAAGCCAAAAATAAAAGTGCGCTTTTCAAATTCCTCCGTAGTAGGAAAATTCTTCATCGTCCAAACATAGATTCTTTGGTGCACTCTGACGAAGAAATTAAGCAAATGCTAAAAGATATAGCAGTTGGTCTAGAGAGATTTTCATCTCTACTATCACCATACACTAAAGTTGCAATGCCGAGTGATGACTACAACGAGATATCAATGACTGAACTGGCCACGGTAATGCAAGGACTTCCCAATTCCGCTCCAGGTTCTGATGGAATAACTACAAATATGTTAAAAATCCTTTTTAGGAGGCCCCTGATATTTTACTAGCTATAGTTAATCATTCTGTCAAATGCTCATGGATTCCTTCTAATTGGAAAATTGCTAAAATAATTCCAGTTCTTAAAAACAACTCTGCAGGATACACCCTTGACAATTAGACCAATTGCGCTAACTTCTAATCTGGTTAAATTAATAGAAAGAATTATTTATGCTCGTCTTATGAAATTGGTCGAGGAAGAAAGAGATTTTCAGCCCCTTCCAAATTGGCTCTTTAGACCTAGATGTTCTATTTGGCATGCACATGTGGATTTGGAGAGCAGAAGTAAATTAGCGCGCCGTCACAGACAAATAGCAGCCCTGGTAACATTGGATATCTCAAAAGCTTACGATAGTGTAGAATATAAAATATATTGGATCAATTAAACTTTAATGATATCCCTAATTATATAGTGAGGTGGTTTAGTGAGTTTTTATCTGGAAGGAATTTATTGTTCACTAAAAGGTCATTTCTTCAGGTATACATTGTCAGTCCAGAGGGTTTCCTCAGGGAGCAGTCACCTCGCCTCTTCTCTTAATGTATGCTGAGCAATATTCCCAGCCATGATGGTAGTATACACATACCTATATGCAGACGACATAGCATTTTTTGCGTCCGACTCTGATATACATTCCCTATATTCTCGCTTACAAACGTATATGTGCGCCATTGAAAATTGGTTAGAGGATATCCATTTATGTCTCAATGTTTCAAAGAGCTCAATGATAGTTTCCCTTTGGATAACCCAGTTAATAGAACACTAACTTGCAACTGCAGAACATACCACAGTGGACTCGGTAAACTATCTGGGAATAATTATGATAATCGTCTCCTCTGGCACACACGTATTGAATACATAACAAAGAAAGGAGTACGAACGCTAGGAGTTTTACGAAGACTTTGCAACAGTCGATCGGGGATGCGAGAGAGCCACACTAATTATGATATACAAAATGTATGTACCGCCCAGTATTAGAATTCGGATGTGTTTATATCGGGTGCACCAGCTTATAAATTGCGTCCACTTGTACTGCTGGAAAGGGAGGCCCTAGGTTATGCCTCGGACTCCCGAAATTCGTAGCCAATAATGTCCTGTACTTAGAGGCAGATTGCCCTCTCTTTTGTGCAGAATTTAGGATACTAACGGTACAAACTTTCTAAAGATGTATGAATATCCTATAAAACTAAAAATTATTTTCATGTCTCACCCAGCGTTATTTTTTCAATCTTACTGGCCTCGGTTTCATGCACCACAGGTGAGTTACGTACAAGCACTTATTGGACCCTTAGATGTTAAACTGAGTGAAGTTCCTTCCATTGACAAGGAAAAGCACAACCTTAAAATCATTTTTGACAATATATATCCAAATCATGCCAAAAATTTGCCTTACCAGATATTAAACGGCCTACTCCAAAGGCATTTAGAGGGGATACATACGACAAATATCATAGCTACAGATGCCTCACAATCCGAAGAAAAATCTGGCATTGGTATTTTCTCTGAGACCTTCAACTGGTCATTTTCATTAAGACTTCCTGATTTCTTATCAGTATTTTCGGCGGAATTTCTAGCGGTAATTATGGCTTTACGAAAGCTGACCCCATCAACCTCAAGAGTTGCAATAATTACAGATTCATTATCTTTGTGTTCCGCACTCCTGCAAATACCGAATCTCAATTATCACGTACTTTTCATTTTCTTGTTCCCACCCACGTAACTTTAATTAGATTAATCTGGGTACCGGGACACAAAGGGATAAAAATGAATGAAATGGCGGACTCTCTGGCGAAAGCCGCTCTCAGTGGTCCCATATTCTCAATTATTCCCATAACAGCACTCATAATTCGTGACAGGTTAGACGGCGTGCCATAATTCAAGACTCCGGCAAAACATTAATCACTCATCTAAACGAATATCGACACCTCTTGTCCCTTGGCCTAGGAATTTCTGTTCAACAAAAAAGATGAAGTTATTTTTACTAAATTACGATGTCGCGTTCCAAAACTAAATTTTTATATGCATAGATCTGGTCTGGCTCCCTCCCCTCTTTGCTCGTTTTGTAACCAGGACGAAACAGTTGAACATTATTTCTAATCATGTAACCGTTTCAATTTACTAAGGAAAAACATTCTCAAAGCGGCGTTTAATCGAATTAGATTGGATTTCATTACTTCTAATATTCTATCCTTGGGAGCCTCCTCATTAGGTCACTGTCACCGGGATGTCTGTTCCGCTGTACAAAAATTCCTAATTGAATCAGGGCGGTTTTAATTCGAAATTTTAAATGAGCATTATGCATTTTTTCTAACTACTCTATAATTCATTAGTCATAGAAATCATATGTGGTCACTTCTACCTAAAATTAATCGTTTCTTGGCCAATCCCCCAGAGTGGGTGTGAGCCATGCATCAAGGAAATCATCATCATCATCATCATCACTCGCTGGTCGTGTCACTAGAAAGGAGAGAACTTAAAATGCTGGAAAAGTGTTTTTTTTTTTTTGAACAAACGAAGGTATTATTGCGGTAAATTTGTTTTCGATATCGAATGCTAATAATGAACTCACAATTTGTGTAAACTAGTCTGTACAACTTGATTGGAGTATTCACGGAAAGCGTCTCTTAGACTCTTTCTTTCAAAATATAAATTTGCAATATTAGCACGGCAGTCTTTTTGACTCGCTCATGCGGCTGCTGGTTTTGTGAGCGGCGAGCACAAAGGCGTTAATCTGCGACAGTGCCAACAACGGTTCTCTGCTGTCGGGAAGCGAAGAAGAAGTGGTAGAATTGTGGGCATCTGCTCAAGCCTGATCACTTTTTGAATTTCGATGTCCTAATTCTTTTCGTGCTGCGAGCTGAAACTTCATCGACCCAGGCCGCGATCGGAGATTGTTGTTAGCAACGTGCGTACAGTTTCGCGGCGCGCGACTGGCCTAGGTAGAGTGAACAAGACAGGGGCGTAGACGAGGGGGGGGGGGTGTTGGGGGGTTCAACCCCCCCCGAATTTTTTCAATTTTGCTTGCGCATACATACACGCACACATACAAACGAACGCACGAACTTTACACAACGTATGGTTGAACCTCCCCCGAAAAAAATTTCTGGCTACGCCCCTGGAACAAGAGGTAGCCAAGCTTACGCGGGCAATCACAGGCGCGGTGCGTGGCCATGCTTTAAGGGGAACGCCTTGAATATCTCTGTTCTAAGATCCTGTGAGCTCCAAAAACACAGGGCGCAGAAAAAGCCGTGAACGCACCAGCGGCCCGTGTACGTCGTTCATTTCATTTTTACCACGTCACGTGAATAAAAAAATTATGGCAGCTTAGCGATGGTGGTACCAAGCCTGAAGCAAAGCTTTCTTGTTTCTTATTACTTTATTTTTTTTCTTTCCTCCTTCTCTTCTTTCGCCTTCTCTCTGTTTCTCTTATCTGTGTTTTTTACCAGTTGCTTTGTATTGCTTTCTTTCTCTCACTATATTTTTTTCTCTTTCTCCCTCTTTCTATTAGTTCTCTTTCTTCCCTTTATTTCTCTATTTGTTTCTCGTTAGGTATTGCTCTCTGTTATTTCTGTCTCTTTTTCGTGGGTGTTTCTTTCTTTCTCTTTCTATGTCTTTCTCTCTCTCGTTCTATCTTTTTATACATTTAATCCGTTTATTTCTCTCTATTTTCCTCTTTATCTCTCTGTGATTTTTCTTCCTTTCTATCTCTTTCTTTCTCTGTCTCTCTTTCACGTGCTCCACTTCGCTGAGCTGCTGTACTCTGTAGTGGGACTTGCCCAATTCCTGTGGCGCATGCCCACGTGTGGTTTTCTGCGGACACCAAAGCGTTTGCGGCCGGAATAAACAGCTCCATTACTTTAAAAAAAATCACACCATGTCCCTCTAAAGGGGACCATGAGGCGATGCGAAGCAGCGTTTCGGCATGTCAAGCCCACGTTTCAGAGGGGGAGTGGAGAGGGAGAGGCGAGGTGGAGAGGGGAAGGGAGAGAGATGAAGTGGAGAGGGGGAAAGGCGTATGGGGAGTGGAGAGGGGGATGGGAGTGGTGGTGTATGGAGAGGCTTTGCGCATGCGCAGTAAGGGTGGTCACGCCGCACACCACCGGTTGAACTCCGCCATAAGAGGCTTCGCATCTAGAAAAAAAAAAAAACACGTGAGCGCTTGAGCTGCATATCTATCAAAATAAAAAGGCGCGGGAACGTTCGAGCTGCACGTCCAGTTCGTCCTTGCGCCGTATGTGTGAGTAGCACTGCAGTATAGGGTCCTGAAGAAGGGTTAGAGGCGTGCTCCACACCGGTTCTGCGGCAATGGCCCTGCCTGGCATCCACGGTTTAGTGAGGGACAGACTCGCAAATACGCTTCTAGTCGGGCCCCGATCCAATTCGGCTGCTTCTTCTCGCTAGGATGTGGGCTCGTGTGCTGCTCTCGTATTTCGAACACTTCGCTGCACGGTGACTATACGTCGCCGCGTGGGCTCCAAGTTTCTTTCCACATAAATATAGGTCCAACTTCACACTCTTAGAAAGTCCTAAGCATACCCAGTTACAAGAAGTTCGCGATTTAGGCTATTTGGTAGTATTTCATTGTTAGTGGTCTGAAGCGCAATGAAGACGCTGACTATGAAAAGGGACAAGACAAGTGAATCGTAAGCGCTGTTCTGTCCTGTTTAACATAACGAAAAATGTCATACAACATATCTACGAAGAAAGATAACTTGCGATACAGCTGAAAATTTGTATAGCCACCAATTAAAATGAGCAACCTAAATAATCAAAAATGCGTATTTTGCAGCACAGCTGTTATGGTCGAGGTTTGCCGTGTGTCGTAGATAGAAAATTGTCATCATCGTGAACCGGACCGCGCTCAATTTACCTTAGCAATGTGCATGTTCGGGCTAGTTGGTAATTCATTGATCCTGCTATAACGCAAACTTCAGGGACGATGGACCGAAAAAACACAACACACACAAGCGCTACAAGCACACACCGCCCAAGTACTCGGACGCTTGACAAGAAAAGCTGCAACGTGCGGCCCTTAATCGGTGTTTGCCGCCCATGTGTTTCCTTAATTTTTAGTGAACCAGTGTGGCGAGTAGTCGGATTTGCCCAATCTTTGTGGCACATACGCGCTATAGGAGAGAGCGAGCATAGTCCCGAGCGACCGGCTACAGTCGACACAGGACATACGCACCCAATACACACGTGGTCGTGGGAGGCGCGACTCGCTGAACGGACTCTGGGAAGCCAACTGGCAACCCTAAGTCAGGCCCGCCGAGCCGCTAATCCAGTGGAGCCTTGGAAGAAGGGCCCCACCCGCAATGAGCCGCACTTTTTTTTTCAAGAAATGCTGTTTCCCTCTCTCTCTCTAGCCAAGTATAGTATAGTGAAGCAAGGGGTGCGAAAGAGAGAAGTGAGAGGGTAAAAGCCTAGCCAAGCCAGGAGCAGCTAGGTGTCCACCAGCTCTGCTGTGACCCAGCTTTGCGTGATTAGTGCAAGCTGCGCTAATAGTCTTTTATTGCAATAGCAATTATATGGGCACTCTCGGCTGGTTTTTGCCGTCGCCGTTGGCGTCATGTCCCGGATATGTATATGTATTCATATATAAAGAAACGAACGAAGAAAAATAAATCAGCCACCGGGATTCGAACCTGCCACCCTTCTTTCCTTCAGCGCACCGCTTTTAAACCACTCGCCCGCGCCGCCACCGGTTGCGCAGAATGCTAACCGCGAGCTATTTATATACACCATTTAACGCTGCCAGTATGCAGGTCTCGGATGGTGCTTCCGCGAGGACAATATGTCACGTGGTCGTGACGCCGACGAAGACAGCAGTCCGCGTTTACAGGATGAAAACTGTTTATTTGGCCGAACTTGTGACCGGAAAATGAGAACTAGAACTACCGCAATACACGCTGTACAATGATAGCGGCGAACAGGGCGTCGTCCGTCGATCAACTGACAAGCGGTCAAGCGCGTCGGCTTTTATACAGGCGCTCTGGAACTTTTCAGCAATATCGCTAGTGGCGGCGTTATCTCTCGACAAAGCTGGAACATTCGCGTACGGCGCGCAATCTTAACAAAACGATCTACTAAAATCGTGAAGCTTCTCGAACACTGCTTCGCGGCCAGCGTCGAGCGTTGATAACCGTCCTTGCTGGTCAAACTCGAACACATCAAAATAAAAGAAGAAGCGGGCGTGGCGGAACGATTGCCCGCAGGGCACGATGGAAAGCAATGCTCCTAGATATTGCTTCTGTTTGAAAACTGCCCCTGACACGCGCACTAAAAAGTGGCCCATTTCTGCATCCACACGTGATGTGGAACGCCGGGTGAACAATGCGTCGAACGCCACAGCGCGGCAGGTGACGCGGAGCGGCCGCTCCATGCGCCGCAGTTTTCAAGAAAAGAATATCTCAGAGCGTTCGTATTTAGCGCGCCGCTCTCAAATACGAATAAGTAAGTGGCACCAAGTTTGCGCTCGTCCTGTGTCTATCTTGTGCGTTCTTTTTCGAGCGCCCTTCTTTGTGGTTTGAGCAGCGCCAGCACGCTGCCAGTGCTGAGCTGTTGCCGTTGTAGTTAGGGTAATCCTGGTGTGTTCTTTTCGTAAGTCCTTTGCGCTTAATGGGCGCGCTGCAAGTATCGAGCTGCTTGGCGTTCTTATTGTGACTTTGTAACTTGTTGCTTTTCCATTCATTACTTTGCCTTTGCGGCGAAACTCTGACTCTTTTTCCCTTTTCATTGCAGAAAAACAGCTTCCGTCACTTTATGCCAGTCTTGTGCATATTATGCGTGTGAATTTACGCGTATCATTCTGCTCACGACACCTGTGCCGGCGGCACCCTTAGCTGGCCTATTCAAACGGCGCAGGTCGCTAGCTCACCTGCTGCAGTTCATCCCTGCCTCGCTGCTGTGCGCACGTTATTTGCCGGAGGAACCTACTTTCTGCTGCTGCGTTTCTATGGTGTAAAAAACTCACAGCGTCCCTTATGCATTCACCTGAGACAATTCGATGATGATGATGATGATGATGTTGCTCCTTGGATGATGGCACCTACCCACTCAGGGGGATCGGCCAAGAGTCGGGCGGATCATAAGTCTGAAATATTTTGAGAGCTAATAGACGTTACTGTATCAATTAGAATTAAGCGTTTTTTAAATGAATTTAAGTTTTTGTTCGGACCATGTTGCATAACCTCCCAAATGGCCAAATTGTTTATGTCATTATGACAATTTAAAATTATTAGCGGTTGATGTGTCGAATAAGACGATTTGACTCGCATATGAATTTCTCGATAGCACTGCATATATTCCCGTCCGAGTGCCCCAGCACAGAAGCCCCAAATGATAACAGTATAGTTGAAGTAACTGGCAGATCAAGGTGCCGCATTACAATTTCGATGGTTCGTTTTCTGAGAGAGGAAAAACGTCGGCATTCCAGCAAGAAATGTTCGATTTTTTCTGCCTCATTGCAAAAGGAACATGTAGGAGAGATCGCCAGACCAGCTCTGTGCATGAGTTGGGATCCTACAGCGCAATCTTGTCATTGCTAACTTCTATCTGCCTTGTTTTACACCATTTCTGCTCCAAGGAACTGAAGGTGTTGAAAAATCTGGTGATGAAGCGAGCCTAGAAGTAAGCACTGATAACGCGTGCTTTCTAAATCTGGCCGCAGCGACGAACGCCGTATCGGAAGTGATCAAGGACTGGGCCTGCAAGGAAGCCTTTGCCAAAGTGTTCGGAACTTCATTCAATACTAATCCTTTATGCCCGGAACCCAAACTAACCGCAGGTTTCGCAAATGCTGTGGACCCAGTGCGCGCATAATCTCAGAGTATGTGATTCAGCTGGTGTTGTTAAAGCAGAACACAATGATAATGAATCGGGTACTATAGCCACTGAAGTTATGGAGCCGGGAAGTTTACGCAGGGCCAAAATGCAGCTAAGAATTCAGCCAAAAATATTGGTGTATGATCAGGGAGTCTTACAGAAAAGGACCAGTCTAGGTGTGTGGAAAAAATTCCAACACCGGCCTTTTCCTCACACTGCGAAGCATCAGTTGCTATCACAACAGTCGTACTAATCTGATTTAAGTGATCTTGAAAAAGTCCATTCAGTACATTCCAAGGAAGTAACTTCGCGTTGTTAGGGAATATATCATCATATGATATCGCCAATGAACTCAATCTATTATTCATTACCATATATGATTAAGGTTTATCTTTAATGGGTCCAATAGCCGCTGTGTAAGAATCACCTGTGGGGTGTGGAACCGAGGCCACGAGACATTAAAAAACAGTTCTGGCTGGCTTATAAATACATATTGGTCTCGTCTTATCGGGGATTCATAGAGCCTTAAGAATGTTTGAACTGTTAATATTTTGAATCGAGTGTTCAAAGATGGGATTCGGGATTCCTTATATAGAACTTCATTCGCTACAAATTTTGGTAACCAAGGCACCAGCGAAGTGCTTGGCGTTCAAGCAAAACTAGCCGATTTAACTTCCACGCTGGTGCGCCGGAGAATAAGGCACATCCAAACTCCAGTATAGGGCGTATATACATACGGTAAATCATTATCGATGTGTCGCTGCGCATGCCCCATCGATGATTGCTAATCCTTCTTAGTATTCCCATCGCACGTGATGCTTAGTAGTCGCCGTATGTTCAATCTGCATACGCCAGTTAAGCTTTCCATCATAAATAATTCCGAGGTACTTGACTGTTTGCACTTGGGGAATGTCTGCTTGATGAAATGAAAGGGATATATTTATATTGTCTAGCGGAGAGAATGACAGAACTGCACACTTCTGCACATTAATGGTCAAACGAATACTGCCGAGCCAATATTCCAAGGCGGACAAGTATTTCACGTAGAAAACAGCGCTACGAGACGGGACAAAGAAAGGGCACAAACACGGCGCTGACTATCAACCAAATGTGCTTTTATTCCACCAGTCCGCATATTATACATCACCAATGACTAACGAAAGCATAACAAAAACCAGAAAAAACGGTCAGCCTGCGCAAAGGCAAGAAAATTTTTAACTCGACAGAAATGCTATCTCCTTCGGAAGCAGTGAAATCGAGGGGAGGCTAACACATGCCTCGCCGCCTTTACAAATGTGATACGCTTCAGAAACGAGACGCGCACGTTCGTCATAGTATTTGGATAGGAAATTCGTATCTTTAAAAGAGGCTGGCAGCCGCATTCATTGCAATGAATGGATAGTTGACTGTCTTTTGCTTGTTTAGAGACCTTGTTCGCGTGCTCGCGCAAGCGGTCATTAGCACACCGGCCAGTTTGACCACATAGTAACGCCCGCAGGAAGAGGGAATCCTGTAACACACAGAATCGCAACATTCAACACAACTTTTGCCGGTGCTTCTTACTACATCTTCCGTCTTGGTTCTCTGTTTACCTGCTGACACAGGCTAACCAAGTTTATTTTTGGCAGAGAATAACAACCTTACCCCAGCCCTACTGACCACCTTTTTAAGATTATGTGCCACCTGGTGCACATACGGGATGACTGCAACTGGTTGCTGGGGGTGTGTCGGTGATTGCACAGCTGCTGAGACCCTGTTCTTAAAGCTAGAACGGAGGCTTCAGCGATGCTGGTCAATACAGTTTCCGGGAAAACTGCCAGCTTCAAACGTGCTAATTGACAAGAAAAACTCTCCTCAACCTGGTGGTCAAGGACTTCTCAAGCGCCGCCTTCATGCAGGCCCTGGCAATGCCGCGCTTCACAAATTCGAGTGCGCGGACGAAAAAGGGAGAAGGCTCTTCTGCGACCTAGGCGCATAACCCAACAAACATGGTCGTTTGAGAACAAGAGTTCCAAGTCTAAGAAGCGTAACCTATTGTCTAAGGGATGCTCAATGGTCAACTCAAGTGGGCTTAATTCCGTGAGGAATACGTCAAAAATTCCAGCAGCAGGCTGTACGTCAAGAGGGTTAGTGCAATAAAATACTAAAAAGTCGTCCACGTACCGCATCACCTTTACCACGCTAGTCTGTCTAAGTTGCTGTCAAGATTACGGTCATAGCGGGATAGTAAGATGTCGCTGAGGACAGGGGCGATGCATAAGCCAATGCAGACCTTTTCGCTGAATGAAAATTATCGTCAGAACTTATAAAAGTGGATTGCATGTAAACTTTAAGAACTCTAAAAATTTGTCGACCGTGATTCCACAAGCATTCTGAAACTTAACAATACCGTATCCGTCAATGCAATTACTAACTTCGGCACACACACATTCTGAGGCAACGAGTAGTATAAGTCCTTGATGTCGACTGAAAAGGCACGCACACCCACTGGGCATTCATCTCGGAGATAGGCAGAAACAGTACCTGGGCTCCTATGAGGTAGGGTCGTCGGTCAAGTAGGCACAAGAACCTTTGCAGGAACGCACCAACTTCTCGCTGCCAGGTACGCGCTCGGAAACGATGGCCGGAACGGGCAAAGTTCTTTGTGAGTCTTGGCGCTGAAAAAAGCTGAAAGGCTGGTTCCTTTGCAGGCCTTCACGGATGATGCCAGTTTGGCAAGTCCAGCCCTTCGCACAGCTGAACTGCCCTAGTTTTCACTTTCGTGAGGACCACTCCTTTCGCTTCGTGGAAGTTGCTGTTAATGGCCACTTCTGCCTTTTCCTTGTACATGCCACGAGGCACCACGACGATCCTCCCACTTTATCAGACAGGAGCAGCTTCAGGCCGGCATCCCTAAGGACAGCAACCGCTGAGCGGCGCTTAACCGTATTGCCTTTCTTAACCCGCTGAGGCAGGCGTCCACTCCTTCCCTGATGCACCGGTCAACTTCATCCGTCTTGCTTTTCCAGCTGCTGTTCTGACGAGGCTGAGTATTCCGTCTTGTCCAAATCAGGGTGCTCACAGAACTTTGGCCCGAGTTTGAGAGATCAGCCACGTTCTTCGGAACTGAGGCATCCCGAGTACCTTGACATCTTTACCTTGCTCCGAATTCTGACGTTGTCCTAGGCAGTCGAACGACCAGGTTGCCCCAGAGGAAGTCAGCTGTCTGAGACGCCAAAGCAAGTCTCCAAAAACCTCCTTTGGGCACTGGGTGAAGACATTTCACTGTAGTTCACAATCTGCAGGCAGTCCGTGAAGAAGCGAACCTGTCGGAATGCCTCTGATCGCAAATGCGGCACATTCTTATGACATGGCCTTCTGAAGGCATCAGAGTCCCGAAAAGACAGGCAACTTCAGGCGGAGGTAGGAATGCTTGAGCGAGTAGGTGTAGAGGCGAGCTCTACAAGTTGCAGTGGCGAGCAGGTTTATGCAGACGACGACGAATGTAAGCACGAGAAAGGCGTGAACGAGAAAAAGAGCCCGATGTAGTAGAAAAGAACTGCAGTAGGGTACGGATTTGGGCTGGTTGGTGCATGACTTCACGTAGAAACAGCGCTACGAGACGGGACAAAGAAAGGGCACAAACACGGCGCTGACTATCAACCAAATGTGCTTTTATTCCACCAGTCCGCATATTTATACAACACCATGACTAACGAAAGCATAACAAAAAACCAGGAAAAACCGGTCAGCCTGCGCAAAGGCAAGAAAATTTGTAAAGGCGGCGAGGCATGTGTTAGCCTCCCTCGATTTCACTGCTTCCGAAGGAGATAGCATTTCTGTCGAGTTAAAAATTTCTGCCTTTGCGCAGGCTGACCGGTTTTTTCTGGTTTTGGTTTGTAGAGCTCGCCTCTACACCTACTCGCTCAAGCATTCCTACCTGCCGCTGAAGTTGCCTGTCTTTTCGGGACTCTGATGCCTTCAGAAGGCCATGTCATAAGAATGTGCGCATTTTGCGATCAGAGGCATTCCGACAGGTTCGCTTCTTCACGGACTGCCTGCAGATTGTGAACTACAGTGAAATGTCTCACCCAGTGCCCAAAGGAGGTTTTTGGGAGACTTGCGTTGGCGTCTCAGACAGCTGACTTCCTCGGGGCAAACCTGGTCGTTCGACTGCCTAGGAGCAAACGTCAGAATTCGGAGCAAGGTAAAGAGTCAAGGTACTCGGGGATGCCTCAGTTCCGAAGAACGTGGCTGATCTCTCAAACTCGGGCCAAAGTTCTGAGCACCCTGATTTGGACAAGACGGAATACTCAGCCTCGTCAACAGCAGCTGGAAAAGCAAAGACGGATGAAGTTGACCGGTGCATCAGGGAAGGAGTGGACTGCCTGCCTCAGGGGTTAAGAAAGGCAATACGGTTAAGCTCCGCTCAGCGGTTGCTGTCCTTAGGGATGCCGGACTGAAGCTGCTCCTGTCTGATAAAGAGGAAGGATTCGTCGTGGTGCCTCGTGGCATGTACAAGGAAAAAGGCAGAAGTGGCCATTAACAGCAACTTCCACGAAGGAAAGGAGTGGTCCTCACGAAAGTGAAAACTAGGGCAGTTCAGCTGTGCGAAGGGCTGGAACTTGCCAAACGGCATCATCGTGAAGGCCTGCAAAGGAACCAGCCTTTCAGCTTTTTTCAGAGCCAAGACTCACAAAGACTTTGCCCGTTCCGGGCCATCGTTTCCGAGCGCGGTACCTGGCAGCGAGAAGTTGGTGAGTTCCTGCAAAGTTCTTGGTGCCTACGACATCGACGACCCTACCTCATAGGAGCCCAGTACTGTTTCTGCCTATCTCCGAGATGAATGCCCGTGGGTGTGCGGCCTTTTCAGTCGACATCAAGGATTACTACTCGTTGCCTCAGAATGATGTGTGTGCCGAAGTTAGTATTGCATGACGGATACGGTATTGTTAAGTTTCAGAATGCTTGTGGAATCACGGTGACAAATTTTTAGAGTTCTTAAAGTTTACATGCAATCCACTTTATAAGTTTTGACGATAAGCTTTTCATTCAGCGAAAAGGGTCTGCAGGGATTCATGCATCCCCTGTCCTCAGCGACATCTTACTAGCCGCTATGACCGTAATCTTGACAGCAAACTTAGACAGACTAGCGTGGTAAAGGTGATGCGGTACGTGGACGACTTTTTAGTATTTTAGTGCACTAACCCTCTTGACGTACAGCTGCTGCTGGAATTTTTGACGTATTCCTCACGGAATTAAGCCCACTTGAGTGGACCATTGAGCATCCCTTAGACAATAGGTTACGCTTCTTAGACTTGGAACTCTTGTTCTCAAACGACATGTTTGTTGGGGTTATGCGCCTAGGTCGCAGAAGAGCCTTCTCCTTTTTCGTCCGCGCACTCGAGATTGTGAAGCGCGGCATTGCAGGGCCTGCATGAAGGCGGCGCTTGAGAGTCCTGGTGGACCACCAGGTTGAGGAGAGTTTTTCTTGTCAATTAGCACGTTTGAAGCTGCAGGTTTCCCGGAAACTGTATTGACCAGCATCGCTGAAAGCCTCCTTTCTTAGCTTTAGACAGGGTCTCAGCAGCTGTGTGCAATCACCGACACACCCCCAGCAAACCAGTTGCAGTCATCCCGTATGTGCACCAGGTGGCACATAATCTTAAAAGGGGCAGTAGGGCTGGGGTAAGGTTGTTATTCTCTGCCAAAAATAACTTGGTAGCCTGTGTCAGCAGGTAAACAGAGAACCAAGACGGAAAGATAGTAAGAAGCACCGGCAAAAGTTTGTTGAATGTTGCGAATTTCTGTTGTGTACAGGATTCCTCTTTCCTGCGGGCGTTACTATGTGGTCAAACTGGCCGGTGTGCTAATGACCGC